>NC_054827.1:119107423-119411988 GCF_018345385.1 Vulpes lagopus
GGACCTGCCCTTCTGGACTGACCTTAGCCTTCCCGGAGGCTGGCCATGCCCCATGCAGAGCTCAGGGACTCACACTTCCTAGGTATTTACAGATGGGAAACTGAGGCTCGTGATCAGCCCAGATCCGAAGCTACTCAGAGCAGAGCTGGAATCAAATCCAGAATTGTCTTCTTCTCCCATTGGACTGGGCATTCGCCCATAATAATAGTCACCACTAATAACAAAGTCATAATAATGGTAGCAATGGTAACAAGAATCCAATGTGAACGAGCTTCCAACGGTTAATGCACTTTTTCCAACATTATTTCCCCGGATGTGCTTGAGAGCCGTGAGGGAAGAAGCTTATCCTCTTTTACCGATGGGGACACTGAGGTTCAGAGTGGTTGTCCACCTTGGCCAGGTCCCTCCTCCTGCTAAGGGGCACGTCCAGCCCACAGGAGGCTGGGCCTGGATCCTGGGTGGGGCTGTGTCAGCACAGCTGGGTGGGGACAGGGCTCCCACCCATCCTGTGGTCTGGGCTGTGGGGCAGCCCTCCCGCCCTGCCAGCTGGGCTGTGACCTACACCTCGCTGGGCGGCTTGGGTGTCCTGGCCGGAGTGACAGCCCCAGGGAGGCCAAGGGGCCAGCCCAGGCCACCCACCCTCCTCTGCTCAAGCGGCGTGTCCCCGCCCAGCTCACAGGCAATGCCGCCAGGGTCCGTCCTGCTCTGACCTGTTCTCCTGGCAGGGGCTGTCAGGGTTGGGCTGGGTTAGCCTGGGTGTCCTGCCAAGGCAGGGGTGGCCGTGGGGTCAGATGCAGCGTCCTCTGCCCTCCACGCCCTTCCTTGGCTGAGAAGTCTTTCTCCTCTTAGCTCATCTCGTCAAACTCCCACCGTCGGTCTGTCACAGCCCTGAGGAAAGGCACTGCCCCCAGGAAGCTTCTGGACTCCCCCAGATGGAACGTAGTCCAGCCCTTCTGCCCCTGCTGTGCTGTCATTAGGGGTTTAGCCATCTCCCTGGCCATCCTCACTTCTGCATGGCCCTGTCCAGGGAGGCACGACTACCGCGTTTCCCTGTGTGAGGGATCACTTTAAACCAGGACCAGGGAGGGCATGGGGGCCTTAGACTCAAGCGTGTGTCAGCAGAGGGAGAAGGTGCTATGGAGATGTCCACCTGGGGGGTACGGGGGGAGCACGAGGGCCACGCAAAACAAGCCAGGACAAACAATTTCCTTTAATCGTGGGTGGCCCTCTGGAATGCTCCACTGGGCCCTGTTGCTTGTAGCAGAGGGAGCATGAAGATCCGGGAAGCACATCCCAGGGGGGACAGGAATTCCAGGTGGAAGGCAGTGCCTAAGCAAAGGTGAGGTGGCTGGGCTGGGTGGCCAGCACAGGGACAGTTAGAGACTGAGGTGGTCCCTGTCTCGGCACCAGCAGTCCTGAGGTTTTCTCTGTATCTCTGCATTCCTGGATGGAGATAGAACGACAAACGGCAGTGTCTGGCCAGCAAGCCCTGGGCCAGTCTCTCGGTGCAGGAACCGCCCCATCTGACAGCTTCCACAGGAGCTTCCTGGCCTGTCAGGGGCTCAGACTCACCTACCCAGCCAGCCCAAGGCAGAAACACCCTGGGCTCCCAGCAGGGAATGTGGGTCTTTGGTTTCTAGAATCTCTCTCCAAATATAAGAGTGAGGGACGCCTGGGTGGCTCAATGGTTGAGCGTCTGCCATCAGCTCAGGGCGTGATCCTGGAGACCCTGGATCGAGTCCCACATCGGGCTCCCTGCATGGAGCCTGCTTCTCCCTCTGCCTGTGTCTCCGCTTCTCTCTCTGTCTCTCTCTCTGTGTCTCATGAATAAATAAATAACATCGTTAAAAAACAAACAAACAAAACAAATATAAGAGTGATACTTGTCTGTTGTCAGAATACAGTTGGAAAAGCTAGAAAGACAATAAACTTATGCCAAATAGTCACAGAATCATCCCACGTGGCTCAGCAAACCTTATTAGTATGTTGAGGAACAGTCCCCCTGGTTGTTTTCTGTGCGCGTTTTGACCTGTTGGGATCAAGCTGTACCTGGAATTTTGTGTTTGGCTCTTTTCACTTAGCATATATGTTATGATCTAAAGTCATATTTGTGGTTATTTTCTGATTACAAAATTATTATTTGGTTTTGCAAAAACAATTACTGAAACATGGAAGAGTCCAGGGGGAAAAGAAGGCAAAAATCCCCCACAGTGCCCAATCCAGAGGTGACGACTACAGACATCCCAGTGGATGGCTGCGTAAACGACCCCATGAGAATAGACCAAAAAGGCATTAAGAATGTGGGATTCAGGGTCAGGTCAGCTGCTTCAAGTCCTGCCTCTACACACAACTCCTGAGCTAACCTCTCAGGGCCCAAGCTTTCTGTACAGTAGAATTGCCCAGGGGGGCCTACCTTGTAGAGTTGCTGGAGGAATTAATGAATGAAGGAAAAACATTGGCATAAATGAATTAATACAGGTAAAGCGCTTAACATGGTATACAGTAGGTGCTCAATAAACGTCAGATTGTGAGCAAACTCCCAACAGAATCAACAATGGAGGACTCACCAGGTGCCAGGTAAGGGCCTCATATCTATAATCCACTCAGCCTCCCAGCAACTCCAGGAGGTAGGTCCTTCTCTTGTCCCCATTTTGCAGGCGTGACAAGTGAGGCTGACGTAAGTGGAGTGTCATAATAATCTCATGCACAAGAGTCCAGAGGTGAAAACAGCCCACGTGTCCATTGCTAGAACAATAGACAAATACAATGCAATCTATCCCCGCTGGTGGAAGATCTCTCAGTCTTAACAAGGAACGGAGTGCTGACTCTCACTACCATGTAGATGCACATAGAACACGTATACCAAGTGGAAAAAGCCAATCACCAAAGGCTTTTTGTCTGAATCCATTTCTATGAGATGCCAGGCCAGGCAGATCCACGGGGACACCATCGATGGGTGGCCACCAGGGGCTGGGAGAGGGAGGGTAATTGCTTACTGAGTATGGGGTCTCCTTTAGAGGTGATGGAAATGCTTTAGAACTACGTGTAGGTGGTGGTTAAACAAAATTGTGAATGTACTGGATGCTAGTGAGTTGTCCATTTAAACAAAATTGATTTTGGGGGGCTGCTGGTGCCTCACTCGGTTGAGCGTGAGACTCTTGATTTGGGCTCAGGTCATGATCTTGAGGTGGGGGGATTGGGTGTCAGGCTCTATGCCCAGTGGAGATGCTCTCTGTCCCTGTCCCTCTGCCACTTCCCCCTTTCACGCACACATGCTCTCTAAAAACAAATAAATGTTGATTTTTAAAAAAAATTTATTTATTTATTCATGAGACAGAGAGAGAGAAAGAGAGGGGCAGAGACACAGGCAGAGGGAGAAGCAGGCTCCATGCAGGGAGCCCAACATGGGACTCAATCTCCGGTCTCCAGGATCAGGCCCTGGGCTGAAGGCGGCGCTAAACCATTGAGCCACCCGGGCTGCCCTGTTGATTTCTTTTTAATAATGAATTTCACTTCAATTAAAAAAACAAGAAAGGAAAGAAGGAAAAATGCCAGGCTCAGGATCACAGAGCCAGCAACTGATGATCAAAGTAGCCCAAATGCTTTTCCTCCTGGGTCCCCTGGAGCCCACACCACAGAAACCTCAAGGTTTGCAGCCATCACCATGACCCTGACTCCCAGAAGTAGAATCACAGAGTGAAAACTGCGAGTGACATATCTGGGGACAGACCTGGTTCTGTGCAAGCTCCTGGGTGGATGGGAGGCACTGGCTGGAGGCCTGAATGCGGAGAGACTGGTCAGTGCAGTGGGTCTGAGCCCTGCGGGGGGAGGGCAGGGCTGCCCTTTGGCCTGCACTCTCAGGCTAAGTCTCTGCTTTCAACACCGGCTCCGGCTTGCCAGGGTTATATTTATCCTTCCAGAAGCCAGGACGGAGGACAGCATGGCCTCCCGCAGGCCCCAAAGCCGCACACCGTGATTCATGGCATGGTACTGCCTCTGGTCACCATGCAGCCTTAGCACCCCACTTTGATGTTGTCAACTTCAGTTTCTCCATCTGGAAGCCAAGGGCCTGGAAACTCAACCACAGAGAAGTTCCAGCGGGAGCCAGACACATGCTAACTAACGAAGGCAGTGGGAGATGCCTAGTCACATGCTCCCTATGCCTCTCCAGGCTTCTCCCGTTCAGTATCTTGGAAAGCTGATTGTGGACATAGAAATATGTCCAAGAGATGTTAATCAAGAAGAGCAAATAGCATCAGGGAACACCTAGTAAACACTGGAGAAGTGGAAGCTGTTGTGACCATTTATTTGGGCTTCTATGCTTTGTTCACTCGGGTTTCCATTCACGGAGAACATTTCTGGAAGGTGACACAAGATACTGTGGGCAATAGGTAGTTTCTTCTGGGGATGAGCCAGGGACACTTTGCACTTAATACCTTTCTGTTCTCTTGGAAATTTTCACCAGGAGCGTGCATTACTTTCATAATAAAATAAAACCATACTCTGTAAAAAAAAAAAAAAAAAAGTGTTATTATGACCCTCTCAATTGACAGAAGAGGAAAATGCTGCCCAGACCTCACCTCCTCCAGGAAGTCCTCCTGATGCCCCAGCACAGTGCCTGTTACTGTCTATTTCCTTAGCTCCCTCTCCCATGAAACTGGGAGTGCCTGGAGGAAGGGCCTTTTTGAGTCATCCTTAAATCTCCAATCAGCATTGGCCAGTGAAAGGCTGGGCACAACAGAGTGAAGAAATGAGGCTCAGAGAGGTTAAGCCAGCTGCCCAAGTTGACAGAGTAGGTGATTTTTCAGGAGGAGACACAGGCCTCTGAGTTTTGATTGTACCGCCGCCATCATGCCCTGATTTCTCTAAGGCAGGCCCCACAGCTCCTACCTACTCACCATAAATGTCCAGAAGAGGCCATCAGGGGATCTTCTGAATGGCTGCTAGCTCTTGTGCAGCTTCTATGGTATTTGGGGTTCAGGACAAAAGTTTGCTTAGACCCCAGGTGGCATCTGGGAACACCCAGACATGGAAAATACCAGACTGTGCTCCAAGCAGAGCCAACCAGAACAGCCACAGAAGTCAGGGTGGGCTCTCCTCCCTTGTTATCTTGTCTGACACTTCAAAATAGAGATTCCAGCCTTCTAAATTTAGGTGCAAACTTTTCTGATGATAGCAGAGTCCTTTCTGAGCATAAAGCAGTCACCACTGCCTGGGAGGATTTGGGGCCTGAAGGGTCAGTATGGTAGCTCTTATGAACCATTTTGCAGATGAAGATATAGGGTCAGAGAGTCTTATCCAAGATCAGAGAGTAGTTTGTTTTTTAAAAGATTTTATTTATTTATTCATGAGCGACACTGAAAGAAGCAGCGACACAGGCAGAGGGAGAAGCAGGCTTCTTGTGGGGAGTCCCATGTGGGACTCAATCCCAGGACCAGGGGATCATGCCCTGAGCCAAAGGCAGACACCAGCTGCTGAGCCACTCAGTGTCCCAAGATCAGAGAGTTGTAAGTAAAACTGCAAAGCATCAAAGCAATGCTTCCAGGTCTCGAATGTGTCTGTGTTTGCACCTGTGCTCATACATGACGTGGCTTGGAATCAGGCTACCCGGTTCCATCATCCTAACTCAGAAAGCACGTAGGTCAGTGGCTGGCACAGAGTAAGGAAGCACTCAGGAATAATGCCCATTTGTGGCTGGTGGGGATCTCATAGAGACAGATTTTAGGGGTATGTATGTCTTTTGCCAGTTATCTTCCCAACATGTGCACACTGCAGCAAGAGTTGGGTGAGGGCTCCAGCCAGGGCCTCTGTAGGCTCTGCCTATTTTGGGGGGGAGCGCCTGGCCTGCCCGCAACCTTCCACCCTGCTGCCAGGCCCCCTGAAGGCCAACAGCCAGCCCGTGGTCCACCACCGCTGCCAGAGTGCCAGGCCTGCCCAGAGCGGGGTGACCTTGACCTCCAAATGCTCTTTGTAGATATGTTCTCAGCTGACACTCACTCAACCTGGATATCATTTCTGTGGCTTAAAACAAACACAAATCTCAGTTCTAAATGAAAGGAAGTGATTCGGTCCTGCTCTGGTTTACTTTTGAAGGGCTTTCCTTTGTGTCAGGATCTCCACGCTTTTTTGTTCACACCCACCTTAAAAAAAAATAAGATGGGGACCCCTGATGTACTCTGTTGTATATTTTATTATTTTATTTTATTTTTTTAAAAAAGATTTTATTTATTCATGAGACACACACACAGAGGCAGAGACACAGGCAGAGGGAGAAGCAGGCTCCATGCAGGGAGCCTGATGTGGGACTTGCTCCCGGGTCTCCAGGATCACGCCCCGGGGCCAAAGGCAGCCCCTCAACCATTGAGCCACAGGCGTCCCTGTTGTATATTTTTAAGTGGACTCTCAATTTTTCATACTAAATTTACACAGTTGCCAATACTGTAAATTTCCTAATGTACTGTAGATGTTGACTTTTTATTTTTTATTTTTTTAAAAGATTTTATTTATTTATTTGACACACATTGAGAGAGGGAGAGCACAAGCAGGGGGAGTGGCAGGCAGAGGGACAGGGAGAAGCAGGTGGAGCAGGGAGCCTGATGGGAGGCTCCATCCCAGGACCCCAGGATCATGACCTGAGCTGAAGGTAGATGTTTAACTGACTGAGCCACCCAAGTGCCCCTAGAGCCTGTGATTCTTGATCTCAGAGTCATGAGTTCGAGCCCCACGCTGTGCATGGAGCCTACTTAAATTTGTTTTTTTAAATTTTTTTAATTTTTTATTTATTTATGATAGTCACAGAGAGAGAGAGAGGCAGAGACACAGGCAGAGGGAGAAGCAGGCTCCATGCACCGGGAGCCTGATGTGGGATTCGATCCCGGGTCTCCAGGATCGTGCCCTGGGCCAAAGGCAGGCGCCAAACCGCTGCGCCACCCAGGGATCCCAAATTTGTTTTTTTTAAAGAGACTCATGTTCCTTAAAAAAACAACCAACCAACCAACCAAACAAACAAACAAACAAAAAACCTGAGAGTTCTTTCTTTCCAGATATATGTGAATCTGGAATGGCTGGCATGAGCCGCAGCAGCCAGTCCATCTCTGGTCCTGCCCCTGCTGGAAGTATGTAGGGATAAAGATGGGGAAAGCCTGTCCCTGTGCCCAGATTGAAGAGGCTCTGCCCACACTGTGGTTTGGATTGTGATCCAGGATGGATGAGTCGGGCTTTTCTCTCATAGAGCAGGTGACATGGGTGGGGGGCTTGGGGAGAAATGGGGAAGGAGCAATGCTTTGGCCTCCCAATAGGGGACTACCTGGAAATTGAGGTCCTTAACCTTCTGCACCCACATGTTGCTTGGAAAGTCCTTGCTGACTCCTGGAGCCCTGTGAAAGCTGCTGCCTTGAGGACCAGGAGGGGTGAAAGCCCTTCAGGTCACTCCTGCAGGTCAGATCCTTCCACTCCCTGCCAGACCTTCCTGGTGATTTCTCTTGGATGTCTCAAACATCTCCAAAATGGCAGGGACAACAGGCCAGGGGCCCCAGCCTGCTCCTCCTCCTGAGCTCCCATCTCAGTGACAGTACCACCTTCCACCAGAAATTCAGCACTGACCCATAGCCAAGGCCCCCATGCTCAAGCAATCATCAAGCACTGCCAAGGCCCTTTCTAATCATCCTTGACGTCAGCCCCCTCTCCCTATCCCCACAGCCCCCATCTTGTTCTTCCTCCCAGGCATCAAGGTGCCTTTCCCAAGCCTGACCTTATGGACACCCTGCCAGCACAATGGTCAAGTCATCTACCTGGACCAGAGTCTGGCCTTGTAGACCCTTCTCCTTCCAGGCCCCAGTCCCTGCCAGATGTCCTTTATGTCCATCTTCCCCATCCAGTTGGAATAGGGAAACTGTGAACTGCAGCTTGCAGCCCTGTCCTCCTGCCTCTGAGGGAACGCTATGTCACCAGCCTCTCAGGGGAGGCAGCCCCCTGCCTGGCTGAGGACAAAGGAAGCTCTGTCCCCCAGCCCAGCAGTTACTCAGTGTCACTGCGTGGCCCTGAATGCTCACCATGCAGTCCTTCCCTCCCACCTCTGGGTGCTCAGGGTGGCTTGAGACTCATGTTTGGACATCCGACCCATTTTCCTGTTGTAGAAACACCCCC
The DNA here is from genome assembly GCF_018345385.1 of Vulpes lagopus. Classification (NCBI taxonomy): domain Eukaryota; kingdom Metazoa; phylum Chordata; class Mammalia; order Carnivora; family Canidae; genus Vulpes; species Vulpes lagopus. The sequence goes on from NC_054827.1 coordinate 119,115,569, forward strand.
ATGGGTGTGCAGAATGCCCTGGCCTGGCAGTTGGCAATGGAAGGGGCAGGAGGGCTCTGATTCTCAAAGACCCATACGGTGGATCCAGAGGAGAGAAGCTCAGAGGCCTGAGATAGCGTGGGAGCGGCCTGTAGCCGGCCAGCTGCTAGAGCTGGGCTGGGCCGCCTGCCCCAGCCTGGGGAGCCGTGGGTGCCAGAGGGCGCCCCGATCCCCAACATCACCACGACCAACATATGCAGGGCAGAAAGCATGACCCCTGTAACTTTCATCTGCATGGTTTTACTTTTACTTCTTTTTTTTACTTTTACATTTTTTAAAAATGTCAAATATAAATGTGTATTTTATAGAAGTATCGTATAATCCTTTAACTCCATTGCTGGGTATTTACCTGAAGAAAATGAAAATACTCTTTCAAAAAGATCTCTCTGCACCCTTATGTGTAGTGCATTATTTACAGTAATCAAGGTATGGAAGCAAATGAAATGTCCCCTGACGAACAAATGGGTAAAGAAAATGTGAGATACATATACACACAGTTGAATATTACTCAGCCATAAAGAAGGATGAACTCTTGCCATTTGCAACAATGTGGGTGGATCTAAAGGATATTAGGTTGGGCAAAATAAGTCGATGTTGAAAGACAAATACCATATGATTTCACTTACATGTGAATCTGAAAATCAAAAGAAACAAGCAAAAAACAAAAATAAAAACAGATTCATAGAGAATACACTGATGGCAGGGGGCAGGGACAGGTGAAGGGGATGAAGAGGCACAAACTTACAGTGATAAAGTAGATAAGGCACAGAGATGAAAAGTACAGTGTGGGGAATATAGTCAATAATATTGTAATAATGTTGCATGGTGACAGATGGTGCCATACTTGTCAAGCCCTGAGTAAGGTATACAATTGTTGAATCACTGAGACGAATTGTCAATTATACTTTAAAAATATATTAAAAATAAGACATTTCATTCGTTTTTATTTCCAGTCTATTTTTAAAAAATAAAACATTTTAAAACAAAACAAAAATGTATATTTTATATCATATTATCTATATAAGTAGACTTAGCACAGTGCCTGGTTGGGAGTAAGAACTCAGTTAAATTTCAGATATTTTTTTCATTGATCTAAATATGTATACTAGTGGTTTTTAAAACATAACTCCAAAATTTCTTACTACTCCTTGCATTGAGAGGTGGAGTCCATGTCCTTGCCTCTTGACCCTGGGTGGGCTTTTAAGTGCTTCAGCCAAAAGCCCAGGGGATGCAAGCCTGGGGTAAGCTGAGTTAAGTTGCCAGACTCAACTCCCTCGGCCTGTTTCCTGGTCCCTAAAGGGAGTGATGGAGGCATCTTCCTCATGGATCCTGGTTAGGAGTGCAAGAGTAAAGGTAAAGCATGTGGGGCAGTCCCAGGCTCAGTATACCCCAGTGTGGGGTGCCATGCCCTGAGCACCCCCAGGCAGGGCTGCCCCTGCCCCTCAGTGTTCCTTGGCCCACACTGTTTCCTCTCTTCCACATGCACACACACATACACACACTCTCCTATAAGCAATTGTTCAACAAATCTTTACTGAGCATATATGAGTCGTGGCCACAACACACCTGGGCATGCCACATGGAGCTCACCTGTGTGTGGGACACAGATGTTCAAGAAAAATAATCCAACTAGTGATTTCATCATGATCGCGCCAGGGGCTAGGAAGGAAAGTTCTGGGTGAGAGGTGCCCACAGCAGCAGGTGGTACAAGGAAGGCTTCCGGAGAGAAAATGGGTCAGCGTGCCGTAGGGAGGCAGGGAGCCGGATGGGCAGGGAGAGGATGTGATGTGACACAAATGCCCTGCCTGTGGGAGCCCCGCTCCAATGACGTGCTCTGCAGCAACTGTTCCCTTAGCGCTAGGCCTTGACCACAGTACTTCCTCACCTCTATTCCCCACGTCATCTTTCAATTAAAGCAAACCAAAAAAAAAAAAAAGAAAGAAAGAAAAAAGAAAAAAAAGAGTCAACCTGAAAGCATGCATAGAAAATTCAAGTGTCTGCCTTTGGCTTGTGATGTGATCCTGGGGTCCTGGGATCCAGTCCTGCATCAGTCTCCCTGCGAGGAGCCTGCTTCTCCCTCTGCCTATGTCTCTGCTTCTCTTTCTGAATCTCTCGTAAATAAATAAATAAAATCTAAAAAAGAAAATTCGACAAGAGGTGAAACCAAATCCATAGGGAGCTGAGTCAGAACAGGGGTTGTAATGGTGTGGGGGGAGGAGAGTCTGCTTGAAGGGGACACAAGGGGACCATCAGGATCTGGAGATGGTCTGTGTTCTGATTGGAGCAATAGCTAGGAGTGTATACAGCTTTGGCCAAACTCACCAGATGCTCAGATCTGTCAATTTCACTCCAGGAAATTATTATTATTATTATTATTTTCTAAAAGATTTTAGATGAGGGACTCCATCCCAGGACCCTGGGATCACGACCTGAGCCAAAGGCAGAGGCTCAACCACTGAGCCACCCAGGTGCCCCCCTTTTTCCTTTCTAATGAAACCCTGATTTTATTTGGAGCAGAAATGTGTCTGGCCAAACACTACATCTCCCAGCACCCCTCACAGCCAGATGTGGTGTGCTGCCCAGGGAGACCCTGGAGAAGTTGGTGAAGCAGGCTTAGGAAGCCCCTGAAAGGAGGGGCACGGAGAGCTGGTGAAGCTTTTTTTATTTTTCCTCTCTCCTTTTCCTTTTCCTCTTGCTTTCTGCTTGGGATGAAGACACAATGGTGGCAGTTCAGGCAGTTATTTTGAGCCATGAGGTGACCTGCAGGTGAGAACTCCCCAACTCTGCTGGTATACCTTAGGGGCTCTCTCCACTTCCACTCCCCTCAAGGCAGTGTGGCTGATGTTTTAAAAATATTAATCAAAGGTGCCTGGGTGGCTTAGTTGGTTGAGTGTATGCTTTTGGCTTGGGTCATGATCCCAGGGTCCTAAGATTGAGCCTCATGTGGGTTTCCCTGCTCAGTGTGGAGTCCGCTTCTCCTTCGCCCTCTGCCCTTCCCCCTTGCTCGTGCACGTTCTCTCTCTCTCTCTCTCTCTCTCTCAAATAAATAAATAAAATCTTAAAAAAAAAATCTTAAAAAAAAAGAGAGACCATATCTCTGCCCTGTGGCTTCTCACAGAGCTTAGAAAAGAATCTACACTAACTCCAAGGCCTACTCTCCCACTCTCCCCAGTTTTCAGATAAGGAAACGGGCATAATAAGGAGTCTGATAGCACATGGCTCAGAGAGTGGCTCTGCTGGCCCTGCAGATACAGAGATGGTGAGCAAGACATGCAGTGTGTGCCCTCCAGGCGCCCCTGGTCTCGGGGGAAGCCCAAACAGGCGAAACAGTGGCCAAACATCAGGGCTCTTTCTCTCCTTAGAACTTCTCCACACACTGTTCCCTCTTGCTAGCTGCTATTCCCTTTGCTTCCCATTGAGTTAAATCCTGATTGGTCTTTGGGCCCCCCTCAGAAGTCACCCTCCAGGGAAGCCCTCCTTGGATCCTCCAACCCCCCAATCTAAGGTGGTCCTTTGTCATGTTCTTCTAGCCAGTGTTGTGCTGGTAAGCCGGATTCGGGGGTGGGGTGTGTGTGCTGACTTGCAGCCTTGACCAGTTCCCGTAGTGTGGATACTTCCGGCCACAGGCAGCTTCAAGCTACCAGTATGAGTGGTACACTGAGCGCAGAGTGAGGAAGACCCGGGCACCACCAGCTCTCAAGAACCAGCTGAGCCAACTCTGTGAGTGACAGTGTGCTGCGAGCCAGGGCTCACACTCACACATGGCCCATCCTTGCCAGGCTTCCCCGCTAGCCTGGGAGGTGTGTGCCGCGTTCACCTCTGCCCACCTGGGTGGAGGACCTCATGGGCCCCCAGTCGGCTCTCCAGGAATGAAGGGGAGGGTGGAATGGGATGGGACGCCTGTTTCCTGCGTTGCCAGCCAGCTTCCACCGGAGAAACAGAGATTTATTTTAAGGAATTGGCTTATGTGATTGTGGGGTCTGGCAGGCAAGTCTGGAATCTGCAGGACAGGACTGCGAGCTGGAGACTCTCCGGCAGGGGCTGCTGCCCGTGGCCAGAATCTCCTTTCTTAAGAAAACCCAGTTTTGCCTTTAAAGTCTTCAGTGGATTGGATGATGCCTGCCCCCATCACTGAGGTTGATCTCGTACTCAAAGATGTGAGCCGCATTGACAAAGGGCCTCACAGCAATGCCCACAGGAGCACAAGGGTGGGTCACTGTAGATGGTGACTTGGCCTCGTTGACCTGTACTCTAACCAGCACACTCCTTGTAGGCGAGGATTCTTTTTTTTTTAAAAAAAGATTGTATTTATTTATTCATGAGAGACACAGAGAGAGAGAAGCAAAGACACAGGCAGAGGGAGAAGCAGGCTCCATGCAGGGAGCCCAGTGTGAGACTCAATCCCGGGACCCCAGGATCACACCCTGAGCTGAAGGCAGAGGCTCAATCACTGAGCCACCTAGGTGTCCAGGTGAGAATTCTTTATATTGCCCTTTGAGGTCCCTGCAGTCATCAGTGGTCCCCAGGGCATGTCCAGTGTCTTCAGAGGGAGTGTCTGTGGTGGCCAGCCCCCCACGACCAGGTAGCTTGCTAATGCACAGTGGGGCCTGCATCCCAGGAGCACACCCCTTCTCTCCTGGCTCACGGGTCCGGTGGCAGGGGCCCCTCTGGGTGGTCAGTGCACCCAGATTCTGGTGTCCAAGTGCAGGGCTCCGGGACTCACTGGACGCTGAACTGTTAAGTCCCTGGGCACTTCTCCTGGCCCAGCTGGGCTTCCTCCTACTGGCTCCGGGCCCGGCTGCCTTGCCTTCCTCCCTAGGCGGCCACTGCCCACTCCTTCCCCTGAGACCAAGCACACCGCCCTTCTGATTCTAAAGGGATACAAGCAGGGCTGGCGAGGAGCAGATGTAGCAGAGTCCACAGTGCTGGGCTGCAACAGCGACTCTCCCCAGCCTTGGAGAGGCTGAGAGGGTCCTGGACCCATCAGAGACTTTTAGCTTCTCTCTTGGTAGACTTGAGCTTGTGTCTGTCATCATGATGCTGGCCCACATGGAGGCTCGGGAAGACCCTCCCTGGGGCAGTAAGCAGGGGCTGGTGGGCATGGCTTATAGCTTCCCCCAAGGCCACCTCATCAGACATCTCCTATCTTCCTGGGGGCTCAGCCTGGGTCCCTCCCTCCACCCCAGTCTTCAGCTTCTGGCCCCAGAGCCAAGGGAGAAAGGGTACCCCCTCCTCGGAGACAGGAGGAAGATTTTCCTCCTCCCCTGAGCTCGGCACAGACACTGACTAACCTTTTCCAGGGCTGTGTCATGCCACTTTCCAAAAGAGGAAACAGGCTCAGGGAGATTAAGCAGCTTGCCCAAAATCACACAGTGGAGTCAGGACGCAAATTTAGCTCTGACACTCAGGCCACCTGTTCAGTACAAACCCCCACAGCAGGCCCACTCCTCAGTGGAAAGAAGCACATGGACCATTCCTCTTTAGACATGAGCTATGCATAAGCCCTGAAGCCTCAGGGGGGTCCCACAGAGCCCCAGGCCACTAGGCACTGAACCAAATTCAGGTAAATACAAGAGCCCTACTGGTCAGGTGAAGTTCTAATCATGCTTCAGCTTCCCAGCAAAGCCCTCCAGAAGCACCTGCAGGAGGGGCGGGGCCTGCACTTCGGGGAGTTCCTCAACACCACCTGCAAGCTCCTGATGCACCACTTCCCCGAGCTGCTGGGCCGCCTGGTGAGCACCGGCCTCTTCTACTTCAAGAGCAGCTGGGAGGACGTCCGCGCCGCCGCCCCCATGCTCACGGGGTTCCTGGTGCTGCACGTGGAGCCCGAGCAGCGGCCACAGGTGGACCTGGAGCAGCTGACTGCAGCACTCCAGCTCCTCCTCAAGGACCCGGCCCCCCTGGTGCGCATGAAGGCTGCAGAGACTCTGGGCCGCCTGGTAAAGTTCGCCTGAGACCCCCCCCCCCCTGCAGCGCCACCCGCCACCCCTGCGAGCAGTCACCGCGGGTCTGGGCCTGAACCACCCCCCCCCCCGCCCGGACAGCCCCATGGCACCCCCTGCCCGAGGAGCAAGGGGCTGAACACCTGCCCTTCTGGAGGGGGCTGCCGGAGGCCAAGCGCGGGTCAGGGAGCAAGTGGTTGTACCCCCCCTTCCCAATAAAGCCACTGGCTCCTCAGACAGAAAAAAAAAAAATGATGAGTACTCATGATGAGTAACGGTAGCAAGGTGGGATTGATGGGCCCCCACAGCAAGGATGAGGTGTTCCTATCCTGGGAAAAGGATTTTCTGGAAGGAAGGGCTTTATGCGCTCTTTCGCACTTAACATGGCTAGGATGAAGAGCTGTCATGCCCATTTTACAGATGAGGAGACCGAGGCTGGAGTCATTATTTGTCCCAGGTTACACAGATGCTAATAGGCAGAGGCAGATCTAACTGGCATCAAAACCCTTGTTCCTTGAACCATATCACCCAAACTCTTTGCAAAAGCTAGTCCCACGCAATTTTTCCCAATGTAATCTTACTTCCAGAAGGGTCTTCCAAGTTCCTAACCAGAATTTAATTCTGTCCTGGGTGAGAGTGACTGGACACAATTATTCCCTGCTGTGCAGACCTGTGGCTCATTGTATATAGATACTCTGTTATCCAGAACTGTTATCTGGTCCTTGTGAGTCTGGTCAAGGAGGCCATCCCTCTGGAGAGAAGTAAGGGGGTCCTTCAGAGCTCAAGCCTCCAATGGGATGGGGTCCATGCCTGAGCACTGCTGAGGCAGAGGCAGGCTTCCAGCACTGTGGATGCCCTTTCCTCTGGGCACTCTCCCCATTCCTGTCCTGCATCCTGGGCTCCCTGCCAAGTCTGCAACCCCCTTCTGCTCCCTTCCCAGCCCAGGCCAGTGCAGCTGCTGCCAGCATGGGCCAGCGGGCCAGCAACACGGGGATGCCCATTTCCAGGAGCTGAATGTGGTGCTGAGAGCAGGTTCCCCAGGCCAGGCCCTGCCCAGGATGGAGCGGCCCCACTGCTTTGGGATCCCAGTGCTCAGCCTGGCTCACTCTCCAAGTGTGGCTGGTCTCCAAGTCCAGCTGGTTGGACCCTGGAGTTGAACAGGGTGACTGTGGTTGAGTTAGCTCTCTGGACATGTTTCTTCTGAGTGTTACAGATGGGGTGCTGATAGCCCACAGTTCCTGGAGCTCTCCTGCATCCTGCACTGTGCTGGTCACTTCACAGAGAGACCTCGTGTCTTCTTACAACAGCCCCCTGTAGGCAGCAACTATCCTCACTTCCATTTGTAGGCAGAAAATGGATGACCAGAGAGCTCCAGTGACCTGCCTTAGGTCACACAGCCAGTAAGCAGCTGAGCCAGGCCTTGAACTCAGGCAATCTGGCTCCAGCGCCTGCAGTCTGAGCCCCTCCATTCCCCATGGTAGGACGCTGTGGTCATGCTTAGAGAGTAAGCCACTCCTACCTGTCTGTGACTTGGTTTCCCCATCTGCAAGATGCAAGAAGATGTCCCTTTATCAGTTCCCAAAGTGAGTGATCTTTCAACAGATCTTTAACAGGCAGCTTCCATGAGTGATCCAGGCAGTTCCAGGCGCTGAGGATGGAGTGGTGAATGGAATGGAGAAGCCCCTGCCCTCCCGGCCCTGGCAGTCAAGTTCAGGAACAGACAACTGACAAGCTAGCAAGTGTGTTCTATATCAGGCGACTGAGTGATGTACGACTGAGTGAAAACTCAGAGCAAACTGTACAAGTGACCCAGTCCTCCCCAGGAAGGACCTTGAGAGCTCGGGACCCAGTCTGCACAGAAACAGGGCCCAGTATGTGTTACGGTTGTTGTGAGGTGTATATGGTTTTACACTTATCTGCCACGGTGAACCATCTGATTTTGTTCTCTCTGTGACCTGTGTGGTAGATTTTATTACTTCTGTTTTATAGACGGGGAAGCAGACTCAGAGAGGTTAAGCAACTTGCCCAGTATGCCACAGCCATAAGTGGGACCACTGGAATTCAGAGAAGCCCCCTGATCCGAAGTCCAGGGCATCCTGCTCCTAAGGCTACCCACATATTGCAGAATTTCAACATACTGAGAGTTCCTATTTTATGAGTCTAGATTCAAACCAGCAATGCCTAGTGTCAGAGGAGTAGAATTTTTCATGCATTCACCTGGCCTTATTCCAGGCCCTGTCCTAGCAGCCCTGGGGTGGGGTGGCAGGGGTGTGACCACAGAGATAACTATCCTGTGGGGGGTCCTGCCTATGGGAGTTCAGGGTTTAATGAGAGTATTCTAGACCTGGGACTTGGGGTGGTGATGTTTCGGGGTGCCCTGATAAGGTACAGGTCAGCACGCTTTGCGGCACTGATCAAACATTTTCCATATGACCGGGGTGGGCAGGGCTGGCTTACGTTCTGGCTCTGGGCATGTCACCCCTTGCTGTGTGACTTTGGTGCAAGCCCCTGTACTCTCTGGATGTTAGGACATCACATGGGGGTGCGCTTCCTGGCCCGGATCCTCCAGCCTGACACTGATGACTCCAGGGGAATTTAAGGCCCCATGGGATGGGTAGTAGGCTGGGTAGGTAGGTACTTTCTTGCTCGTCCAAAGGATGTGAGCTCTCACGGGGACAGCCTTGGTGTTCCTGTCATACCTGGAACCAGAGGCACTTGCCCGGAGCAAGTGTGGGGTCGGGCAGCTCAGCGGCCACGGTAGAGATGCTCAGTGGCTCTGAGCACAGGCTCTGGGATTCCAATTCCAGCACGGGCTTGACTCCTGGCTCTGCCACCAGCCAGCCAGCTATATGACCTTGGCCAAGTCACCCAGCCTCCCTGAGCATCCGCTTCTTCATCCATAAAATGGAGATAAGATGTGCTTGGTAGCTCCTCATTCAATGCATGGTAGTTGACAGCTGGTGATTATGAAGCTGACGATGACAGTGAAGCATCAAAGCTACCACTTTACAAGCGCCAACTATGTGCCAAAGCACAGAGTGCAGAGTAGATTCTCCACAATGGTGGTGTATGTATGCGTGTGTAGACATATAAACACACACATACATAGTCTTATAAACAACCTCTGGCTCTCTCTGTATGTTAGAGAGATAGAGAGGAGGGAGGGAAGGAAGGGAGAGATAAAGCAGCCACACTGGCAGACTTTAGGGAATCTAGCCAGCTGGCTGCCTGGGGGTGAGGGCTGGGTTGGCACTGAGTAAAATACTCCTTAATTATTTTTTTTTGCCATGACAATTCCAAATTATATATATTTAAAATCGTATATATACATATGTATATATATATATACACACATACACATAAATATATTTTGTTTTATTTTAATCCCAGTGTAGTTAACATACAGCGTATGTATTGATTTCAGGTGTACAGTACAGTGATTAACCCTTCCGTACATCAGCCGGTGCTCATCACGACAAGTGCTCTCCTTAATCCCCGTCACCTATTTCACCCACCTCCCCACCTACCTCCCCTCCGGTAACCATCAGATTATTCTCTACAGTTAAGAGTCCCGTGTTTCATTTGTCTTGTTTTTCCTTTGTTCATTTGTTTTGTTTCTTTAATTCCACATATGAATGAAATCATATGGTATTTGTCTTTCTCTGAGTGACTTATTTCACTCAGCATAATACTCTCTAGATCCATTCATGTCTTTGCAAAGGGCAAGATTTCATTCTTTTTTATGGCTGAGTGATATTCTAATGAATACATAGACTGCTTCTTTATCGGTTCATCAATCAATGGATAATGATTGCTTCCATAATGCGAGTATTGTAGATACTGCTGCTATAAACACAGGAATGTATGTATCCCTCTGAATTAGTGTTTTTGTATCCTTTGAGTAAACATCCAGTAGAGTGATTACTATTCCTAGATCACAGCGTACTTTTATTTTTACCTTTTTGAGGACCCTCTACGCTGTTTTCCACAGTGGCTGCACCAGTTTGCATTCCCACCAACAGTGCACGGGTTCCTTTTTCTCTGCATCCTTACCTACACTTGTTTCTTGTGGTTTTGATTTTAGGCATTCTGATAGATGTAAGGTGATAGCTCATTGTGGTTTTGTAAATACCCCTTTCTGTATTTTGAATTTTGAACCATGTGACTGTTCTACCTATTTAAAGTGACATTTCAATTCTAGTTGTCGCTTTATCATTTGATCCTCAGAACAATCTGCAAGAGAGGGCTAGACCCCACCCATCTGGCAGACGAGGTGACATGTGTGACTTGTTCAAGGTTACACAGCTCTTAGGGGACTCTGTCCAGGCAGTGAACTGGTGCCCGCCATCCCCGGTGGCTCTAAGGTACAACTCTCTGAGGTCGTGGCATTGTGCTCCAGAGGAGGAGCCCCCATGGCCACTCCTGCTGGCCTCTGGCTGGGGCAGCACCGGCAAGTGCCTTCACTCTGCCTGGCTGGTCTTATTGGTCGGTTTGAGAACCTGCCCTGTAGGCCTCAGCTCTGCAGGGGAAGAAATAAAAATAGCCAGGCAGAGAGGCCAGGGGCTGGGCTGTGGGTAGCAACGCGTGCCTTTCCCATGACTCGGGTTCTGTAGAGCAGAGTCCTCCCCTGAGCCCGTGCATGCCAGGCCCTGGGCTGGGTGCCCAGGAGGCAGAGCCGAGGCAGGCACAGCTGCCCCGCCTGCGGGAGCTCACAGCCTTGGCGGTGGGACATGTCCAGCATAGCATTGTGAGGTGGTGGTCCACGAGGGGCTAGCGTGCAGGGGACTGTGCAAGAGAGAACTCTCACCCAGCCTGGGGCGGGGCAGCAGGGAAGGGTTCCCAGAAATAGGTCACGTGGGAGTACATAGCCGTTAAGAAGAGGTGCAGAGAGCGTTCAGGCAGTGGGAACAGTATTTGCAAAGGCGGAGAGGTGTGACAAATAGGACCCATCGAGGGCAGCCCAGGTGGCTCAGCGGTTTAGCGCTGCCTTCAGCCCAGGGCGTGATTCTGGAGACCTGGGATCGAGTCCCACGTCGGGCTCTCTGCATGGAGCCTGCTTTTCCCTCTGCCTGTGTCTCTGCCTCTCTTTCTCTCTGTGTCTTTCATGAATAAACAAATAAAATCTTAAAAAAAAATACAACCCATCGAGAAGTGTAAATGGCTGGGTGCATCTGGAGGGTGGAGTGTCTGCAGGGCAGGACGTGGGGTTGGGCTGGGGAAACAGGCGGGCAGACCCCGTCACAGGAGAGGCCGACCGGGACTGTGGGGCAATCAGAGCCAAGACAGGTCCTAGAGTAGGGGGTGACATGTTGGATCTACATCTCAGAAACTGTGGATTCGGGAACTGGACCAGACAGACACACCAGGGCATGGATCCACCGTCTGGCCCCTGTGCTCCTGCACAGATGCTGTGGTGCAGGCCTCCTTTACCAACCTGCAGTCTCTAGCACCCACAGCTCTTCCCGAGTGCTCTCTCCGGCTGCCAGAATTACACTCCTGCTAGTCTCTGCCCACGCCCACTGGAAGCCTGGGCCCCTATGGTGGGTGCTCCAAGTGCCCCTTATAGAGGAGGCGGAGTCTGGCGGGCACAGCTGCCCTGCTGGCAGACACTCAGAGCCTCAGAAGCTTCTAGAGGCTTCTGGCCTTCCTTGACTCTTGGCCCCCCCTCCATCTTCTCAACCAGCAGATGAAATCCTTCTCCCACGGTGTCTCCCTGACCCACTCTTCTGTTTCCCTCTTCCAATTTTAAGGACTCACACGATTAGGTTAACAACCAGATAATCCAGGATAATCTCCCGATTGCAGAGTCCAGAATCTTCATCACCCCTGCCAAGTTCCTCTTGCAGATGCACAGATCCTGGGGACGAGGAGGTGGATATCTTTGGGAGCCATTATTCTGCCCACCTCACCTCCGTAATAAACCATTGGCACTGAACCTTTGCCCTAAGGCCTGTTTATGGTCAAACTAAGAACCCTAAATCTCAATCCTGATCCCTGAATCCATGGACCCCAGCTCCTGGTTGGTGTTGGTCCCCTTTCTCTGAGGGTCTTGGTAGCTCAGACTCAATAGACATTAGGTTTTGCTGACTTCACCCTGAATCACCTTTTCCAAGCCCCTGCCCCTGACCAAGATTCTACCCACTGCGACCTCAGACTTTCTCTTGAACCAGGACAATTGAGCCAAAAAAACAGGAAGGGAATGGAAGTGACATTCAGGGTGGAGATGGGGCATAGCTTTTGCTTCCGCTGGAGCTGGGTTCAAATCCTTTCTCGGCAGCTTCCTTGCTCAGTGGCCTTGGGAGACTCACTGGTCCCCTCAGAGCCTCGGTGTGCTCACCTGACAGAGAGGGTGGGGGCCTCAAGGGACCACCAAGCAGTTCAGAGAGTGGATGGATGCGAACACCTGGTACACAGTAGGCTCTCAAGAAATAAGAGCTGTTGTCAGGGACCAGGTAGTTCTAGCTCTATTACCCTCTTCTTTCTAGAAAAAAATAACAAGGAATAAATGCTTTGCTACCTCTGTGAACTGACAACTGCTGCAGGGTAAAAGAGGTTTATTTGTTTATCTGTTTCCTAGCAAAGAACCAGCTGATTTCTCCAAGCCTGGTGCAACTGACAATTGTCCTAGCCAGCATGGATGCCGCCTGGAAGGTAGCTGAGGTTTTGGGGTTTCACAGGAGAGGGCTCTTCTCAAAACCAGCCACAGTTTCAGGTCCTGTACCAGCCACAGGGGTAATTAGGCCAGATGGTCTGGAGGCAGAAAGTCCAATGGTCCCTGTGATGCTATAAGTCAAGCCACAAATGGGGAGGGCATCTGATGGACACAGACATGGTCATTTTAAGGGAATTTCCCCCCTTTAGGCAAGGTTTCTGTGGCCACGCATCCAACCTTCCCTCCATCTGATTGTGGAAATGAGTTAGGTGATGGGGGTATGTATGTATGTATTTATTTATTTTTGAGAGAGAGAGAGAGAGAGAGAGAGAGAATGAATGTGAGTGGGAGGGGCAGAGGGAGAAGGAGGGAGAAAATCCTAAGCAGGCTCCATACTCAGCGTGGAGCCAGATGTGTGGCTCGAGTCCACACCCTGAGATCATGACCTGAGCCAAAATCAAGAGTCAGGGGCACCTGGGTGGCTTTGTGGTGGAGCATCTGCCTTTGGCTCAGGTCATGATCCTGGGTCTGGGATAGAGTCCTGCATCAGGCTCCCTACAGGGAGCCTGCTTCTCCCTCTCTGCCTCTCTCGTGAATAAATAATTAAAATCTTTTTTTTTTTTAATCAAGAGTCAGGTGCTCAGCTGAGTGAGCCACCCAGGTGTCCTTAGGTGATAGGTTCTGATGGCTTGGGTGTTAAATTAACACATCCCTGTGAATATAATGTTTGCTATTCCTTTTGATGGTGCCGACTAGACAGAATGTGGGGTTTCCTAGCCTTTTTCCCCCCAAAAGATGTATGAAATAGGAGTTTCCACATAATTCCTACATGAGTTTTATTGTTGTGTTTTTTGGAAGATGAGTTGAACATCTACTTTGCAGGAACAACTGGGCACCTTCCGGCCAAATAGATGAACTGTAGATCCTTCTAGCATCTTTCTCCATCTTCCTCCCTAGGGCAACTGGAATTGGCAGGCAGTGGTGGGTTGTGAGGATGGCCCCCTGGGAATCCATGAACATACTTGCTCTCGACAGGTGGACGGGATAAGCCCAGGTGTGTGGCGGACCATGTGTCTGAGGGAGGCCAGTCTTCAGAGCCAGTGGCCTGAGTTCCTGTCACAGTTCTATCATGTTCTGGCTGTTCCACCTTTGGCAGGGTCTCTATTTCTCTCTGCTTCGGTGAAATGGGATCGTAATGGCACCCACCTCATGGGACTATGAGTGTCTGATTCATAAATTCGCGTAAAGCCCACAGAATTGCCCATGGCACGCAGTGAGTGCCCAGCAAATGCCAGCATTTCCCTCCTGTTTAAAAAGGCCTCCGTAAAAAAAAAAAAAAAAAAAAAAAAAGGGATCCTTGGGTGGCGCAGCGGTTTGGCGCCTGCCTTTGGCCCGGGGCGCGATCCTGGAGATCCAGGATCGAATCCCACGTCAGGCTCCCGGTGCATGGAGCCTGCTTCTCCCTCTGCCTGTGTCTCTGCCTCTCTCTCTCACTGTGTTCCTATCATAAATAAATAAAAATTAAAAATAAAATAAAATAAAATAAAAAGGCCTCCGTGACTCGTTAAGCAAATAGCAGGCAAACTAATTCACGTAAGCGTATGAGGACAGGAACACCATTTTTCAAATGAGGAATCAGGCCTAAAAAGAAATGAACCATCGCAGCAGCATTATGATAGCCAAAAGGTGGAAGCAACCCAAGTGTCCCTCGATGGATGAGTGGACAAACTAAGTGTGGTGCATCCATGCAGCAGAATGTTACTCAGCCCTAAAAAGGAAGGACATTCTGATACTTGCTGCATCACGGATGAAGCTTGAAGACATTATGCTCAGTGCAATCAGCCAGTTGGGGAAAGACCGATTCTGTGTGATTTCACTTACACGAGGTTTCCAGAGGAGTCAAACTCCTAGAAACAGAAAGTAGAGTAGTGGCTGCCGAGGGCTGGGGATGGGGGTGGGGGAGGGCAGAATGAGGAGTGTTCGCCGCGTTCAGTTTCAGTTTTGTAAGATAAAGATTATAGAGCTGGATGGTGGTAAAAGTTGCACAACATTATGGATGTATTTTGTATCACTGAGCTGTATACTTAGGAATGGCTAACATAGTATATTTTATGTTTTGTGTATTTTGCTACAGTAAAAAAAAATGACCCATGAAAGGAAGGACTCAGACCCAGCTTTCTCCCCAGCAGCTCCCCACCAGAAACCTCCTGGCTATGTCCCTGGGTAAAATTCAGAGGGAGACGGTGGCTTCCAGAAAGAGGGGAGACACAAGAGGCAACCTGGGAGAGATGAGAAATCAGTGGGCACAAAGTCAGGAGAATGGTGTGTCAGGTGACTTCTGCTGTGTGAGCTTGGGCTCACCGCTCACCTTCTCTGGGCTTTGTGTCTCCACTGCTACATGAGTTAGGTTGGGAGGACATCTGGGCCCTTCCAGCTCGAAGGTCTGGGAAGGGAGGAGATGGGATGCCCAGGTCTGTTCTTACAGCAACAAGTGCCCTCCCCCACCCTGGGATCCTTGCTGGGTGCTGGGAATGGTCTTCTTCCTTGAATACCTCCATGCACCAAGCTCTGTTCTGGGCCAGGTCCCAACATCTTAACAGAGAAGACAGGCAATAGACAAACAAACAGGAATAGATCCTGCCAAGAAGGTCAGACCATGGGTGGGGTAGGGTTCTTCAGGGGCAGGGCCCATAGAATTCCTGGTGGAGAGGAAGGCTATACTCTGGTCAAGGCCCAGAAAAGCACCCTGGAGGAGGTGGCATTTGGGCTAGGCCCTGAGCCTGGTTCCACAAGCCCTTGCTGAGCATCAACTTCCTGCTGGGTGGGAAACACTGGAGATAATGAGCACACAGGTCCAGTCCTGTGGGGACAACAGACAAGGCAGCAAAAGCATGGCAGTGCAGGTGCAGGACAGGAGATGGTGGCCGAGGTTGACAGCAGGGCACCTCACAGGCTATTTGCCTGGAAAAGAGGATCCATGAGCTAGACTTGGGAGGATGAGCAAGTTTATCAGAGCTGAGAAGTGCCCCAGGCATGGGGCATGTGAAGGCCTGAGGGCCCAAGGCAGAGGCTACTTGCACTGAGGTTTGCATGCTGGGTGACCCTGCCGAAGGTGACTCACTTCACTGACCTCAGGTTCCCCATTTGCACAAGGAACGGAAGTACTTTTGAGAATGAAGTGAGATGATGTAGGGACAGAGCAGATGCTCAATGGCATGGGTTTCCTCTCTTGCTCTTCCCCGTATTGCTGGGTCACAGCGTACCAAGTGCACAGGCTATGAAGGGCGAATTTGCTCTGTTCGGCTCCTGCCAAAGCTCCTTCACTTACATTAGCTGCCCACTGCTCTGAGTCTAGAATCCTTTTCTGGGACCCCAGCATTGCCATGTGGAGCCCACCAGCCTCAACCTCCAAAATCTCCACCCATTAGAAGCACTATCCTGGGGGATCCCTGGGTGGCTCAGCAGTTTAGCATCTGCCTTCGGCCCAGGGCGTGATCCTAGAGTCCCAGAATCAAGTCCCACGTCAGGCTCCCTGCCTGGAGCCTGCTTCTCCCTCTGCCTGTGTCTCTGCCTCTCTCTCTGTGTGTCTGTCATGAATAAATACATACAATCTTAAAAAAAAAAAAAAAAGAAGAAGAAGAAGCACTATCCTGGATGTCATGCTTTTGAGGACCTTTTTTCTGGTGCCTCAGATGATGGCTAAGGATGAGTGGAGCTCCCGCTGGAGATGAGGGCTGGACCCAGATCCTCTCCAATTGCCTCCAGGGGGTGGAGGGATGCCGCTCAGCTGTGAAAGTCCCAAGCTCTAGAGAGGCAGTGCAGAAGGTGCCTCTGGTCAGGAGAGGCAGGGCATGTGGCATTCCTGCCACTAATTCTCCAGGCCTGAGCTGAAAGGGCCTTAGCTGGAAAGGAACTTATTTTTTTTTTTAAGATGTATTTATTTATTTGGGGGGAGGGGCAGAGGGAAACCCAAGGAGACTCTGCACTCAGCACAGAGACCGATGCAGGGCTCCATCTCACGACCCTGAGATCAGGGTCCTGAGATCATGACCCAAGCTGATACCAGGAGTCAGAAGCTCAGCCAACCGTGCCACCAAGGCACCCCAGGAAAGGAACTTTGCCCAAGGCTATGCAACTGCCAAGTGGCAGAGTCACCCAGTCCAACTTTTCCATATTAGCTCTGAGAAGCAAAGCCACTTGCCTCTGTGCCATGAGTTTACCCAATATACCTTCTCACTTAAAGTCACTTCTTTCTGGAAAATGCTAGCTTCCTCCAATGATACTTAAGCATTGTCATCAGACTGTGACTTAATTATGGCATGTAAACATAAATATAATATCCATTTTAATAAGTATCAATTATATTCATTTTCCCTGTAAATACTATAGCATCATGAGCTGTTAGTAACAAATTCTTAGGAATGACCCAAATAGCTATAAATCTTTGGCATCCTCTGATCTTTATTTATTTGTTCAACAAATCCTCATTTGGTACCTACTGTGTGTGTGGCCCTGTGTTAGGAGCTGGGGATGCAGCAGTGCACACAGCAGAGCCCTTCCTGCCCTCCTGGAGCTTACAGTTAGAGCAGGGAGAGGGCCAGAGACAAACAAACATGCACGGAAGCATGGGATGTTTAGTGCTAGCAAGAAAAACCCAGGTAACACAGGGGGAGGAGAGGGGAGAGGGTTGTGCTATATTTGACCGTGGAAGATCACTAGGGATATGGTGGTGTGGATTGAATGGTGGACCCAAAAGATATGTCCACCCAGAAGCTCAAAATGTGACTGTGTGTGGAAAAGGGTCTTTGCAGATGTAACTAAGTTATGGATCTTGAGATGAATTCATTCTGGATTATTCCAGGTGAGCTCTAAATCTGATGAATAGTGTCCTTATAAGAAGAGAAGACAGACAGCCAGAGAAGGCCACATGAAGGCCCCAGTGACCATGTAGGCAAAGAGATTGGAGTGATGTGGCTACAAGCCAAGGAAAGTCTGGAACCATCAGAAGCCGAAAGAGGGGATCCCTGGGTGGCTCGGTGGTTTGGCGCCTGCCTTTGGCCCAGGGCGCGATCCTGGAGTCCCGGGATTGAGTCCCGCGTCGGGCTCCCGCATGGAGTCTGCTTCTCCCTCTGCCTGTGTCTCTGCCTCTCTCTCTCTCTCTCTCTCTCTCTCTCTCTATCATGAATAAATAAAAAATAAAAAAAATCTTAAAAAAAAAAAAAGGAAGCTGAAAGAGACCAAGAATTCTCCCTTAGAGTCTTCAGAGGGAATGTGGTTCGCTGACACCTTGATTTTAGACTTCCTGCCTCTGCATCTGTGAGAGAATAAATTTCTGTTGTTTCAAGCCCCTGACTTTGTTATAGCAGCCCCAGGAAACTAGTACTCATAACTTCTGACCCACCTTGAACAGAGTGAGGAAGTAACTATGCAGGTATGTGGGGGAAAGAGCACTATGGGTGGAGGCAGATCAAATGCAAAGGCCCTGAGCAACCGGGAAGAATTGGGGAACAGCAAAAACCAACCTGGCTACTGCAGCGGGCTTGGAGGGGGGGGCTTCTGTGAGAGCAGGTCAGAAGGAGCCTGGTGCTAGGGCCTGGTGGGAAAAGGACTGGCCTCTACTAGAGGGTTTAGGGTAGTGGGGTGACATGACCTGATGTGGTCCATAATCAGACTGCTCTAGTCACCAAGATGTGGATAGCCTAGGGAGGTGGGGGTGGAAACCCATGCTGCATGCCCCCCAAAGTCACATCAGATTCCAAAAGCATTGTCAAGCTCACATGCTTTCCGGAAGTTCTGGTGGGAAAACAGAAGGGGAAGTTATACACAGCACACGCCCAGTAAATGCTGCCCTCCTTCCTCTTTAGAACAACTCAGCTCCTTTTTTTTTTTTTTTAATTTAATTTGCATCCCAAATCCTCTTAATTTAACAAGCCAGGATCTGGGGCTACCTGGCTAGGTGGCCTCTGGTGCATTCCAACTTCTAGCCCTTCCGTCTCACAAGGGATTGGATGTGACTGTGCAGGCTTCCTGAGGTCTTGCTGAAATTCCCGCATATGTCTTAGCCCTTGCATGGACCAAAGATTGAGACGGTGCCACAGCCCTTGGGAGAGTCCAGGGCCAACTGGTCGAAGGCCAGAATCTTGCCCCCAGTTTTAAGGATGTGGCTCTGGGACGGCCACCTACTCGCAGTGTGCACGCCTTCCATTTGGACAACTTTCAGACACACACATCATTGGTTATAGTCCCTACAACTACAGCCGTTTGTCCTCTTGGCCAGGAAGCTTCATCTTCCCTATCATGGGGAAAGGGCCAGAGGCCACCATTGGTGCGACTCATGAACACCCTCTTCAACAAAACTTGGTTAAATGTGGAGTCAGTTTGTCTAGCCCGAAACCTGTAGAGCTTGACCAACAGTCTCAGTTAGGTGTCCTAGCTCTTGGGCTCCTTGCACCTAACCTTTCTGTCCTCCTAGTAGCCAGTGTCTGCTCCCATGATGGCTCTTCCTGCTCAGCCAGGTCTGGAAAGATCTCTCAGCTCCTTTTTTAATCCATTCACCATAGAAGCCACTGGTTCTTTCTCTAGGCAAAGTCTGTAATAGCCCAACAAAGCCTTCTGCAAGCCTCAGGAAATGATACCAGCCTTCCTGATGATCATCATCAACATTATCTCCTCTGGCTCAGATTTTGTGCCAGTGAACAAGCATGTTACATAGATTGCTTACCTCCCTCCAAACTCACGACAACCTAGGAGGTGGATACTATTATCTTCATATGCACTTTACGGATAAGGAAGTTAAGGCTCAGAATGGAGGAGGAATTTTGCTCAAAGGCTATGCCACTGACCAGCAGAGGAGTCAGTCCTCTGAATTCAGTTAAAGCAAATGTAACTTGGGTTAGACTGAGGTGGTGAAATATCAGTACGTATTCATGCAAGCATGACCTGGCAATGGTATCCACCTGCTGCCCTTTTTTTTTTTTTAATATTTTATTTATATATTTATTCATGAGAGACACACAGAGAGAGAGACAGAGGCGGAGGGAGAGGCAGGCTCTGTGCAGGGAGCCCGATGTGGGACTCAATCCCAGGACTCCAGGATCATGCCCTGGCCCAAAGGCAGGCGCTAAACCACTGAGCCACCCAGGGATCCCCACCTGCTACCCTTTTTATCCGGTCTCCGCAGTGGCCTTGAGAGTGACCAAGTGCAGCCAGGAGACTCAATAATGACCTACCTGGCATTAGGAATTTCCAGGCCCCTGGGGTAAATCTCAAAGTGATTGGGCCTCAGGCCCCCTGACTCCACCTGTGACCACCGCCCTCCCTGCCTCCTCCCCAGGGTGTGGTTTAGTAAATGCACTCTTTAGTCACCTGTTCCAGACTTGCAGGGTTGGAGGGCTCCTGGGATATCATCCTGTCCAGACCATACCAGCTGGTTCAGTATCTCCTACAGGATCTCAGCTCAGTGATTAGGCTATGTGCAAACACTCCACTGGTAAATTGCTCCTGAGAGCGTCCATCCCATCTCTGGGTACCTCTAGCTGCTGGAAGTGGAAAGAGCCCTAGAAGAAGAGAGATGACCTGGCTCGTGACCTTGGACAAGTCACTTGCTCTCTGGGTCTCAGCGTCCTCACCTGTAAAATGGGAAATTGTAGGGTGGTGGGTGAAGTGGAAATAAAACAATACAAGTGACAAATGGAAGTTCTTTTTTTTTAAAAATATTTTATTTAGTCACAAGAGACACAGAGAGAGGCAGAGACATAGGCAGAGGGAATAGGAGGCTCCCTGCTGGGAGTCTGATGTGGGATTCGATTCCAGGGCTCTAGGATCATGACCTAAGCCGAAGGCAGACACTCAACCGACTGAGCCACCCAGGCACCCCATAGGTCAAAATTCTTAGCACAGGTGCACATAGTAGGTGCTCAACTAGAGCATTCACTGCTAACAATACAAATATGTTTGACCTTCCTGGTAGGCAATTCCAGGTGTAGCAAGAGTTCTAAATGCTCATTCTCTGTGCAAGGCATATATATTAATACCTTTTGATGAGGAAACAAGTTCAGTGGCCACCCAAAGTCAGACAACTTTAGCCAGAGTCTGGCTCTTGATACTATATAAACTTTACATGGGTCTGAAGTCAAGGGCAGAGGGTCCCCACAGGGATCGTCCTCTTGCTCTCTACTTCAGAGCTTCTGAGAGTGCACACAGCACCAATAGCTTTGCAAGGAATGAAGCAGGAGCCCCAGGCAGGGGCACAATTTGCTCGAGGTCACCCTGCAAGCAAGATTTAGAATCCCAACTCCTCCCCATTCATTGCTCCTCAGTCACACGCTAACTCCTGAATGATGGCCTTTCCTCGTGGACATTTTCCAACTAAGATCTGACCTGGCACTCATGAGACTTGAGACTCCAAACACCTCCAGAGCCAAGAGCTAGTCTTCCTCAGGCTCGAACTGACCAGAGCAAGAAGCACGTCCCATGGGTTCAATCCAAACTTGCTGAGTAGGTACATGAATTGCCCCATAGCATATTTGCCATAGATCCACATTTCCCATCTGCACTATGAATCAGTTCCAAAGTCCGTGCCATAGCCTCCAAGGCCTGGCCTGATTTGCACCCTGTTCACACTCCTACACACACACATACACACACACACACAGACCCCACCCCACCCCCCACTTCTCCAAAGTCATCTGTCATCTGCAATCCTTTAGCCGTGCCCAGACTGCTCTTGGTTTCTCAGTGCTCGATGACCTTTTCTGCCTCAAGACCTTTGTATGCACTACTCCTCCACCTGGAACTCTCCCCTGGGCCTCCCCTGCCCTCCTGACCATAAAGAACCTAGTTCTTCCCATTCTTTTTTTTTTTTTTTTTTTTTAAGATCTATTTATTTGTGATAGAGAGAGAAAGAGAGAGGCAGAGACACAGGCAGAGGGAGAAGCAGGCTCCATGCTGGGAGCCCGACGTGGGACTCGATCCCGGGACTCCAGGATTGCGCCCTGGGCCAAAGGCAGGCGCTAAACCGCTGAGCCACCCAGGGATCCTCCCCCCCCCATTCTTTAAGATAATCTGAATATCCCTTCTGCATCGAAGCCTTTTGTTGACTAAGCTCAAGCAGCTAGAGCTAAGTAGATAGTCCTGTTTGCTGCTTCTTGCAACTTTTATCACAGTTAGTAATGGTATACTTAAACATTTTATAGTTTAGATTGTGGGTTCCATGCAGCCATGCTGGCTTTATTTACCAGTGCCTACCAAGAGTCTGGCACAGGGCCTATCACGTGGCACTCAGAAGAGGTTTGGTGATTGCATAGATGGAAGAAGAGAAGGAAGGAGAACTGGATGTGGGGTTGAAGGCTTGGGGTCCTGATTGTAGCAGCAACTGAACCACAGACTTGTGAGGATTACTTTGGTTCTCTGAGTCTGAGTTTCCCAACCGGTAAGACAACACTAGCCCCTGGGGATGGTTAAGGGAGGTAGTGTGTGTAATAGGCAAGGCCAAGAACATAGCAGGTGTTAGGGGTTAAACTGTGTCCTCCCAGAAAAAAAAATACATTGTCATCCTAAGTCCCAGCACCTCAGTGAACTTTTTGGGAAATAGGGTTTTCGCAGACCCTATTAATTAAGATGAGGTCATCCTAGAGTATGGTGGACCTCAATCCAATATGACTAGCATGCTTATAAGAGAGAAACGGGAGAGAGATGGCCTGTGCCAATGTTAGCAGAGACTGGAGTTATACATCGGCAAGTCATGGAATGCCGGGGATGGCCGCCAACGGTGGAGGTTGCAAGAGGCAAGGGAGAAGTCTCTAGAGGCTCCAGAAGGAGCATCCCCTGCTGACACCTTGATTTCAGACTTCCAGCTTCCACTGCTGTGAGTCAACACATTTCCGGTGTATAAGCCAGCTAGATTGGGGGACTTTTTACAGAAGCCCTAGGAAACGGATCCAGTAGATACTCAACAAACGTCAGGCTGGTGTGCCTGCCTTCTTTTTTGTGCTCTCAGATGGTTCTCTGTTTATGGATGTGTAGTCCCTAGGAGTCAGTGCGGTTCTCAAAGGCTCTGTGTCCAATTCACCGTGGTCCTCAACATGCAGCACAGAGCTAGCCCATGAGTGCTTGTGAAGTGTGACTAGAACACATTAGTGTTCTTGTAAGAGCTCCATGCACTCAGTGGTGGGAAGAAAAGGCCAGTTTCTTGTAGTCCTTGCCTGGCTGGGACCCACCCCATGCCATACACTGGGAAGCAAGGTACAAGAACTTGTCCAGACTAGCTGTGGGGGTAAATGGAGAGGATCTGGGGCCACCCCAGGTTTCCCAGTGGTGGGACCTGCTTCTCTGCATGGCATTCCCTCCCATTACTTCTCAGGCCCTTGTCTTGGTATGTCAGCTGGGGAGGCCTTTCTGATGGAGAAGACGGGATGACAGCCTTCCAGATCACCCACTCCAGGGTGGAACCTGGGTGGAACTTCCTCCCCTACAAAAGGCCTGGCTGCCGACAAGCTGCTGGTAGGTGATGTTCACAGTTTAATATCTTTTTTAAAAAATATTATTTATTTATTTATTCATGAGAGAGAGGGAGAGACACAGGCAGAGGGAGAAGCAGGCTCCGTGCAGGGAGCCCAATGTAGGACTCGATCCTGGGACTCCAGGATCACGCCCTGGGCCTAAGGCAGGTGCCAAACCGCTGAGCCACCCAGGGATCTCCCACAGTTTAATATCTTGATTAAAAATCACCTCCAAGTGCTTTACATGCCAATCGCCCAGACACACAGTCCTCTTGGGCGTGGAAGAGCAAACCAGTGCAGAGGAAGCCTCATGAATTGCTTCCTGTTGTCCATAAGGACAAGCGATCAGGGCGGAAGCGGGGAGATTGGGAGCAAGGTGTGGTCAATATCCTGCCTTGGGCTCTTGTAGCTAAACTTTGGCCTTGCTTCCCTCTTGGACTTGCAAGGTGGGAGGTTTCCCTAAACGTCAGAACGGGCTTCATATCCTGGGTGACTAAATCCAGAGATTACTGTTTGCTACTCGAGGGTGCTCTGGTTGTTTCTATTTTAGAGATATTGAAGCCAGCTCCGAGAGAGGAAGTAATTTGTCCAAGGTTGCACAGCTGCTGGACTTGCACCCAGCCCAACTGCAAGTTCAGGTTCAATAGGGCAGTGCATGCAGACTCTAGCTCAGCAGTGGGGAGAGGGCAAAGCTATAATATGGGACTGGGCGAGGGGGTATGGATTATATGGGGAAGGCCACGAGGTAGCTGTGACAGTAGAGACCTCACCAGCAAGGTGAACACGTGCAGGAGGTGGATCTGGGGCCTAGGAAAAAGGTCAGAGTGAGGAGACTGAGTTCAGGCTGCAGAGTGGATAGAAGCACCCAGGAGTATGCTGAGTGGCAGGGGTGAAGCAGTGGAGTGACAAGGGGTGGAGGAAGAGGGAACCAGAGAAGGGTTTAGGAGCAGGGCAGTAGCCAAGCCAAGCCAAGCCAACAAAAGGCTGGTGTTTGTTGCATGTTTGCTGTGTACCAGAGACACATCTGATCCCCTATGTGGATTTACTTATTCCCTCACTACAGCTCTCTGAGGTAGATAGTGTATATTATGCCCATTTTATAGACAAAGAAACCAAGAGGTAAAAGAGCTTACCTATGTCAGTAAGCTAAGTGGTAAAGCCTGGGTTCAGCCCAGTGGTCCAGCCTGGGTGCTTAGCCAACCCGCCACCCTACCTGTATGTAGATTGGATGGTGGCTGGTGACCTTGTTGACTTTTCTTTGATTTGGGGTGAGAGGCAAGAGTGAGGATAATGTGATAAGCTCTTGAAACAAGCTTGAGAAAAGATAACGAGACTGGGCATTTACACGGCATCTTTGAGTCTACAGAGGACACCATACCTCTAATTTTGTTTGGCTCTTAACATAACTGACAGAGGAGCAGGACAGGGCCATCATCCCTCCATCATTTCATATACTAGGAAATGGAAGCCCTGTGAAGGTCAGTGAGTTCCTCAAGGTCATACTGTGAGGCTGTGTCAGAGGCTTGACCTCAACTCTTTATTTAAAAAAATTTTTTTTGAGTTTTATTTATTTAACCAATCTCTACACCCAACACAGGGCTTGAACTCACAATTCTGAGATCAAGAGTCACACACTCCTCCAACTGAGCTGGCCAGGTCCTCCTTGACCTCTTCAGACGCTGGAATGGGATTGGCCACCCCTGAAGGGAATGCAGGGCCGCTGAGAGGAGAGAGAGGTGTCAGGAGGGGCTGAGGGCCTGGGGAAATTAAGAGAATAGGCCAAGAAGGAGGGTGTTCATTGATGGCCTTGACCGAGCTTCTGAGCTGAGGTGACCAGTTAGAGTCCTCAATGAGGGGAGGCACTGGGGAGGTTCTCTGTTTGGGGTTCTTATCTGGGCATCCTTCTTTTAAATCTGGACTCAGGCAGGACTTTAATGGAAACATGTTGCATAGTAGCAAGAAGAGGGCTACAATCAAATCAGGGTGCTTGCCACTTAGTAGCAGCGTGGCCTGGGGCAAGCCACCTAACCTGCCACTTAAGTCACAGTGTGGCCAGGGGCAAGCCACCTAACCTGCCATTTAAGTCACAGCGTGGCCAGGGGCAAGCCACCTAACCTGCCACTTAAGTAGCAGCCTGTCCAGGGGTAAGCCACTAACCTGTCCAGAGTCCTCCAAGTCTCTAACTGCAAATGGCAATCACCTCCCCCTGCCGACTGACTATCTACCGGCTATCCTCGGGGTAGGAACAATGTGCGTAGAGCACCTGGCCCGCAGATGGGGTCAGTAAACAGGGGCAGGTATCGTGGGTGTTGGGTGACAGCTGAGATTTGTACATTTTCTTTTATTTTTAACAACAGACTTTTTGAGGGGCACCTGGGTGTCTCAGTCAGTTCAGGGTCTGCTTTCTGCTCAGGTCATGGTCTCAGGGTCATGGGATTGAGCCCCACATCAGGCTCCCTCTCTCCTCCTCCCTCTGATCCTTTCCCTTGCTCCTACTCTCGTGCTCACTCTCTCTTTCAAATGAATAAATAAAAAATCTTTTTTTAAAAAAAGTAAAATAAAATTAGACTTTTTAAAAGCAATTTTAAGTTCACAGCAAAACTGAGGAGAAAGTACAGAGATTTCCTGTATACCTCCTGCCCCCCCCCCCCCCCCCCCCACATAGCCTCCCTCTTTTATCAGAGTTGGCTTCATTGAAATTTTGTTTCCAAAGTTCAGAGGAAAAAAACAAAGTGGGAGGATGCTTTTGAAATCTTCCTGCCTAAATCCCTTGCTGTGCAGAAGGGGAAACTGAGCTCCAGAGAGGGAGGTTATGAGCAAAGCCAAGGTCAGAGAGCTGAGGAAGCCTGGCTCCTGCTTTCTGCCAGCCTGTGCTGTGCAGCATCACAAAGCATCCTGGACCCATGGATGTGGTTACAAAACCACTGCCCCAGCTGGCATCAGCCTGAATCCTTGCTGGCATCCAGAACATTTGGGCCAGAGGCACTAGGAGTTGTCATATGCTCCCTCTCACCACCTCACCCTCATGCAGGGGTCAAAGAGCCGCAGCAGATGGTCCT
Source organism: Vulpes lagopus (assembly GCF_018345385.1). Classification (NCBI taxonomy): domain Eukaryota; kingdom Metazoa; phylum Chordata; class Mammalia; order Carnivora; family Canidae; genus Vulpes; species Vulpes lagopus. The sequence continues at coordinate 119,141,760 of NC_054827.1, forward strand.
GGGGCTGGAGACCTGAAATCAATGATCGGAGCATACACCAAGTGGGACTCCTCTGCTTCCACACCAGTTGTGCCTTCACACCAGAGTCCTCTGGCCTCCTTTGGTTCCCAGCAGATCATAGCCCTCAGGAGCTGAGGAGGAACTACTGTTATTCTGGGTTGAACTCTGCTGATCACCACTCAGGAGCTTTAAAGGTCAGGGGCAGGGTGGTACTCTAAAGAGTGAAGGGTTCGTGTTTGAGACACTGTTTCCAATTGCTCATGTGAGCAAGCAGGGTTGTTTTCTCTCCTTGTAGCCAAACGGACTACATTACAGATGGCCTTTGCCCACAAATCGGCAGGTCTCATGAGGGGTTGGTGAACGCCATGGACAAGATGACAGCTCTCCTGGGACGCATGCAGGTCTTGGTTTGGGGGGAAGCTGAGTTTAATGACTAAACAAACATACAACCAAGATAATTTCATCTGCTGATAAGAATGATGAGTAAAAAAACCAAGACAGGGGGTTGCCTCATGACTGGGAAAGTGGGCCATTCTAGATTGGGGATCAGGGAAGGTGTCTCTGAACATATGACATTATAGCTGAGCCCTGAACAAGAAGGAGCCAGCTATGCAAAAATATGGGAAGAGGGGATTCAGCAAGTGCAAAGGCCCTGAGGTTGGAGTTAGCCAAACCTTCCAGGATTTATCGAAATAATCTGAAGGCTAGGAAGCTGTTTTGATAAGGAAACAAAGTAACCAAGATACTTTCATTCTCTAATCTGTAATCTTCCCCTACCACCTCTAAACACTACTAATCCTAGTTAATTCCTGCTCAGTTTAAATACTTTGTCCCCTAAGAAGCCTTCTGATTTCACTACTTTATGGTTTAGAAAATCCGGCCTATGGCAAAAATGAGAAAAATAAGGTCAGTAAACTCCATGTGTGTGTTTGTGTGTGTACAGCTATGACATTGCCAGCTGTGTTTGTCTCTGAGAATATCTGACATAACATTGTTACTATTTTTATTTTTCACTGTTCATAAATTCTTTCACAAAATGATGAGTGTAGATGACAGCTAGGTTACCAATCAGGGATCAGTCCACAGATCCCTCCTATTGGGAGGGAGATTTCACTGGTTTGTGAAGTCCAGGTTTGGAAGTCCTTGGCAGCTAGACTCCCAAGTTTCCTTTTCTGGCCTCTCCTTTGTTCCAGACCACCCTGGCTTTCCCACACCCTCTTGTCCTCTCCCTCCCTTCTTAGACTGAGCTCCAAGAAGGCAGGCCCCACCTCTGCCTGGCATGGAGTCAAACCCAGCACAGGTGCTCAGAAGGTGTTGATTGAACCATCGCACTGTGATTTGTGAGGAGGTGCATTCAACCCAGATGAACCTCAGAATACAAAATTGCGAGCCAGCTCATGAGAAAGAGCTGCGCAAGGGAAGACCCCAGACTTCAGAGCCAGAGTCTGGATTCAAATCCTGCCTCCTGGCTTCAACTCCCCTCACCCCCAGCGGCACCACTTAGGAAAAATCACTTTCCCTGAGCCTCGCTCCCTCACCTGTGATACGGGGATGATGATATCCAGGATTCTTTTGAAGAGCAAAAGACATGTTTGCAGAAAACCACTTTGTAGGTGGTATGTAAATGATAGTTCCCCATGGTCGTCCCTCCAGCACCGGGCACAGTGCCCAGCTGGCCCCTTCCCAGTCTGTACTTCTGCTTCTGCCAGGAGCCTGTGAGCCGGGTGCCTCGCAAGTTCTGAACAGAAAAGCTCAGTGCCTGGCACCTGGTGGGTGCTCAATAAGTAAATCAACGGAACGATAACCCTGGGCAGGTCACTCCCCCTGTGGACGGGTTTCCTCTTTGGAGGAGGTTTCATCGTCTCTGGTGCCTATCGTACTTAATTATTTGCTTTTTAAGGACAGGACTAGGAATCACATCTAAGGAAGGTGGGTGTGAAGAGAGACGTTGATTAAAAGGTTGGTGCACATTTTTGGTTCCCACTTTCGAATGTTCCAGAATTTATTTTTGCCTCCTTAATAAAAAGAGCCATGTCACATCTCTTTAGCTTGTCTTCTGGGTTTCTTTAAAAAAAAAAAAAAAAAAATTAAAGTCTTTATTTTAAACCGCCCACTCCAGCCATCCCAGGACGCGGTTAGGAGGGGGCGCAGACAGGTGGAGCCAGCGCCCGGAAAGGCGGGGGCTGCCCGGGGCCGCGGGGGGGGGGGGGGGGGGGGGGGGGGGCGGCGCAGGGCGAGCCGCGCGGCCTCGGCGGGGTCTGGGGTCGCGGGGCTCCGGCCTCGGGGCGGCCCCCTCCCACGGCCGCACGCGGCGGGGGGCGCAGTCGCGGGCAGCCCTGCCCCCACCCCAGCCCCAGCCCCAGCCCCCAGCCCCGCGCGGGCAGCCGGCGCGCGCGCCCCGCCCGGGGACCCGCCAGGGCCAGGGCCGGGGCCGGGGCCGGGGCCGGGGCCGGGGCCGCCCGCCGGTGCGCCCGCCGGTCCGCCCACGGGGCCCCCGGCCGGGGGGGCGGGGCGCGGCCGGGCGGGCGGGCGGGGCGGGGCGGCGCGGCGCGGCCGGCGCTGATGTAATCCGGCGGCTGGGCGGAAGGATCTGGAGCGCGCCGGGCTGGCGGGGCGCTGAGGCCAGTTGCCGGGTAACGGAGCGGAGCGGCCGCGCCGCCTCCCGCCCTCCGCCGAGTGGCGCCCGAGCCGCCGCCGCTTTACGTAAGGCGCAGGCCAGGGCCGCCGGCGCTCGGCAGCCGCTCAGCCTCGCCGCGACAGGAGGCGCCCCCGCCGGCCGCCGCCGCGCGCACGGCCGCTCGGCAGGTACCGCGGGCGGGGGCGGGGCGGGGCGGGGGCGCGGGCGGCCGGGGGGCGCGGGGCCGGCCTGGGGCGGAGGGGCCCGGCTGCCCCGACGGCCCGCAAGCTCCGCGGGAACCCGGCCGGGCCCGGAGCGCCCCGCACGGCGGCCCGCGGCGCCCCCGCCCCGGCGCCCCGGCTCCCCGGGCCCCCCGCGCCCCGCGCCCCGCGCCGGGCGCTCCGGGCTCCGCGCGCGGGGGCCGCACGATGAGTCCGCACAATGGGCCGGTGCGGCGGCAGTGGGAGCGGCTGGCGGCGGGGCGGCGGGGCGAGGCGGGGCGCGGACGGGGCCGGGGCCGGGGCGGGGGCGGCGGCGGGCGGGCGGCGGGGCTCCCGGGGGCCGGCGGTGGGCGCTCGCCGCGCTGCCCCGGCCCGCGCGTGCCTCGGCCCCTCCCCTCCAGCATTGTCCTCTGGGGGCCCGGGCGGGGAGACCGCCGCGGGGGAGGGGCCGCGGGGGCGGGGCGGGCGCTGACTGACGGGCGCGCGGGCCTGTGGCGCGGGGTCCGCGGAGGGGACGGCCGCGGGCGGGACGGCGGGGCCCAGGGGCGCGCGGCTCCCCCCTGCCCGGCTCCCCCCTGCCCTCCCAGCTCCCCCCGCCCGGCTCCCCCCTGCCCTCCCGGCTCCCCCCTGCCCGGCTCCCCCGTGCCCTCCCAGCTCCCCCCTGCCCGGCTCCCCCCTGCCCTTCCAGCTCCCCCCTGCGCGGCTCCCCCTTGCCCTCCCAGCTCCCCCTTGCCCTCCCAGCTCCCCCCTGCCCGGCTCCCCCTTGCCCTCCCAGCTCCCCCCTGCCTGGCTCCCCCTTGCCCTCCCAGCTCCCCCCTGCCCTCCCAGCTCCCCCCTGCCCTCCCAGCTCCCCCCTGCCCTCCCAGCTCCCCCCTGCCCGGCTCCCCCCTGCCCTCCCAGCTCCCCCCTGCGCGGCTCCCCCTTGCCCTCCCAGCTCCCCCTGGCCCTCCCAGCTCCCCCCTGCCCGGCTCCCCCCTGCCCTCCCAGCTCCCCCCTGCCCGGCTCCCCCCTGCCCTCCCAGCCCCCCCCTGCGCGGCTCCCCCTTGCCCTCCCAGCTCCCCCCTGCCCGGCTCCCCCTGGCCCTCCCAGCTCCCCCCTGCCCGGCTCCCCCCTGCCCTCCCAGCTCCCCCCTGCCCGGCTCCCCCTGCCCTCCCGGCTCCCCCCTGCCCGGCTCCCCCTTGCCCTCCCAGCTCCCCCCTGCCCTCCCAGCTCCCCCCTGCCCTCCCAGCTCCCCCCTGCCCTCCCAGCTCCCCCCTGCCCGGCTCCCCCCTGCCCTCCCAGCTCCCCCCTGCGCGGCTCCCCCTTGCCCTCCCAGCTCCCCCTTGCCCTCCCAGCTCCCCCCTGCCCGGCTCCCCCTTGCCCTCCCAGCTCCCCCCTGCGCGGCTCCCCCTTGCCCTCCCAGCTCCCCCCTGCCCTCCCAGCTCCCCCCTGCCCTCCCAGCTCCCCCCTGCCCGGCTCCCTGCGTCCCCCGGCCGGGTACGCGGACTTGGCGCGTGCGAAACGCCGCCTGACGCCCGCGGGTGTCGCGTGCCGCGGGGCAGTGCGCAGGTGACCTGGCGTGCCCGGCTCGGGTGGCTGATCCCCGGTCATGCTAGGACCCAGCGTTGATTTGTCTTTTCACCGCCTTTTCGTTTGGGGCCTCCCTGGGCTAGGTGTAGAGAGTTAACCCTAGGAGAGGGTAGAGGCCATGGAGCGGGGAGGGGACGTGCGGCTCCTTGCAATGATTTCATTCTGGTTTCTGCTAATCATGACCTGGGTTGGATACTTGGATTCATTGTCCCAAGTTTCTAAGATAGGTTTTACATCTTTGGGCCTTTGCTTGTTTAAGAAAAAGAGAAAAAACAAAAAACCAAAACCCAAACCCGGTGGTAGAAGATGGGTGAAGGGGGGGTGGGGGCAGGCAATTTTGATAAGAGGTGATGCTGTGGATAAAACTGTTCCATCAGACCCCCAAACTAGAATTCTCCTGTGCAGTGTAAGACCCCTGCCAGAACTCCTTGACCATTTTGTAGACTATGCGCTTAAAGCGGGGGCGAAATCTACCAGTCTGCATCCTGAAGGTCAAATATTCTGTCATTGGTTGTTTCGGATTGATCCATTCTTAAATGGGTCTCAGGATGTTTTTTATGCCATTTCTTTGTGACAAAGACCATTTCTAAAATTGTGCCTTTGCATACCTTTAGGTCAGCTCCTTGCAGTCATTTACTTACTGTATATACTAGATTCAATTGCTGTACTTGTTAAATAATGAATGTTAAGTTATTTAAAAAGTCATTTACTGCTGCAGTTTGGGCACGTGTCAGTTTTCATGTTTGTCATTTTGGCCCCTGGAATATTGAATGGAGGAGGGGAGACTATTACCCTTAAGTATTTAATTCCATTTAAATGGAATTAGAGGGTTTTTTGTTTTTTAAAGAAAAGTATGCCTTTAACATGGCATAAACATGAAGCAAATCTGTAATGATTTTAATGGTAATTAGCTTATTTGTTATACAAGTTGGAAACATTTAGGGAAATTACATGGATTTTTAGTATTTAATGGTATTATAGACCACTCTATAGGGTGGTAAAAGTAACATTTTTCAAAGGCAGTAGGATTATTTTTTTATTTTGCATTGTGTGTCTGGCTTTTCTCCCTGTTTTAGCAGCATTTGACTTGGAGCAATTAATGGTCTCTGAGTCAGTTTTCTGGTCTGTAAGATGGAAGAAATGATGACACTGCCCCACGGGGCAGTTGGTATGATCAGGTGAGGGGAGATGTGAAATAATTCTGTCAACAGTCCTCTTCTTTTACTAGTTTGCGAAGCCGCAGACTCCTCTCTTAGCTGATGCTCTCTCTTTAGACTTCTCCCCACCTTCCTGTGCACACTTTTGCCTGGCTGCCAGAGTCCTCTGTCCTAAACACAGATCACATCTTGCCAGTCTCTGGCTCAGAAAGCTAAGATTGCCTGTTGTTTGGAGCCTAGATTTAGGGCCCCTTAGCCTGGGCCGAGTCATCTCTGAACTTTATGTGTCCTGTCACCTTTCTACACTGTCCCACAGAATGGGACTACACTCAGTTTTCAAAATGTGCCTGGCTACTTCCTTCTTTGCTTATGTCCTTTTTTCTGATTGCAGTGCTCTCCTGCCCTCTCCGGTTTTTAAAAAGTCCACACCCAATTTTATGTCCTCTGCAGCCCTTCAGAAACCCTGTCAATGTGAGTTATTCATTGCTGCAGTCAGAACCCTCTGTTTTGCTTTCATGATTGCCTGTATCTCCTTGCACGTTGTATGTGAAACTCTGGCTGTGGTGGCCATGCCATTATTTTACTCCTAACACCTTGGTCAGGGGCTTAAACATTAAAGTATTCAAGTGTTTGCTAAATAAAGTCGAAGTCTGTCATCTGCATTATGTAGTATGTTTTCATAAAGTATTTTAATAGTACCAACCACAATGGTCGATGTGCAGTCTTACTACCTTGAGGATAGTTAATACTTAGAATATTTCTTTTCGATTATGTTTGATCTCTTGCATAATACTAGGTGGTATTTTTATACAAAGTACAAACAGCCACCTCTGTCGTCTGTGTCTAAACTCCTAGGGTCCTTGAGCCTGCACTGCAAACTGAGAAGTCTGTACACCCCTCTCTTGGGTAGAGTGATGCAGAGCCCAAGTTTTAAAATATTTCCTACCTTTCAAATAAAATTGCCCTCCCAGCAGATTAAAGTTTGTTTTTTCCTGAGCGTTTTTTGTTCAAACCTTTTTTTTTTTTTTTTTAAGATTTGTTATACATGTAAAAAGTAACTTGCTTTTGGGGAGGCTTATTTAAAGAACATTAGGCCTGGATTTGCACGATTTAGGTTGGTGTTTTGGCTCATCTCTCACCCCCTGTCACTGGGGGCAAGTTGGTTAGATCTTTCTTGGACTCCGTGTCTTTATTCTGTGAAATGAGAACAGTCCTTGTCTGTGCTATTTTTGCTTTGCAGCGTCACTTAAAGTGGCTATACTTTGTGTGTGGCCTGTCCTCGTTCGGGTATAAGCTGACATGATGGCTTCGCCGCACATTTGTCTCCTCGTAACTGAGGCTGGAAACTTTTTGAGTCTTCCTTTTACCAGGTCTGCCTCCACGTCTCTTTTCCATCACTTTTCTCTTAGCACATCCCCTAGCCTGTCCTTCCTGTCCTCCCATAGATTATTACTGTAGGCCTGCCAATGGCCTTCCTTTTTCTAGTTTCTCTGGTCCTCCTGTGGTCTGTTACCAGAATTGCTCAGGGGGTAGGTCAGAGCCCATCCCCCCCCCCCCCCCCCAGGATGCACTGTCCCATCCCCCGCCCTGCCCCCAACTAGGCTGTTCTACCCCTGTAGGATGCACTGCTCTCCCCAGGATGCACTGTCCCCCCCCACCTCCACCCCAGGATGTACTGCCTCCCCCCATGCACGTGTGGAGGTTCTTGACATTCCCTCTCCCCCCCCCCCCCCCCAATTCGGCCACACCTGAGAGTTATGGCCTAGTTCTATTGGGAGGCTTACTCCTACAAGGATTTTCACCTTGGAGACCCTACCACCAGTTGGGAATTAGTGATAAAGCAATCCCTTTAAGACTGATGCCGCCTGGCCTCGTTCAGCTTTCAGCCTCATTTCTCCTGCACCTCTCTTGTCACCTCGAATTTCAACACCAGACCTCTGGCGGCTATCATGCTTGTTTGTCCAGTTCCTTTACTTTGGAATGTCCTCTGAGTCTTGCTCTTCCTAACAAAGTTCTTAATTCTGGAGGCTTGGCTTCAAGGCTTCTGCTTCTATGAGAGAAGCTTCTCCTGATTTTCAGAATTAACTCTTCCATCATTCTTCTCCCACACAGTGCTTGACTGATGCTTCCACTCAGTTATTTCTCCTTGTGACATTTTATTTAGTTCAGTCTTTACGTGGTGGTCTTTCCTGGATTTTAAACTCCTTGAGGGAAGAGAGAGAAACCTTATCCATTGCTGTTTCCTTCTAGTGTGCAGTGTGATTTCATACAGCACTTACTCATTAAATGCTTGACTGAATTCAGTCACTCTGCAGCCTCTGATTTCAGTGGAGGGGGAGCAGGGTTGGAATGGCTCTGAGAGCTTTGTGCTCCCCCAGGATACAGAACAGGGCCCAGCACATAGCACGTGCACAGTAAGTAGCAGCTGTTAACCATTATTTTGAGCAGGTGTAGAGAATACTAGTGGTTGTATAAGATGATAGATTGTATATGCTGGTTTACTGTAACAGTGTTCACAAATTGTGTCTGGGGCACCCATATAAGCGTGTATAAGTGGGGATCCCTGGGTGGCTCAGTGGTTTAGCGCCACTTTCGGCCCAGGGCATGATCCTGGAGTCCCGGGATCAAGTCCCACGTCAGGCTCCCTGCATGGGGCCTGCTTCTCCTTCTGCCTGTGTCTCTGCCTCTCTCTCTCTCTCTCTCTCTCTCTCTGTGACTATCATAAATAAATAAAAATTAAAGAAAAAAAACTTTAAAAAGAAAAAGTCCTCTGGGTTTTCCACCTGCAGCCCTGTTCTTTCATTGATTTACTAACAAGTGGAAAAGTGAGTATTTGGTTGGAGAGTGTTCTTGCACTGCACGAAGCAGATTCGCGACAGTGGTCCTAAAGTATTCTGAAGACAGGTAGACCTGTCTGTAGGTGAGCCAGGTTTTTTGCACATGGCTTAAGAAAGTCAGTGTAATTTTTTTTTTTATTTTTTTTTATGACAGTCACACACACAGAGAGAGAGAGGCAGAGACACAGGCAGAGGGAGAAGCAGGCTCCATGCACTGGGAGCCCGATGTGGGATTCGATCCCGGGTCTCCAGGATCGCGCCCTGGGCCAAAGGCAGGCGCCAAACCGCTGCGCCACCCAGGAATCCCAAGAAAGTCAGTGTAAAATGGGAATTGTTCTTTTCATCGTATGCTATTTTTCAGTAAAGCAAATGTTTTCATTTTAATCTTTTGTAATTATTAAATGATAGAATTTCTATTTAGAATATTTGGAGTGACTGTTGAAAAAAATTTATTTTAATAAAGATTTATTCATTTGAGAGAGAGCATGGGGTGGGGAGAGAAGCAGACTCCCCACTGAGCAGAGAGCAGGACTCCTCTAGATCTCAGAACCAGAGATGAAGGCAGACAGTTAACCGACTGAGCCCTGTGACTGTTGAAATTCTAATTTTGGTATTTTCTCCAAACCATTTCTGATCACTAGGCTTTCTCATAGCTTTTTGTCTCTTCCTTTGGTCATCATTTTTATTACCCCCCTGGCTGGCGAAGGGGAAACTAGGTGAGGAAAACCAACTATAATTTTGAAACATTTAATTGTTTAGTTACTATTTTTAAGTTTATATGTATTACTGATTGAAAGATGTATCCAGAAACTTTAAAAAGTGGAATCTGTGGTTCTAACATAATTTGGAATTCCCTATTTTCAGCAACATAGGTGAATGTATTGATTGCTATTTAATTTACATTGACTGTACTTAGGATTATGAGCTTTTTTGAAAGACATCATTGAAAATCTATATATTCTTAATCTTTCTTAAAACGTGCCTCACAGAATTGGGGATGATAGGGCTATCCCAGCAGATGAACTAGTATCTACATTCAAAATAAACGCAATGAGATGGTTAGTTTAATAATTGCAATATGCTTGAGAATGTGCTTTGTGTGTGTTTCTAGCTAGAGTGGTAAAGAAATGGTAGTTCTGTGAATACGGGCACTGTGTGTGTGTGTGTGCGCGCGTGTGTGTTTGCGTGTTTGCGTTTGCTTCTCTGGTGATGGGAAGCGAGCTGGGCACTGTCAGCAGTCCTCAGGGTACCTGGCACAGGGCAGTGTTGCTCAGTACATATTGAAATAAGTCTGTCACCTATAGAGGAGAAAAATCATGGAGATAAATAAATGTAAGGAAAATGTGCCTTAGTACATTTTCAGATTTATTTTTTGGTGATGCAGTTGTTACTTCAGTAGGGCAGGGGGGTAGAAAATGAGGAGGGACTTATTTCCCTTTTCAGCCAGGAGTTTCTAGCTCAATTACATTTTCCAGAGTACCTTTGGAATCTTAATAGCCAGTACATAACTATTTCAAAATGGTTTGCCCAGTTTGAGGATTTATCTAAGCCCTTAATTTATTTATTCAGTTACTAGCTTTTTCTTAGGTGTCTGAATAACATTTTGCTTCTTAGCATTTTCTGTGAAGATTTTAATGGAGAGAAAGGTGAAATGGAATAGACACTTTTTAAATTCTTTTTTTGGTGGTGGTTATGTACCACTGCTTTCTTTCGTAACCACCATAGATAATTGAATACTGATTGCATTTTTATTTTGTTTTGTTTTTGCTAGTACCAGCAAAGGAGTTTCTTGTTTTTATGAATTTAAAAAGTTTATTTAAAACTGTTAGGGGCGCCTGCGTGGCTCAGTCAGTGAAGCGTCTGCCTTCGGTTGAGTTCATGATCCTGGGGTCCTGGGATCGAGCCCCCATGTCAGGCTCCCTGCTCAGTGGGGAGTCTGCTTCTCCCTCTCCCTCTGAGCCCCCCGCCCCCCATGATTTCTTTCCCTTTGTCAAATAAAATAAAATATTAAAAAAATTTTGGGGGGACGCCTGGGTGGCTCAATGGTTGAGCATCTGCCTTTGGCCCAGGGTGTGATCCTGGAGTCCCGGGATCGAGTCCCACATTGGGATCCCTGCATGGAGCCTGCTTCTCCTCTCTCTGCCTGTGTCTCTGCCTTTCTTCTCTCTGTGTGTCTCATGAATAAATAAAATCTTTAAAAAAAAATTTTTTTTTAAATTAAAGTAGGGGTGCCTGGCTGGCTTAGTTGGAAGAGCATGCTACTCTTGATCATGCAGTCATGAGTTCGAGCCCCACGTTAGGTGTAGAGATTACTTAAGTAAATATTTTTTAAAAATTAAAAAAACTGGGATGCCTGGGTGGCTCAACGGTTGAGCATCTGTCTTCTGCTCAGGGCATGATCCCAGGGTACTGGGATCGAGTCCCACATTGGGCTCCCTGCATGGAGCCTGCTTCTCCCCCCGCCTGTGTCTCTGTGTCTCTCTCTCCGTGTCTCTCATGAATAAATAAATAAAATCTTTAAAAAATTTTTTTAAAAAACCATTAAAATATATTTCGTATGATTCATCAAAACCTTGTTCCAAATAACAGTAACTATTATAAAATCTGTTTTATTTGTTTATTTTTTAAAGATTTATTTATTTATGCATTCAGAGAGTGAGAGAGAGAGGCAGAGACTCAGGCAGAGGGAGAAGCAGGCTCCATGCAGGAAGCCTGATGTGGGACTTGATCCTGGGTCTCCAGGATCGCTCCCCAGGCTGCAGGCGGTGCTAAACCGCTGCGCCACCGGGGCTGCCCAAAATCTGTTTTATTTTTTAAAGTACATGTTAGAAATCTAAAAAAGATTAAAAGATGAAAAGTAAAGGGACTCCTGTTTGGCTCAGCTGTTGGGCATCTGCCTTCGGGTCAGGGCGTGATCCCGGGGTCCTGGGATCAAGTCCCACATTGGGCTCCCCGCAGGGAGCCTGCTTCTCCCTCTGCCTGTGTCTCTGCCTCTCTCTGTGTCTCTCATGAATAAATAAATAAAATCTTAAAAGAGGAAAGTCTCCTTTTTCATTCTCCTTCCCCTCCCGTACTCATCCTGTACTGGGAAAAAAAAACACTGATAAGTTTCTCAGATGTCTTAGGAAAAAAATATACCAATGCTTCTAAAAAATGGAGTCATTGTAGAGAGTGTTCTATGTTTAAGCAAATCCTGAACTTTGTATCTTGGAATGCTTTCCATATCAGCACAGACAGATCTTCTTTATGTACAGATCTACCTCCCCGTGGTTTTTTTTTTTTTTTTAATGTGCCTCCTATTCCACTGTATGAATGTGCCAGAATTTACTGAACTAGTTGATGGGACAGACTTCCGTGTTTTATTCTAACACAGTGTTGCTGTGAACATTCTTAACACGTGTCTTGGTGAACTTCCATGAATAACCTCCTTACTCTGAGCAGCCTAAAAAATGATGAGCAAGTTTCTAACTTCTCTAAATCGTCATTGATCATGTTAAAATTTTTCTTGGTGGGTATGTTTTAACAGTTCCAGACATTAAGCTGGATATTTTCTTCTTTCAGGTAGTCCTGTGATAAAATTTTGTGCTACTGAGGAAGAAGTTTTTGTATTGCACGTTCAGTGTTAGGGTAACAGAAATTACAAAGCGTCAGGGTCGGCTTCATGAGCCAGCCACCTGTGCAGTCAGTCACACAGGTCCTCACTTGGTTTAATGCTTTTTTCTTTTTTTTTTCTTTTTTTTTTTAGCAAGGAGCCCAATATGGGGCTCCATCCCAGGACCCTGGGATTATGACCTGAGCTGAAGGCAGATGATTCATTGACTGAGCCACCCATGTATCACAGCCTTGATACTATTAAGAATTTTGATCGAGGCCTACATTTTCACTTTGCCTACCAATTATGTCAGTCCTATAAAGACTTCAGAAGAATTTTTTTTTAATAGGGGGATCAGAGGGAGAGAGAGGAAAAATCTTAAGCAGGCTCTACACCCAGTGTGGAGCCCAATGTGGGGCTTGATCTCATTACCCTGAGATCATGACCTGAGTGGAAATTAAGAATCAGATGCTTAACTGACTGAGTCAACAAGGCACCCCAGTCCTGTAAACACTTTCTAAAGAAGTACCCCTCATTTTCATCCCTTCTAATCCTCCCTGTGAATGACCACCAATTTAATTATCCACTTGGAGACTTTCTAATGCATATACAAGTCCACATAGGTCATTCTTGAGTCTTTTTAAGTCTACTAATTAAGTCTATGCAAACTCCGTGTGTATTTTCTTGAGAAACCTCTAATGATCTAGAATGCTGCAAACTTAAAAAAATTTTTTTGGGGCAGCCCGGGTGGCTCAGCGGTTTAGCTGCGGCCCAGGGCCTGATCCTGCAGACTCGGGATTGAGTCCCACATCAGGCTCCCTGCATGGAGCCTGGTTCTCCCTCTGCCTGTGTCTCTGTGCCCCTCTCTCTCTCTCTCTCTCTCTCTCTCTCTCTCTCTCTCTCTCTCTGTGTGTGTGTGTGTGTGTGTGTGTGTGTCTCATTAATAAAATAAATAAAATCTTTAAAAAAAACTTTTAAAAATATATATATATTTTTATTGGAGTTCGATTTGCCAACATACAGTATAACACCCAGTGTTCATCCTGTCAAGTGCCCTCTCCCTCAGTGCCCGTCACCCAGTCACCCCATCTCCCCACCCCACCACCCACCTCCCCTTCCACTACTCCTTGTTCGTTTCCCAGAGTTAGGAGTCTCTCATGTTTTGTCACCCTCTCTATTTTAAAGGAGCTGTAAAGGGCTCCTGGTTAAGCATCTGCCTTTGGCTTAGTTTAGGATTTCTGAGTCCTGGGATCTAGCCCTGCATTGGGCTCCCTGCTCAGCGGGGAGCCTGCTTCTCCCTTTCCCTCTACTGCTTCCTCTGCTTGTGTGCCCTCGAGGTGCTGTCTCTCGCTGTCTCTCGCTCTCTCTTGCTCTCTCTCGCTCTCTCTCAAATAAAATCTTTAATGGAGCTGTAAAAACAGCGGTAGAAAGTTGGTACTGAACTGCAGTTTTAGATTTCGTATTGGTTGATTTGTGTTTTTAAAGCATGCTTTACTTCAAGCTTTAGGGAAACGGTTTAAGTTTCAGGCTGTAAGATACCTATCTTTGGGATTTCATTTGCTGAAATCTAGTAAAATGAATCCTAAGCCCATCACAGGCAAGTCAGGAATGAAAATAAGGTTTAACCATCAGTTAGGGTCAATTGAACAAGGGATCACTAGTGGGTATACAGGATTATTTGGGGCTTTATTTAGTTAAAAAGTGATCAGAATGCTTAGAAAGAGCTACAGAGAGTGGGTAAGGAGGGGAGTGAGTCCACACTTGTTCAGCAGCTCCTTCACAGCAAGCCTGGTATGAGGGACCTCAGGAGACTCCTGTATCTTCTTGATAACCTTGAGAGGTGGTGTCCTTTCCATTTTATAAAGGGTGCAGCTGTGGCTCAGAGGCTTCAAGAAGTTTCCCTAAGGTTACAAATAACATGTGACAAAGCTGGAGCCCAAACTTCTAAACTTGGAACTTAGTCCATTTTCTTTCCTCTGCCCTACTCTTCCTAGAGGTTTATTCCTTCCCACAATACTTGTTTACTGCCTGCAGTGTCCTAGGCACAGATGCCATGATGCTCAGACATGCAGGAGGCTTACAGGGATTTGCCTTGAGAGGGAAAACAAGGGAGCAGGAGTGTGGAATTGCAGACTGCTGACCTCTGTGCAGGTGAGACCTTGCACAGGGGAGCGAGGGGAGGAGGAACCCGATGGGAGGAGCTATTAGGGGGTCTGTGACAGCCTGGGTGGCCTGGTTCTAGTACTTCCTGCTGCTCAGCATGCATTGCTGAGGGTGGCCTGATGTCCTTGCTTTGGTGACTCTGAATGTGCCACAGCGGGAGGCTGTAGGTCAGCTTGGCTCCCCACAGCAGGTTTTTGTGAAGGGTCAGAGCAGGGCACCCCGTGGGGTCTCCACTCACATGGCACTGTTCGGTCCTGATGAGATGAGTAAGCATGTGGCTACATATGTCAAGTGAAAATTCCTGCTAAGAGAAAAAATAAAGCAGGAGACGAGGGTCATGTGGGATAGGTGGACACGGAAGGGCTCTCTGATAGGATGCCACTTGAGCTGAGACTCGAAGGAAATAGGGGAAAGAGCTAGGATGCTATCTGGGGAGCAGAGTATCATCCAGAGGGAGAGTGGAACAGGTGAAAGACCCTGATTCTGGGTGTGTTATGAAGGTGGACTGTGTATTTGCTGGTGGGTTAGGTATGGGATGTGAGAAGAAGATGAAGGATCTAGATGATGCCAAACCTTTTGGCTTGAGCAGTGGAGGCATGAAGTTGCCTTGGCTGATATTGGGAAGGTCTCAGGAAGGATGGTGGTTGTGAGAATGCAGTTTTTGTATTTTTTTGAAGACCTGTTAGAAGTTGAGATGCTAGTCAGACCCGTAACTGTCTAGTAGCCTCATGACTCTAGAATTCTGGCATTCATGAGAGAAGCAGAGTATAGTTTGGAGGAATTGCTACCTAGATGGTATTTAAAATCATGGGACTGGAGATCATGTAGGATGGTGCTGTTCAGTAAGCTAGCCTTGAGCCACATGTGGTTTTTGAGCACTTAAATTGTGGCTAGTTTGACTTGAGAAATGCTGTGTCATACATACACCAGATTTCCAAGACTCAGTATGGGGAGAAAAGAATGTAAAATATCAATGATTTTTTACCTCGATTATGTTTGGGGTGATTATATTTTGAATCTATAGAGTTAAATAAAATATATTGCTAAAATTAATTTTACCCATTTCCTTTTTAATATGGCTACTGGAAAATTTGACATTGAATACTGGTAACTTACATCTTGCTGTTGGGTGGTACTAATGGAGGAAGCACATGTAGGTAGAGAAGTCCAAGGACAGCCTGGAGAGCCAGCGGAGGGGAGTTGGAGGAGGGTGGTGGTGATATTAGTTGTAGTCTATGAGCAAGTGAGCTTCTCTAAAGTTTCTCTAGAACTTGTGGAAAAGAATCAGCAACTGGGCCTGGCCACCGTACAGTAGATGGGCTTAACTCTTTAGACAGGAACAGATTTCAGACATGGTCTGGAGGACCAAGATCTTTCCCTATGACTCTTTTTGTTTTTGGTTTTGTTTTAAAGTGAGTTTCATCAGGACGAGGATGCAGCCTGTACAGTGAGAGCTTTGCTGTAATGTGGCCTTTGCAGAAGAACCACACAGTTGAAGAAAGCACACACATAGGAGCTTTGATGCAGCTAATGCAGCCAGGTGACTCTAATGACCCTCAAAACCTTGGTCTCAGGCTCTCTCCCACCTTGTACCTTGGCTTGATGCAATTCCTGTAAGAATATCTTACCTCCCTTTTCATTCTGTGTTCAGTAGAGTACCTTTTATTTTTGATTTTTTATTTTTTTTTAAATTTTTATTTATTTATGATAGTCACAGAGAGAGAGAAAGGCAGAGACACAGGCGGAGGAAGAAGCAGGCTCCATGCACCGGGAGCCCGATGTGGGATTCGATCCCGTGTCTCCAGGATCGCGCCCTGGGCCAAAGGCAGGCGCCAAACCGCTGCGCCACCCAGGGATCCCTGTAGAGTACCTTTTAATGTTCACTTAGGCCCTGGAAGTGGACTCAGCCACCCTGAGGGAGGGCTTTGTTACCATCTCTCTTATCATTCGGTTCCGGTCAGCATGATCTCATGTCCAGGCCACTCCCGCCCTGAGCGTCTTCCTGAGACCTGGAGCTGGGACCAGGCTTTGACCCCAGTTGGTCTCAGGACCTTGCAGGTGCTGCTGCTCACGGGCTGCTGCTTATTACTGCACCGGTGAGGACTGGTGGGCACCAGTGGCTGTATTGTTACAGTATCAGGTGAAAGTTTCTTCCTTTACATCTTGCTCTTTTTCCCCCTGCATTTCTCCCATTTCTAAACACACACATGTGTTTAGGAACAGTGTTCATGACAGTTTTTTCCCCTAGCTATGTGGTAGAAACTGTCATGGAAATGGAAACTCCTCTGAGTGGACTTACCCAGGCCTTGCCAAGGCAGGCAAAGGAGTACCTTGAAAAGGACCTGGTAGCATCTTGCAGTCTGCTGTTGGCTAAAGTGGGGCCAAAGCTGGTCTCACTTTTCCTCTGGTGCAGGGTTCAGGTCTGTCAGCTTCTCAAAGTGTCTCTAGGTCTGTGGGGATGGTGAACAGTAGTGGCCAAGCCAAAAGCTTTGATTAGTAAGGATATGCTAAATGCAACGTAAAAAGGCTTTGCTTTGATCCTTCAAAATTGTGAGACAGCGAGGCTGCAAGTTGGATGAGGGGCCAGTGGAGGACTGCACCTGGACTGCAATGGCCCTGGTCTGCACCTGCCTCTGGATCCTGACTACACTTTAGTGTCTTAATCCATAAATGCAGAGGTTTGGTTTAGCTCCCTGTTTTTTCATGCTGTAAAAGTGGTATCTGGCACACAGCAGGTGCTCAAATGTTTGTTGAATGAATGGATGGATGGGAGGGAGGGAGCCTAGACACTTATGGCGTAAGGTGGTGGTGGGGGGCAGGAGTTTGGGTAATCCCTGTGCTCCTGACCTGTGCCACTATAACCTGTTTCAGGCATAGTATTAGGTTTTGCCTCTTTGAGGAATGTCTGAACAGCACTAGATGAGACGGTGTCTCAGAGTGTTACATCATCATGCTCCTGGCACCGATGCCTGTGCATTCCTTCCTCCTCACCATCATATTGCATGTTCTTTTCATGAACTGGAAGCTGCAGGAACTTCCCAGGTCTGCCATGAGGCAGTGCCACAGCCTGGGCAGCTGACAGTGACACGGATTTATCATTCCAGGTCTGAAATGCAGGTGTCAGGAGGCTGGGTTCCTTCTGATGGTTCTGAGAAAAGACCTATTCTGTGCCTCTCTCTTGGCTTCTGGTGTCCTCAGCTTGTATGCATCTCTGTCGGCATGTGGCCTCCTCTCTGGGTCCCTGTCCCCGTTTCCCTTATCTCATAAGGACATTGGGTTAGGGTCTGAACCGAGGTAGATTGACTAGTGGTTGTAAGAGAATGGAAAGGAGAGACTTGCTGAAAGTGACTGTGGTTCCTAGGACTTTGATTAGCATATCCATGTTCCTAAACATGGAACGGAGAATTTCCATGGAGTGGAAATGTGGATTCTGGTTTATCTACAGAGCAAATGATGACATGGGCCATTGAAGATGCTTACTTCATTTCATGCGCTGAAATCATATTCTTCTAGCCTTAAAATTACCAGAGAACATCTCACCATTGCCCCTCATGTTAAGCTGCTTTGTCACCCCCATTGTGTCCTGCATATTCACCAAATGGTGGTGGTTTCTGATTTTTTAAAAATATTTATTTATTTATTATTTATTTATTTATTTATTTATTTGGTTTCTGATATTTAAATACAGTTAAGGGTCACTTGAATCTGATGGGGCAGTCAGTTCCTATCTGAGTGTCACAAGTTGGGGTCTTTGGGAAGCAGATTCTCTGGAGAGTACCCGTAGACAGTTCAGCTGATGTTGATTAAGAGGTACCTGTGGGGGTGGTGCAGTCAGTTAAGTGTCTGACTCTTGGTTTTGGCTCAGATCGTGAAATTGAGCCCCACATCAGGCTCCATACTTAAGATTCTTTCTTCTCTCTTCCTCTGTGCCCCACCCCCTCAGTTCTCTCTTTCTCTTAAAAAACAAAAAGAAAAGGCACGCATGGGGTCCACTCCTGTAGAAAGGAGGAAGACATTGGGCTGCCTTTGTAGGCCCAGCCCAGCCTTGGCTAACCCCATGGGGAGGTGTGAAGCTAGAATAGCCCTTTGGAGTCACCCCCAAGATGCACCAAATGACCAGATCTGCACGCTCACATCACTTGTTGGAGGTGGAGATCTCTTGGGAAGGATGTTAGATGGGGCCGCTTTTTGTCTCTGGGGCAGTCCCTGAAGAGGCTGACATGGCACTCCTGGTGGCCCACAGCACTTTCTTCATGGGGTCTGGGTGGTACAGTAGTGTCAGCCACAGTTAGATGGTAGCTTTCCTAGAAAAAGTTTTTATTGGTTTGATTTAACGTATTCGTTGGCCTTCTGAAGAAATATAGGGTAACTGGGCTCCCCTTTCTCTGAGTCCCGTTAGCTGTCCTCCCCATCTCCTCCCACTACATGTGAAATGGGGGGGCATAAAGAGTTAAAGTGCACATTATGCTTTTCTTTTCCTCATTAAACATACTGGTTTCGGGTGCCAAGGGGGCTCAGCCAGTTGAGCATCTGCTTTTGGATCAGGTCATGATCTTGGCATCCTGGGATTGAGCCCCATGTCAGGCTCCCTGCTCCTCCCCCTGCTCATGCTCTGTCAAATAAATAAAATCTTAACAGCAACATACTGGTTTCCTTAAACTTAAATAATTTCACATGGTACCTATGATAACCTGTGATTTTCTTGGTGTGATTGAGACTTCTTTGATTTTCTTTAGCCATCTAGCTGCATATTTTCACAAATTTATCAGTGGCATTAGGATCCCTGGAACAATAGCTCAGTCTCAAAATTTTGGGACCTATTTCATGTGAATATAAAGTTCTTGGTTCATTTAATCCTACCTTCCTTTTTCCCTTTGTTTGAATTTGTCTGGCTTTAATGATTTGAAGGACTCCTTAAGGGGGATCTGTGGTCAAATGGGACTCCCAAGATCAGAATTTAACTCTTGGATAGCTGGAGTTAGGTGTGCATCATTGCTGCTAAAGGCCTTCCTTTGGGTCCAGAAGGACCCTTTCAGTGGTTGCAAGTTGTTACCAGATAGTCCATAGCGGAGACGAGCTTGACTCTGGAGTTAGTCTCGTCTGCTTTCAGATCCCAGCTCTTCCTCTTTCTTGCTGTTTGGAGAAATCAATTTT
Organism: Vulpes lagopus; assembly: GCF_018345385.1. Classification (NCBI taxonomy): domain Eukaryota; kingdom Metazoa; phylum Chordata; class Mammalia; order Carnivora; family Canidae; genus Vulpes; species Vulpes lagopus. The sequence continues at coordinate 119,161,070 of NC_054827.1, forward strand.
CTATTCTCAGTTTCTGTATTATCTGTACAAAGGGAATAATAACGGTGTCTACCTCATGGGGTGTTCAAATGAAATGAACATGCATGTAGAACACTTCGATAGTAAATTCCATAAACAGAAGCTGCTTCTGCTGTCGCTGGAGGAAAACCACCTTTATGTTATAGGACAGGAAGTACCTTCACTCATCTATTCTAGACATTGAGGACTGAACTATAGCTATGATCTTAGCAAACTGCAAATAGAAGGAAATGTCCCTGACCAGTGCAGGCTGTCTAGAGAAAACCTACAGAGAACATCAGTTTTAATGAGGAAGTGTGGGGACATTTCCTGTATAGTTGGGTACAGAACAAAGGACACCCTGTGATGCCACTTGTTTTCATTGTGCTGCTGAGGTGAGGGCAGGCCTACATGACCCACCTAAGGATGGCAACTCTAGGAACGCAAAACTGTGGCATTTGCAGATGATGATTCTGTATAAAACCTTGGAGAGTCTGTGACTGAGTATCTGGAAATAAACCTGTGTGTGGAACATGAAAACTTAGAAGGTCTAGGAGGAGACCTAAATAAATGGAGAAATGGTCCTCGTTCATAAATAGGAAGACTCAGTAGTGGAAAGCCGTCCGTTCTCCTGAAACTGATCTCTGTATTTAATGCATTTCCAATAAAAATCCCAGCAGGGTTTCTCAAGGAATGTGGTGGCTGATCCTAAGATTCTAAGCAAGAACAAAGGGCCAAGGTACTGGGAAGACGTTCCTGAGAACCAGTCGATGCCTCACGTAAGAGCATAGTGGCTCAGGCAGTGCAGTGTGTTGAGCAGAGGAGAGCCCAGGAGATGTGTGGTTATGGATCTAAAAGAGCTGTGTAGTGACATATGGGGACGGAGGGTAGATCCGTAAGTGACACCAGCACAGTTGGGCTTCCAGATAGAAAGATGTGCAATTAGGTCCTGCTGCATTAATTCTAGCTATAGGTGACTTGTAGACGGATTGAGGACCTGGATATTGTTTTAGATTTGATAAGGTTGTACTGTGGTGACAGGACCCCCAAATGTCAGGGGCCTGAGCACCAAACAGTTCTTCGTGGCCCATGTCATGCATTGGCATCTGCGAGTCAGTTGTGGTGGCTCTCCTCTTGAGACCTAGGCTGAGGAGGTGGCCCTGTTTGTTCTCAGTTTCTGTATTCTGTATACACGTTCTTTCTGTGCTAGCACGGGAGGTCAGGCCTAATCACATGATTGCTTTTCAAGCTGCTTGGATATGGCTTAGGTCACGTCTACTGTGGTCCGTTGGCCACACCAGTTCCTGGGGCTTAGGGCGGGGCCTTTCAGCCTCTGGGAAGGCACCACCGGCCTGTCCCACGGCCATGACCACAGGGGCCTGCTGTGTGATGGGACATATGAGGGAAACCAGGGGCTGCTTGGGAACAGTAGTTCAGTTTGCCACAATAGGAGAAGGAAACCTTGAATACATTTAAAAGAAAGTATAGACTAGCCTCTCACTGATCTTGAGGTGGGGAAAGACTGGGTGCCTGGCTGGCTCGTTCTGTACAGCATGGGACTCTTGTCCTTGGAGTAATGAGGTCAAGCTCCGCATTAGGCCTAGGCTTCCTTTAAAAAAGAAAAAAAGTACATTTGTCACCTGGGGACCTTGGTAGAAGGGAGTTTGTGATTCAGTGGGTCTGATAAGTTCTGATGTAACATCTGCCATTGTAGTGACCATCTCTCCTCTTAAGCCTGGTCCTCAATTGCTCTGGTAGTTAAAGTCACCATTGGTGGGGATGGAGAATTGGTTTGTAGATAATGCCTTCTGCATAAATTACATAGGTTTTTGACCTTGTCACTGAGGAGCTGAAACGTGAATGTTTAGGGATTTTCTTTTTTAAATTTTAAAGATTTTATTTACTTACTCATGAGACTGAGGCAGAGACACAGGCAGAGGGAGAAGGAGGCTCCTTTTGGGGAGCCCAATATGGGACTCAATCCCAGGACCCTGGGATCACGACCCGAGCTAAAGGCAGTTGTTCAACTCCTGAGCCATCTAGGCACCTCCTGTCCAGGGATCTAGAACACACCTCTAATCCCAGATCACTCCTGTGGTTCTTGTTACAGGTTGTTAGGTGGTAGTACCTGAAAGATGCATCTGGATAAGATTACTCTTGTTTATTAAATATTTCCAGGGATTATTAGATTTTTCCCCAGAGTTGTCTTAATTTCATATTAACTTGAGTAGAATATTATTAACCCCCAAATTAAGTATTTTATGTGATAGAAAACTTGACCAGAATCTATAAGAAAAGCATAGTCAACTTTTTATTTAAGAGGAGTCATTTGAAAGTTGACTTTTATGTTTAGTGTTTGGATACTTAACTGTTTCTGTTTATTTGCTTTTCTTAGCTGTTTGTGTATATTTGTTGTGTATATGAGTGCATATGTCTGCTACTTTTTTCTTTACATTTACCTTTGTAATATTTATGATTTGAATATATCAGTGAGATTATAAAGTTTTGACCTGTATAGACCTCTACAGAACATCATGCCAGTCTATTTTTTGAGGAGAAGGGTTTTTTGGTTTGGTTTTTTAAGTATTTTACTATTTGGGGGTGGGGAGGAGCAAGGGATGGGTGGAGAGAGATAAACAGACTCTGTGCTGAGCGCAGAGCCTGACATGAGGCTTGATCTCATGACCCTGAGATCATGACCTGAGTTGAAACCAAGAGTTGGACACTTAACTGACTGAACCACCCAGGTGCCCTGAGAAGAGTTTTAATTAGTGTAAAATTCCAATCCAAAATCTGTCACCTTTGTGCCATACTTTGCTAGATATTTTATTTTTATTTTTTGAAACTATTATGGGTACCTGAGTGGCTCAGTCAGTTAAGTGTCTGCCTTCAGCAAAATCATGGTCCTGAGGTCCTGGGATCAAGTCCCTCATCGGGCTCCCTGCTCAGTGGAGAGTCTGCTTCTCCCTCTCCCACTGCTCCCCCTGCTTTGTGTTCTCTCCTATCAAATAAATAAAAAATAAAATCTTCCAAAAAAAACCCCTATTATTTTATTGTTAAGGAATTCACTTCTATGACTGTCATGAAGCCCAGGCTGGGTTACCTGGAGGTAACTATACTGACTCTGGAGTTTCTGGTTATAGGCATTGTCTTCTCTAACTCAGCTGAAACCCTGACTCATGAGGCCTCAATCCCTGCCTCCCTATTCCTGGAAGATGCTAAAGCCAACTGTGTAGGAGGCTTTTTCAGAGGAGAAGACCATTGTGTCTTCCCAGAAGACGAACACTTCCTTTTGCTTTATGAGGCAGGTAGCAGCCCTAAACCACAGGCAGGCTGGGACCTGTGCAGGCCACTGAATATATTAAAGATTTTATTTATTTATTTTTAGGGAGAGTATAAGAGAGTGTGCATGGGGGGGGGGGGGGAAGGGGCAGAGGGAGAGGGAGAGAGAGTCCCAAGAAGAGTCTGCTGAGCGCAGAGCCCAGTGTGAGGCCTCAGTCCCATGACCCCAAGATCATGACCTGAGCAGAAATCAAGAGGTGGATAGTTCACTGGCTGTGCCACCCAGGTATCCTGACCACTGACTATTTTATTTTTTATTTTTTTAATTTTTTATTTATTTATGATAGTCACAGAGAGAGAGAGAGAGGCAGAGACACAGGCGGAGGGAGAAGCAGGCTCCATGCACCGGGAGCCTGATGTGGGATTCGATCCTGGGTCTCCAGGATCGCGCCCTGGGCCAAAGGCAGGCGCCAAACCGCTGCGCCACCCAGGGATCCCACCACTGACTATTTTAAATAGATTTTCAAGAATAGGGACACCTGGATGGCTCCGTGGTTGAGCGTCTGCCTTTGGCTTGGGTCATGATCCTGGGGTCCTCAGATCAAGTCTCCTCTGCCTATGTCTCTGCCTCTCTCTCGGTCTCTCTTATGAATAAATAAATAAAATCTTAAAAAAATATTTTCAGGATCCCTGGGTGGCTCAGCGGTTTAGCCCCTGCCTTCGGCCTGGGGCGTGATCTTGGAGTCCCGGGATCGAGTCCCACATCGGGCTTCCTGCATGGAGCCTGCTTCTCCCTCTGTCAGTGTCTCTGCCTCTCTCTCACACATCTGTGTTTCTCATGAATAAATAAAATCTTAAAAAAAAAAAAAAAAGTGGAAGTCAAAACAAGGCCTAATACAGACTTCCTTTAAAAAAATTTTTTTTTCAAGAATATTGCATTGTTAATATTGCATTATCTTTAAAGTATTTATATTTTGGGTCTTGAGTATCATTGATGTATGGAGAATTCCATAGGTACACAATCCTATTAATGCCACTCTACTTGGTCTCTAAGAGTAGTGGGGCTTCTCAGCGTGTTTCTCAGATTCTGGGGTGCCTCAGATACACTTAAAATCAGTAGCCTTTCTAAATTTTTTAGCCAGCTGTGCATGACCCCAGCAAATGTTTATGGACTACAAGCACTTCTCAATTAGCTTGCCCTCCACCACCCCTGGAGCATGCCCCCTCTGAGCGCCCAAGCTTGGCCATCTTGAGTTCAGACACACTGGTCAGGTGAATTGACTCTTAGTGCTGGCTTTGCCATTAGCATCCTATTAGATCTCCGTCTTTTGAGCCGCTAAAAACACTTGGTGGTTTTGTGCAGTGGAAGGAAATAAACCCAGGATCATTTCAATGGCTGTAAGCACCTCCTTGATCCCTCAGGTGTGTGCTTGCTGCTGTGCCTATAATATACGCTGGCAACTAAGTGGTGTGCATTGAATGCAGGCATAGCCCCTTATGTGTGTATTCCAAGGTTATAGATAAGGACTAGGTGCGTCTAGGGGAAAGGGGGAAATCTGGAAGGTTCTGATCCCATATAAAAAGGAGTTTGGATTGATGTACAGCACAATAGAATTTATGCAGATTTTTTAAAGGGAAATAAAGGAGAAGGGTGTACTTAATGATCTTATTCTTAAATGGTATCTTTAGTTTAACTTTTCAACCTTAGGAAATTGAGGATGTAAGGACCCTAAAAGATCTAGGTCTTTCTTATGACTTGGCCCTTAGGAAAATGTTAAGTGTTTCTGGTTAAAAGGTCGTATTTCCCAAAGTGTTCTCAGGAACACAGAAAAGGTCTGTAATTAAATAAGTATGGAAAATGCTATCTACTTTGTTTCCTCCCTAGAGGTTCCAGATGCACATTACCATATTAAAAGTTTTAAGACCTCCTGAAATAAATAAACCTACTTTTGTTTCAGTTCTGGTATTTCCCTAATTTATGCAAAAGGAAGAATTTCTATGGCAAAAATAATAAATTTTTATATCACCTAGAATAATGAATACACTTTGGGGAAACTGTAGCAGGTTACATTTTAAATGATGACAATGTTCATTTAAATAGCTTTCTAGGAACTCTAACTACATAGTTAATCTAAGAGTCACAGCTAAAGACTTGATTTAATCTTTGAAACCTATAATTAATGGATGAAAAATACATATACTTTGAACCTATTCTGAGTTCTGAAATGTATATCATTTTACAAATAGAGGATTTTATACTGATCCTTTAAAATTGCTAACTAGTAGGATATGAATCAGATAATGATCACAAAATTTTTTATTGAACTAGGTATCTCTTATTGAGAAACACTAAATCTTACCAAAGAATTGCTTATTATCGACAAATACCCAACATTTGCTTCAACGTGGATGGAACTGAAGGGTATTATGCTGAGTGAAATGAGTCAGTCGGAGAAGGACAAACATTATATGTTCTCATTCATTTGGGGAATATAAATAATAGTGAAAGGGAATATAAGGGAAGGGAGAAGAAATGTGTGGGAAATATCAGAAAGGGAGACAGAACATAAAGACTCCTAACTCTGGGAAATGAACTAGGGGTGGTGGAAGGGGAGGAGGCCGGGGGGGGGTGGGGGTGAATGGGTGATGCCCACTTGACAGGATGAGCACTGGGTGTTATTCTGTATGTTGGCAAATTGAACACCAATAAAAAATAAATTTATTAAAAAAAAAGAATTGCTTATTATCTAATGTCATTTTGGAGAACTGTAATATGTATTACTTAGCTTATGGCTTTATAATAGTATTTTAAAAAAAAATGGACCAACCACTCTCTTACCGGTGAGCCTCAGAATTTTAGGCCATTTTTCCCCCCACCTCTCGAAACTCAGAAGACAATTCACTTAGTAATTTGAGGTCAGTAGTTGAAAGCTGTAGACTTAAAAAAAAAAGTATGTATATATTAAATGTGTGTGTGTGTGTGTGTGTGTGTGTATATATATATATATGTATGTATTTTAAATAGAGTGCATGCATAGTGGGGAGGAGGGAGAGGGAGGGAGAGAATCTCAACGAGGCTCCACTCTGAGCAAGGAAACCTGATGACAGGAGGGCTTGATCTCATGTGACCTCAGATCCTGACCTGAGCCGAAATCAGGAGTCGAAACTTAACTAACTGAGCCGCCCAGGCCCCTGAAAGCTGTAGAATTTTTATGAACAGACATTTGACAAGCAACAGGGGCAGTCTGAAAAACGATTAATTGATTGATTGATTGATTTTATTCGTGAGAGAGGCATAGGCAGAAGCAGGCTCCATGCAAGGAGCCTGATGTGGGTGGGACTCGGTCCCTGGGACCCCAGGATCATGCCCTGAGTCAAAGGCAGATGCTCAACTACTGAGTCACTCAGGCATCCCGAAAAACTATAATACACCATGATCTAGTATCCTTTTTTTTTTTTTTTTTTAAGATTTTATTTATTCATGAGAGACAGGTAGAGAGGTAGAGGGAGACGCAAACTTCCTGTGGGGACCCCAGTTTGGGACTTGATCCCAGGACCCCGGGATTATGACCTGAGCCGAAGGCAGACGCTCAACCACTGAGCCTCCCACGTGTCCCCATGATCTAGTATCTTATTTGATAAACTCTTTATCCTTGATTAAATGAATTTTATCATGTTAGAGCTTTTTGCATTTTCAAAATTCTAAAAATCTGCTTATTTAAATTTTTTGTTTCTAAATAAATTTGCTTAGTGTTTCTGAAAATTTTTATTTCTTAGAGTTGAAGGTCCGTTCAGTTTCTCTTAATGGAAGTTTTTAAATTTCTGAAATTTAGCTTGATCACTTTCCAGCAATTTTTCTAAAAGCTTTTAGGATTTCATAATAATGAATTTTGTTTTGATGTTTGAAGTTTGTTTGGTAGCTGTTTTATTGTTTGCAGGAAGACTGTTTCTTTTAGATGTCAGTGTATACATTTACTGCTTTCCCTCTGACCCAAAGGATTTTCCTCATGGGTTTTCATTCTGTAAGCTGCCCAACATGTGGTTTGCCCTTTCTAGGGGAAAAATGGCATTTTTTGGTAAGTCTCCAATAAGGGCTTTTTTGAAGGCATAAAACTGCCATTCTGTATCCCTGGTAACAAATTCTGATGTCTAATAGATCTAGATGAATTATAGACAGTGATTATTATAATGTGATAACCTGCAGAAATTTCAGTCTGGAAAAATCAGTGCAGTTTTTCAAACCAGAAATATTAACAGATAAGAATGAATCCTCAAATAACTGGCAACAGACTAAAAATTAGAAATCAAGCAGTGTTACTTTGTATAAGTAGTTTATCTCCCTCTGGTTAGGCCAGTTACAGCTCTGAGAACCTGGAGGCTGACCCAGCCTTTGGATTCTGTAAACCCTCTACAAGAGGAGAAACTTTATCCAGTCTAGGCTGACAGCTTCCCTTTTATTTCCTCTCCTTAGACTGTGTTGTCGTTCCCATTTGTTTTTCCTTTAGTGGACGTCTATTCTGTACTACTGATTCTCTGTAGAACCAAGTCCTTTTACCTACCATCATTATCTAGTTAGTTCTTCCTTTTTCTAATCTTTTCAGCTTAGAGATTCACCAGGTCTGTTATGTGTCTGCAATTTAGTAAGACCTTTGTTAGTTCCTGTTACTATCAAGTAAATACTCTTACCTACAAGAACAACCCTACATTCATGAAAAGAATTCATTTTAACTGTCACTGGAGAATATACACGAACCAGTTCATTTCTGATAGACTGGCTAGTAAAAAAGGAATTTAATCTACATGCAGTTCTTTCTATTTGTGTGGAAAGCACTCATGTCTCACACTAATCTTGCAGGTTATATTATCTTAAACAGAAGCCTTATTCATTTCCTCAAATTTGACACATTTCTAGATGGGAAAGAGACAATGGGGTCTGATTGTCCATATCTACATAATTTTTCAGATTCAGAGGTTAAACAGGTATGTATGATCAGCTTTTAGCCTGTTGTTTCTTTAGTGATACAAGTTCTGGTTTAGGCTGTGAATTCTCTATGGATTTTCTCTTCTGGCCATAGATTTGCTCTGGAGGCATGCTACCTACTAAAGAAAATAAACGATCCCTTATATTCCAAATTGATGCAAATCTGTGTGTAACTACATCGTTACATGTGTGCACTCTCTGATTTATTGGGCAGATATTTAGGATCTTGGTGAGAAGTAGTAGAACCTAAAAGCCAGTCGTCATAGTTCAAACATCTACTTTCATTATTCTGTTTTCTCCTGTTTATATTTTGTATGTCCTTTATTTATGCTTCCCCTTCAGATGCTTTTGTGTATGTGTGAAAATTGTATTAATACAGAATTGAGGAATTATACAGTTTCAGGTAATTCAGACTCTTGTATACTGAGTACTTTATCAAATTTATTGTGAAAGTTGTAGTGAAGAAGACTGGTTAAAAAATATGTAGTTAGTGTCAAGTCATAAATTGCAAAAGTACCAAACTAGATCCAAGGGCAGGTGGAAGGTGGTGTGTTTCAGTAGGAAGAAGTACAAGTTGATTAAGGATAAAGACTAAAGCCCCCTAGCATAGGATGGTATATACAGAAAGAACAGACCTAAGGATTATTGATTTTGTGTCACTAGCAGCATACACAAGACCTGGCACACAGAAAGCCTCTAGCACACGTGTGGGTGGTGGAAGAATGAGCTGGGGCTCCTAGGTTAGAGTTGTCCCCCACCTGGGAGCTGAGAACTTGACCAGAGCTCAGCGTTTTCTCCACACACGCCAGTATTAGGAATATTGTATTTCCCAAGGCTGTCTTTGAGAATGTGTTCCATTTAGATTGGGAGAGTGTTTAGTTTGACACAGTTTTGCTCACCTGCCAAGGCCTAAAAATTCTGCTAATTAGCATGTGGAATATGTCACAGTTTGGCTTTGAAGAACTTTCAGCCTTGCTTGTAAAGGAACCCACATGCAGGAGGCAGTTGGAGAATAGTATGGATACATATCATTGAAAGGCAGAGAGCAGGAGGACAGTGAGTGCCCTGTCACAGGAAGAGAGCAGTGTGGCTTTAAGTAATTAGGGATGGCTGCTTGGAGGAGTTAGGGCACGAATTGGCTCATTACCATTTAGGTGTTAATGTTTCAGCAGTCCTCATGCCTTCAGACCTTCCTTAGCTTGTTACTTTAGTCTCTCTTGTGGGACTTATTATTTGCAGTGTTCTAATTCATCTGCCTTGAATGTTCCACCCAAGTTGACCAGAATGCTGGTTTCAGTAGTGCTAGACATTATTTAAAAAAAAAATTTTTTTAAGATTTATTTATTTGAGGGAGAGTGCAGAGCAAGTAAGAACTCAAGTTGGGTGGGGGTGCAGACAGAGGGAGAGGGAGAAGCAGGCTCCCCACTGAGCTAGGATCATGGCCTGAGCCAAAGGCAGATGCTTAACTGACTGAGCCCCCCAGGCATCCCTAATGTTAAACTTTAGAGTTGTCTCCTATCAGGAGCCTCACATTTTAGCCCTTGAAGTAATCCTTAAGGCTATTGACACCTATCACTGCTCTTCCCTCCTCCCTGGCATGGGAGAGGAGTGTGCTTCCCCTACCCACACTTGGAGTGAGTGAGACCATGAGACTTGGCTTTGACTGGTGAGATGTGGGGCTCACTTCCAGGAAGGAGTTTCCAAAGCACTGGTGCATGCTTTGACCCAGGTTTTCTTTTCCCGTGGTTCCTGGACTAGCAGGGTTCAAGGTCGGCAACCCTACTGACATCTTATGTACCAGAGAGGTTATGCTGTGGTTATGCTGAGTGTCCCTGCCAGTCCTGGACGGACATGTAGCAGGAGCATATAAAGCCTTTGTTAAGCTTCTGTGATTTGGGGATTGTTTATTTCTGCAGCATAATATACTTTATTTGACTAAATAACCTTTCTTACCAAATTTTGAGCTTTAGCACCCCATCCTGATTATTCTCGGTTTTCTTTTTGCTTTGTCAGTAAGCTTCATGGTTCTTGCTGTTCTGTATACAGTTTGACATTGTCACTGAGCCTTCCATGGGTTACTTTCTACTGTAATGATATTTGACCCCTATCAAACACAAAGGCAGATGTTTTCTACTTCCCTCCGGCAATCCCTCTGGCACATTGTACTGTCTCAGAATGGTTGTGCTTAGCACCCATTTTCTGGGTATGAGGAGTGTCTCTTATGGTCCTAGGTACATGAGGAAGGGTATATGGATTCTGTTGAGCCAGTGACCCTTTTTTAGTCAAACGTAGTTTTGTTTTTTTTTTTGAATTTTATTTTATTTTATTTATGATAGTCACAGAGAGAGAGAGAGAGGCAGAGACACAGGCAGAGGGAGGAGAAGCAGGCTCCATGCACCGGGAGCCCGACGTGGGATTCGATCCCGGGTCTCCAGGATCGCGCCCTGGGCCAAAGGAAGGCGCCAAACCACTGCGCCACCCAGGGATCCCTCAAACGTAGTTCATTTGCTGGAGAGAATCAAAGCCAGTATTGTTCAGTAGAACTTCTGCCGTGACAGAAATGTCCTATATTTGCACAGTAGCCACTAGCTATGTGTGGCTTTGAGCTCTTGAAATGTGGCTGGTGTGGCCAATTTTTTTTTTATGTGCCATTTAAAAAAAAAGATTTTACTTATTTGAGAGAGAGAGAGTGAGACAGAGAAGGAGCAGGGGTAGAGTCAGAGGGAGAAGGAGAAGCAGACTCCTCACTGAGCAGGGAGCCAGACTCATGGCTCAGTCCTAGAACTCAGAGATCATGACCTGAGCAGAAGGCAGATGTTTAACCGACTAGCTGCCTAGGTGCCCCAGAAAACATTTTAAGTTCTATGGAAAGGAAAAAAACACTGATAATGACCACACGAAAATACTGTGAATTATATTAGGGTGGAGAAATTGTGTGTGGGCATCCTTCTTTTTTTTTTTTTTTTTTTTAAGACTTTATTTATTTATTCATGGGAGACACACACCAGAGAGAGGCAGAGACACAGGGGGAGAAGAAGGCTCCACACAGGGAGCCCTACGTGGGACTCCATCTGGGTCTCCAGGATCAGGCCCTGGGCTGAAGGTGGTGCTAAACCGCTGAGCCACCCAGGCTGCCACATCCTTCTCTTTTGTATTTAGAAAATACTTAGTTTTTTTTTTTTTTTTTTTTAAATGAAAGTAGATGGGATTCACTTGAGCAGAAAAGCAGAAGTGCTTGGAGAGTAAGAGTAAGTCTGTTGAAAACAGATTTCCCTCCACAAGATCTGCCCTTTCCATTTTGCCCAGAGAAACGCGGTTTAGAACTGTTGACTGGTGCTCTTTATGATCAGTTATGCTGTAACACAAGCAAATTGAGAATATTCCACAGATGATAGATATGTACCATGTCAGAAAGAGATGGTGCTTTTTTTTTTTTTTTTAAGGTTTTATTTATTCATGAGAGACACACAGAGAGAGGCAGAGACACAGGCAGGAGGAGAAGCAGGCTCCATGCAGGGAGCCCGATGTGGGACTCGATCCAGGTCTCCAGGATCACACCCTGGGCTGAAGGTGGCACTAAACCGCTGAGCCACCCGGGCTGCCCGAGATGGTGCTTTTGAAATAATTTTTATATGTTTCCAGCAAATCTAAAAACATTCACTATAAAAAAATATTCACTATATTACAAAAGAAGAAGGGAAATACTCTAATATTTAAATTTAGCTGGTCACTTGTCTCCTGTGCTTGAGCTCTAAAGAAACTGAACTACCGAATGTCTGATTCTCAGAGCTTATAGGACTCACTGCTGCTTGTACCCTAGGTGACTCGTCACACCCACTAATGGGGGCTGTAATTTGAATTACTTCTAGAAATGTGTGTGGTGTTACAAAGAGTACAGAAAGACAGCATTATGTTTCTTGGCACGTTGTTATAATAAGGGAAGAGATTTTGGAAGATCAGTGAACTTCTTCAAAATGACCTTCATCCCACCTCAAAAATCCCTTATTAAATTACTCATTTGAAACTTGTAGCCTTACCAAATCTTAATTATTTGTTAAATAAATATTTACTTGTATAATAAGTATTAGATCGGTTTTCTTTTTTTCCTTGTGGACAAATCCTTTGGGACTAATTATATGACTCGAAAATGTTTATACAGACTAGATAAAGAATTAAAGGCTTTTATTTTTATTTTTAAAGATTTATTTATCCATGAGAGAGAGAGAGAGAGAGGCAGAGACACAGGCAGGGGGAGAAGCAGGCTCCATGCAGGGAGCCTGATGCAGGACTTGATCCCCGGACCCCAGGATCACAGCCTGGGCCAAAGGCAGGTGCTTGACCACTGAGCCACCCAGGCATCCTGAATTAAAGGCTTTTATTGTTGAAATTCAGTCTGTTGTTCTAGTCTTGGGTCTAATCATAAATATCCCAGGCCTCTGGGCCCTGACTCCTGGGGACCAAGGGTGGTGTGGGATGCCTGGGGGGTGTCATGAGAGTGAGTAGGGCATGATAGGTATGCCCCTACCCCAGCACTTGCACTTCCAGGCTCAGATTCATGTTACGGCCAAAGGCTCTGATTGATTCCCAAGCCTGTACAGAGTTGCCTGTTGTTTGGGGGAAGATTTTATTCACCGCTAGGACTATTTTTAATCCTTGAGACTTTAAAATGGCTAGAAATTGTACACTGGGCTTCAGAAAAAGCCCAGGACGTGCTGAGCTCCTCTGGGTCTGTGCTGTTTGGGGATCATACGGCTTCTCTGTGCAGAGACTGCTCTCCAGGTGTGTACATTGCAAAACAAATAGAAAACTGGGCAGCAAGGCGGTCCGTTGTGTTTCTGGGTTCATCTTCTGCAACTTAACCACTTGAGTTCTTTGCACTGCCGTGTTTGAATTTATAGCAGAAAACTAACACACTAACAAGAGGGAAGGCTTTGATGTGACTAGATATTTGTTGCTTTTTTAAATAGATTTTCTGTCTGAGAGTGAGTGCATTAGTAAGAGGAGCAGAGGGGGAGAGGGAGAGGCAGACTCTTCTCTGAGTGGGGAGCCCCATGTGGGGCTGAATCCCAGGACCCTGAGATCACAACTCAAGCTGAAGGGAGATGCTTAACCGACTGAGCCACGGAAGTGCCCCGAAACTAGTTTCTACTAAATGAAGATTTCATAGCTCTTTATTTTAAGAGTAGTAAGGAAACCGAGTATTTTTTGTTCTAAAAGTGCTGTATATTTTACACAAATACTACTCTTCACATAATCTGATTAGTGAAGAAACTTGTAAGATTAAGAGGATATAAGCAATTTGAGGGGAGTATTTTTTTTTTTTTAAGATTTTATTTATTTATTCACTACAGACACAGAGAAAGAGAGGCAGAGACACAGGCAGAGGGAGAAGCAGGCTCCATGCAGGGAGCACAACGTGGGACTCGATCCCGGGTCTCCAGGATCACACCCCAGGCCAAAGGCGGTGTTAAAAAGCTGGGCCACTGGGGCTGCCCGAGGGGGGTAGTTTGTAACAATACCTTCCATTCGTATGACTTTATGAAATGCAAAGGCCACAAAATATTTGCTCATTGCAACAACCTTGTGAGAGATTTGAAGTGTAGAGAGAGCACATATATATTATTCTGTTTTACAGGTGAGGAAACAAGTTATGGAAACCAGCTCTTAAGTAGCGAAGGTGAGATGGACTACAAAACCCTAGATGTTATGCTGGGCTCATGTACTTTCCACTCTTTTGTGCTACCTTCAAGAATTAAAAAAGACATAAGTGGTATAGAAACTTCCATGGGCATTTAATTATAGCTATGTATATTTTTTTGCATCTCGGGTCTCCAGGATCAGGCCCTGGGCTGAAGGCAGACGCTAAACCGCTGAGCCACCTGGGCTGCCCCTTTTTTATGTATTTAAAAAATATATTTATTGGAGAGACAGAGCATGTGCTAGTGAGTATGGGTGGGGTGAGGGGCAGAGGGAGAAGCAAACCCCCACTGAGCAGAGAGCCCAGTGTGGGGCTCGATCCCGGGACTCTGGGATCATGACCTGGGCTGAAGGCAGACACTTAATCAATTGAGCTACCCAGGCACCCCTATTGTGGGACCTTTTAAATGATCATTTATGCAATCCAGTCTTTGGGATGATTCGGGTTAGTTTTGCATGGGAGAAAGATACAGTGATCCGAAGGCCTTCTTAACTCTGTAAACTTCTGGAGAAAGAATCAGATGTTGAAAAAATGAAGTGAAGCAAAGAAAAAGAAAAAAACATCCTGGAGTATATATAGTGGTGCTTTTTCTTTAAAACTCTTTTGGAGGGGCAGCCCTGGTGGCACAGTGGTTTAGCACCGCCTGCAGCCCAGGGCGTGATCCTGGAGACCCATGTCAGGCTCCCTGCATGGAGCCTACTTCTCCCTCTGCCTGTGTCTCTGCCTCTCTCTGTGTGTGTGTGTGTGTCTCTCATGAATAAATAAATAAAGTCTTTAAAAAAAAAAAAAAACTCTTTTAGAGAGGTGGCTCGGCTCAGTGGTTGAGCGCCTGCCTTTGGCTTAGGTCATGATCCTGGGGTCGAGTCCTGCATTAGGCTTCCCACAGGGAGCCTGCTTCTCCCTCTGCCTATGTCTCTGCCTCTCTCTGTGTGTCTCTCATTAATAAATTAAATCTTAAAAACAAAAAACAAAAAACCTCTTTTGGAGGAGCACCTGGGTGGTTCATTCGGTTAAGCATTTGGCTCAGGTCATCATCTCAGGGTCCTGGGATGATCTCCACATCAGGCTCTCTGCTCAGCAGGGAGTCTGCTTCTCCCTCTGTACCTCCCCAATTATTTTCTCTCTCTCTTGTTCTCTCTCTTTTTCAAATAAATAAAAAATTTTTAAGAATCTTAAAACATTTTTTTGGAGAATTTAGTTAAACCGAAATGAAATTTAACTTCATATTGATTAAATTTCACATTTGGAATGAGCGTAACAGTTTGAAATTTGGGTGTTTGCCAGCTGTGTTCTTGAACTTGCCAGGCAAACATTAAATGGGTTTTGCCTGTGTTTGTCAGACCGTTCCACTGTTTTGACCATGTCATTGATTGTACCCAAAATAAGTTTTCTTGTTTTATTTTATTTTAAAGATTTTATTTATTTATTCATTCACGAGAGACAGAGGCAGAGACACAGGCAGAGGGAGAAACAGGCTCCATGCAGGAAGCCTGACGCGGGCTTCAATTCGCGGTCTCCAGGATCACGCCTTGGGCTGAACACTAAACCACTGAGCCACCTGGGCTGCCCAGTTTTCTTGTTTTAAAGATTTATTTATTTGAGAGAGTGCACATGTGTGAGAGCATACAGAGGGAAAGGGGGAAGCTGACTCTTCGCGGAGCAGGGAGCCCAGTGCTGGGCTCAATCCCAGGACCTTGAGATCATAACCTGAGCTGAAGGCAGATGCTTAACCAATTGAGCTACCCAGGCACCTCCAAAATAAGTTCTAATTAAACAAAAATCAGAACCAACATACCTAGGAGTCTCCTTTTAGTTCAGAACTGGAAACAATCTCATTCTGTCATGTGTTCATCCCTCTGTTGAAGGCTTGCTGCTTAGGGAGAAGCAGCTTTGTTAGGGCCCCATATTCTCGACCTGGGTCATCTGCTAAGTTTGAGGTTCAGAATAGGGAGGATGGACACTGGCTCTAAGAACATTTAGACCTACCATTATGGTACAAGAAGAGCCATCTTGTACTTTTTCTGTCTCAGACCCTATTACTAGGATCCACTCAGAGTTCTTGCATGGACAGCTGCCAGGTAGTCTGATGGTACCAGACTTAGCAGCCTCCGCTCTTCTTTTCCTCTGCAGTTTGAACTATAGAGAGTAAAAAAGATCATAATCCTTAATGACTCTAGAGATATGTCCTATTATTTTAAAATGTTATGTCATCAGTTATTGAACAAGTTCGAGAAGAGTTCTGTTAGGGGTAAAAATGCAAGGGAAGTTTTTAACCAGCTTTGATGAGATCTTAGGAGTTCAGTGTGCTTTGCTTCATTTTGCATTTATATGTTGATTTTTTTTTCTCACCCACTTCTTGAATCTTTGCACTTGTCTAAAGAAGTGTGAAATTTCTTAATGACAACAGAGAATCCTATACTTGGGTTGAAACCACTTTTTTTTTTTTAAGAGCAAGCAAGAAAGGAGGAAGTACAAGGGGGAGAAAGAATATCAAGCAGGTTCCAGTGTCCATCTCAAAACCCTGAGATCATGACCTGAGCCGAAATCAAGAGTCCAACACTCAACTGACTGAGCCACCCAGGCACTCCTGATTAGCTTATAATTTAGTTCCATATGGTCAAAGAGTATATTTTCTATGATTTGAATCCTTTTAAATTTGCTACAGGAATTTATGGCCCAGAATACAGTCTTCTGTCAGATTGATGATAATATTGCTCGAGTCTTCTAAATCCTTACGGACTTGGTGTTTATTTCTTTCAGTGTTTGAGAGGGGGATTTTGAAATCTAGTACAAATAATGGCTTTGTTTATATCTTGAAATGCTATCAGTTTTTATTCACACAGTTTGTAACTCTGCTACCAGGTATATAATAAATAGGACTGTTACATCCCTTGGTAATTGACCCCTTTATCGTCACGAAATGACCTTTACTTCTGTTACTACTCCTTGCTCTAAAATGTCAGATATTATAATCATTCTACCTTGTACTTTTTTTTTTTTTTTTAAGATTTATTTATGAGGTGCCTATGTGGCTTTAGTTGGTTAAACATCTGTCTTTGGCTCAGGTCATAATCCCAGGGTCTAATCGGGCTCCCTGCTTAGTGTGGAGCCTGCTTCTCCTTCTTCTTGTTCATGTTCTCTCTTGCTATCTGTGTCTTTCTCTCTTAAATAAAATCTAAAAAAGAAAATGTTTATTTGAGAGAGAAGGAGGGCAAGCATGGGGAGGGGCAGACATGAGAGGGAGAGAGCGAATCCTCAAGCAGACTCACTACTGAGCATGGAGCCCATGTGGGCTGATCCGAGGACTCCAGAATCAAGAGTCAGCTGCCCAACTGAGCCACTCAGATGCCCCTGCACCTTGCTTTTTGTTAATGTTGGCATGGTGTATCTCTTCCCATCCCTTTACTTGGAACTTTGAATGTGGATATTTTTATGAGAAGCATATATTTGCATCTTGCAGTTTTAAAATCTAGTCTGACCACTTCTGCTTTTTAATTGGTTGGTTTGACCATTTGTTTATTGTGATTATTAACAGCTGTTGTATCACAATCTGTCTCCAGGTGGCATTCTCCCATTGCAGGTAATATGGGAGGAGCTGGTAGGAGTGTTATTAACCCCCCCCCCCCCCCCCCCCCCCGCACCCAGCTTCGGTTCTGTTGCCCTCCATTTTGCTTCCACGTATGTTACAAACCTCACAATAAATTGTTACTATTTTTGTTTCAATAGTGGAATTATCTTTTGAAGATATTGAAATAAAAAGAAAAATGTAGTTCTATTTCTGGTGCACTTTGTTCCTTTGAGTGGATGCATGTTTTGTTCTGGTGTCATCTTCCTTTAGCCTGAAGGACTTCCTGTAACACTTCCCAGAGCTATCTGCTGCTGTTGCTGGATTCTTCCAGCATTTGCATGTCTGAAAAAAGTCTTCGTTTCAACTTCGTTTTGGAAGATTTTGTGATGAGTATAGAATTCTATGTTGATGGGTTTTTCTTCCAGTCCTTCAACATTTTTTTGACTGATTATCTTTCTCCTTTGCCTGTTTCTGACAAGAAACTTGGTGTCCTTTTTTTTTTTTTTTTTCCTTCATCTTATTTTAAAGAGTCTATTTATTTATTTGACAGAGAGAGAGCACAAGCAGGAGGGAGCGGCAGGCAGAGGGAGAGGGGAAAAGCAGGCTCCCGGCTAAGCAGAGACTCTGATGCAGGGCTTGATTCCAGGACCCTAAGATCCCAATCTGAGCTGAAGGCAGACACTTATCTGAGCCACCCAGGTGCTCCAAAACTTGGTGTCCTTAGTCATTTTTTGCTCTGTTCTACCTGATGTGTCTTTTCTCCCCAGAGGCTTTGTGGTTCTTTGCTTTACCATTTGAATGGTTTTGTTGCAGGAAGTCTGGGTATCACTTTCTTCATGTTTCTGTGTTTAGAGTTCAGTGAATTTCTTGGATCTTAGTTGTCATCCATTTTGGGAAAATGTTGGCCATTATTTCTTCAAATATTTCTTTGTCCCCTTCTCTTTCTCTTCCAATTACACGTTAGGTTTCTTAAAAATTGTCATACAGCTTGCTGAAGCTGTATTAATTTGTTCCTTTCTCTCTGTTTCATTTTGTATGGTTTCTTTTGCAGTGTATGACTGGAATCTTTCCTTCTGAAGGGGTTAATCTGCCATTACCCCCATCCTGCCTGCTTTTTTCTCTCTGACATTGTAGTTTTCATCTGTATATGTTTGACTTTCAGTCTTTATATCTTCTGTTCTCTGCTCATCACATATATGGCCTTTTGTCATAATCACTGCTTCAGAATCCTTTTCTGCTAATTCTCACTTTTGTGTCAATTCTGAGTTGGTTTCAGTGAATTTATTTTTCTCTTCATTTCTATTTCCTTTATGCCTGCTTGTCTGCATGTCTCCTACTTTTTTTATTGGATTCCAACCATTATTAATTTTACTTAAAAAAAAAAAAAGATTTATTTTAGAGAGAGCACAGGTGGGGGGGGGGGTGAGGGGAGCAGGAGGGAAGTCTCCAGAGACTCCATACCAAGTGGGGAACCTGATACTGGACTTGATCCCATCATCATAATAAGATCATCATCAAAGCTGAAACCAGGAGGCAAATGCTCAACCAACCAAGTCATCCGGGTGCCCCTAAATCTTACTTTTTAAGATGCTCAGTAGTTTTGTGTTCCTATACATTTCTTGAGGTTTGTTCTGGGACCATAATGAAATTAGAAATACTTTGGCCCTTCAGGTCTTCCTTTTGGTATATATTAGTCACACACTGTTTTCTCTAGGGCTAATTCCCCTACAGAATCAGGGGTGTGTCTCTGAATTAGTTGGTTTTCAACTCTGGCTGGTAGGAAACAGCACCATCCCTGGGCATGCTGAACATCAAGTCCTATTTCCTTTTTTTTTTTTTTTTTTTAAGATTTTATTTATTTATTCATGAGAGACACACACACAGAGAGAGAGAGAGGCAGGGAGAGACATAGGCAGAGGGAGAAGCAGGCTCCATGTGGGAAGCCTGATGTGGGACTTGATCCCAGGACCGTGGGATCACGCCCTGAGCCGAAGGCAGATGCTCAACTGCTGAGCCACCCAGGCGTCCCCAAGTCCTATTTCCTTCTAGTTTTCTTGATGATCTTCTCCTGTGATCGGGGAGTTTATCACATGCATGCCCTGATAGTACTCTACTGAATTCTTAAGGCTACACTCTGCCGATCTTAAGTGCTGTTTGCTGTGAGCTTAAGTTGCCTTAGATCTTTCATCTAGCGCCTTCAGCTGTTGCTTCAAGTCTGTTCTCCATCTAGGTTGATCGTCATTGAATGAGAACCAGCTTGTCACCTTGCTTCAGGGGTGTTCCCAGAATTCAGTGTATTGTTTAATTGATGATCTCTCTGGCATCCGAAGATTCAGTCATTTTAAAGAATTAATGAAATATGTTTTAATTTTGAGAGTCAGCTGGAAAATTTCAGCAAGTGAAAATTACAGAAAAACATTTACTTTATCTATTTTCCATAATTCAGAAAAGACTGTATGGTAGAGAAAAATGTTGAAAATAGAATATACGTTGACAACTTAATCTAGTAACTTAGTCCTATGGTAGATTTGAACATTTTTCTTTATATTTAAAGTCTGTAAAAGTTACTATATAGTTATTCATGAAATACAAGAAGTGGAGTCTTAAGTCTTTGGGGAAACGTCTTTCAGACTTGATACTTTTACTAACTAAAAATACCTTTAATTTTTTTTTAAGTAATAAGAATATGAGTAGGGTAAGGGGCAGAGTGACAGGGGAAAAAAATCTCAAGTAGACTCTCCACTGAGCAGGGAGCCTGACATAGGGCTCAGTCTCTTGACCTTGAGTCCATGACCTGAGCCTAAATCAGGAGTTGGACGCTTAACCGACTGAGCCACTCAGTCGCTCCTAAATCACTTTTGGTAACCCTCTTATTGTCTGCTAAAATTCATGCAAAAGCTGAGCTGATGAGATTTACTTGTCACTGTGGTAGTTTTCATCTTCTGGTGGCATGAGTGATTTAATAAGGCCGTTGTTAGATTAGTTTGACATATTGAAAGTAGGTTAACTTAGGGGAAAAAGCTATTAAGAACATGGCATCTATCATAGCAGTAAGCAAACCATCAGCCAAGGTGTAAAAGAATAAAAGTTACATCAGTTGTAACCATACAGCCTGGTGTGGCTATGAGCCAAATACATGTTTTACTTTCACTTTTATGAAATAAAATAGCAGCCATGCAAAGCTTGTAGCTATACGAAATGATTGATTACCTTTATGAAACCTTCACTTTAAAGGACTAATTTTTAACCATTGTTTAAATGAAATTACTATTCAGCTGCTTGCTTCTGCTACACTTAAAAATGAACTAGTGATTTGTTACCATACAAATTCTTTCAGCATTACAGAGGAACAAAATTTTATTAGCCCAGTGTCTTGAGGTAGCAGAATAAACATTGGTATGATTGAGTACAAGCACAACAATATAAACTTCTGAGTTTTTCTTTCTTTTAAATGATAGTAAGCTTAAAATTTTGAAATATCACTTGACTTAAAATGTCAAACATGACAGCAAAAAGAAATCCATGTTCAAAGACATTAAATTTCAATAAACAGTTCATTTGAATTTTTTCCAAAAGATCAGTAATTTATATCTTTATATAATGTGTACCTTTTTTTCTCTCTCTCATTTTTGTAGGTTCTGCCGGAGACTTCCATTTGGCCTCAATGTGAAAGTAAAGTAGAAAATCACATCTGCGTGTGTATTGCTGTCAGGATGTTGATTCACTGGTCATGCCTGAAGAGGGAAATTCTGTTCTAATGGCTGATTGCCAGCAAAAATAGATGCTTATCCTAGATGTCAAGCATCTCTCTTTTTTACTGGAGTGAAAATCCCCTCCAGATACCAACAGAACATCAACTGCAGAAAATGCTTCACATTTTAAGGATGTCAGCAACCTAAATTCATGCGCCCTATCTGTACAGTTGTTGTGGATGGTTTACCATCTGAAAGCTCCTCAAGCTCTTATCCAGGCCCCGTATCTGTTTCTGAAATGTCTCTGCTTCATGCTCTGGGCCCAGTGCAGACCTGGCTGGGACAGGAGCTGGAGAAATGTGGCATTGATGCCATGATTTATACCCGCTACGTCCTTAGTCTTCTGCTGCACGACAGCTATGACTACGATCTGCAGGAACAGGTATTTCCCTACCTTATGTGTTTTATGACAAATCCTGATTGTGTCTGCATGTTTGCATTTCTCTTCAGAGAGCGCTTTGGTGCTCCAGAAAAGCTTGTAGGCTGCCAGCGTTTACAAACTCCTAACCTATTGGGGAGCGTTATGTGATTGGTTAGTCCAGCTGCTTTCTCTGTACTTAGATTTTCTCAGTATGGACCATGCTCTGGCTCAGACTCTAGATCTTGTCCTGGGCAGTGAGGGTTTGGTGACCTGCTGCGTTTGAGTAGTGCTTCTTTCTGTGGGTTAGGAGCATCACACATCATGACCCAGCATCGTTATCACTCGATACTTCTTGACATTCCGGAGTTTAATGTTTCATTTTCATGTTAAACTGCTTCTTAACCGAAGTATGTGTTATAAACCAGTAGCCCTAGAAGCTGGGTAAAAGCACACAGTGTAGCCTTAAGTCATTGTGGATCACCCCATAAGTCGACCATTACACATTTTACTTGATTTCAGTGCTGAGTTGGAAGTGAGAAAGTAAGCAAATCTAGGATCTGTTTTTTTTTTTTTTTTTTTTAAGATTTTACTTATTCATGAGAGACACACAGAGAGAGGCAGAGACACAGGCAGAGGGAGAAGGAGGCTCCCTGCAGGGAGCCCGATGTGGGACTCTATCCTGGGACCCCAGGATCATGCCCTGAGCTAAAGGCGGCACTAAACCGCTGAGCCACCCAGGCTGCCTGCAAATCTACGTTCTTGAGAGAAAAAGCCCAATTCCAGTTCCACTCTCCAAAAGGAGCTCCTGAAGTGTGGCCTGCCAAAAGGGCAGTACAGTTGTCACCAGTGACCACAGGAGCTCTGGGTGACTTTTGTGTGCAAAGGTCACACAAAACAGTGTTTTGTGGCTGCTTTTGTTGTTTCAAACCATTATTACTAACACTGAAAGCAGGAATAAAGTTTCACTAACAGAAGAAAGTGGCTTTGGCCTTCCAAACCACAGAAGAGCCTCCAAGTACTATAAATACAGCATTTCACCACTGTGTTTAACGTTGGTCACTCACCAGCCGTATAGTGTGTGTTACTGCTGTTGTTCCTTATCCTTTCTAGCGGACATAGCCCTATTTTCCTTGCTTCTAGGTTGCTTACTGCCTTGGCTGCTGAGAATTAGGTTAGTGTTTTCAGGGTGTTACATATAACCTAATCAGAGAATATTAGTTATATTGGTAATCACTCTTTTATATCATTTCCTTACTAAGGCTCTTATTATTTTCCATCATCTTCCTAGTAAATGTAAAATATATATATGTTTTTAGGGGCAAATACAATGTTACATCTACAAACATGGAAGAATTTTTATTTCCAGGAATGAGGAAGATACTTCTCTTAACTCAAAAATTGTGTACTCTTAGGATTGTGTGTTAACAGTATCTGTCCAGAATATTTTATTAATGCCAATAAGTTTATTAGCACCAAGTATTTATGTACTGCATGCTGTAGAACATTAAGAAGGGAACGAAACATGGGCCTACTGTTAAGATTAGAATTGACATCTCTGATGAGATGTGTTTGTGATTCCTCTGGTTCCTTTCTCAGTTAGGGCCTGGGGTTCAGGGGCAAGGCAGCTCTCTGTCCCCAATGTTCGATCCTCCTTCCAGGGTGCTGCCTCATTTTTAGGGAGCAGGACAGATAAAGATTAGTGAGAATAGGGGTACCTGGATGGCTCAGTGGGTTGAGTGTCTGCTTTTGGCTCGGGTCATGACCCAGGGTCCGGGGTCGAGCCCCACCTTGGGCTCCCTGCTCAGCAGGGAATCTGCTTCTCCCTCTGCCCCCCTCCCTGCTCCTTCTTGTGTGCAGGCACTGTGCACTCCCTCAAATAAAGAAAATAATAAAAAATAATTAAAAGGATTAGTGAAAACAATGTGTTTGGAGTTGCAAGGAGACTCCAAAGGGAAATAAAGGCTCCTAAAATACTCTTCCCTCAGCCCAATGCCAAGTCCCCTGCTGATGGGGAAGGTCAAATTGAAAATGATCCTTATTTTAAATAAAAGATGACCTGGGAGGTCAGTTTGCCCTGGATGTTACCTTCCCATGACTCTGGGGAGGGATGTACTCACTGTTCCCCCAGGAAGAGAGTCTGGGTTTAGAGCCGAGGGCAGTCTCCCCAACAGGAGGAAGAGGAGTGGATGGCCTTGCCCACCCTCTGTGATTCAGACACTGGCTCACAGTCCTGCTCCCTGGGTCACATTGTGATGGCCTAGCTCCTTGTTTGGAGGCCAGAGGACTTGGCGTTTGGGTGTCTGTTTCCTCGAGGCTTTTTGCAGCCTCAGTACGTAAGTCTAATCTTGGCTTAGAAATGGACAGTTTTAAGGCTATTGCTGCAGCTACCAGCGTTACCTGCCACATTTAATCCCTCATTTTTCCTAATCTTGGTTAAAACAAACACACAAGCTCCTGAGTTCTAAGAAACCGATTTTGTACATGACTTTGGTCTCTGCTGCCCAGAGTGGGTAGAAAGAAAGGCTAATCAGTCCTGGGCCTGTGAGGTGGAATAACCAGCAGGGTTAAGCACCAGTCTCCGATTTGAGCAGTTATAAATGTGGTTGTGGCATCACCTGGTTCCTGAGCTGCCCTAGAGAGCAGCGCCTCCACTGTGGATGCTGGGGATGTGCCACAGTCTGTTTCCCTGAATTCTCTTCCTTCCTTCCTTCCTTCCTTCCTTCCTTCCTTCCTTCCTTCCTTCCTCCCTCCGTCCCTCCCTCCCTCCCTCCCTCCCTCCCTCCCTTCCTTCCTTACCATGCTTCAGTAAGTGCACCTTCCACTAATCAGGAGCTCAGCTGCATGTCACTTTTAGATGTAGGTATAAACCTGGGTTCGAACCTGCCTTGCAGGGCCCCATGGCCCTGGGCATCCTCCTCTGCTTCTCCCCGCCCCCCCCACCTTGAAGCTGTGTCATCTGCTTCCAAGCCTGGAGTCTCTTCTGGAGAGCTGCTCATTGCAGTTATTAGAAGGTATTATCTTTCCCAGTAGATTATACGGTCCTTGAGCATAGAAATCATTTTTTTAAAGATTTTATTTATTTATTTGAGAGAGAGAAAGCAGGAGCAGGGAGTGGTGGTAGAGGAAGAGGGAGAAGCAGACTCCCCACTGGGCAAGAAGCCTGTCGGTGGGACTCGATCCCAGGACCCTGAGATCATGACCTGAGCCAAAGGGAGACACTTCACCCACTGAGCCACCCAGGCACCCCAAAATATTCATCATTTTTGTTTTTGGCTTTTTGTGAAATAATTTCAAATATCAGATGATAAGAATAGGGCAAGGCACTAGGTGCATGCTTCACGCAGTTACCTGTTGCTCATATTTTCCCATTTTTGTTTTATTTCTTTTCCCTCCTTGTGGTTCTCCTTGACCCCAAGAAAATTGGCATGTTTTTTTAAGAGTGGACTTTCTCAATTGGAGAAGGACAAACATTATATGGTCTCATTCATTTGGGGAATATAAAAAATAGTGAAAGGGAATAAAGGGGAAAGGAGAAAAAATGAGTGGGAAATATCAGAAAGGGAGACAGAACATGAAAGACTCCTAACTCTGGGAAACGAACTAGGGGTGGTGGAAGGGGAGGTGGGCGGGGGGTGGGGGTGACTGGGTGACGGGCACTGAGGTGGGCACTTGATGGGATGAGCACTGGGTGTTATTCTATATGTTGGCAAATTGAACACCAATAGAAAATAAATTTATAAAAAAAGAGTGGGCTTTCTTAGATAGCCGTGTTACAGTTATAAAATTCAGGAAAATTAACATCAACACAGTAGTATAGAACATCCGTCAATGTTCCCTTTTTATCTGTTGTCCTAGTAACGTCCATCGTCGCAGCTTTCCTGTCATCTAGGATCCCACTGGAGAACATGCACTGACTTCACTGGTTGCTCCTCCTGGCTCCTTTAATCTGAAATGGTTCCGTATCTTCCCTTTGTGCCTCACGATGTTGATATTTTTGAAGATTACAGACTAGCTGTTTTTGAGGAATATCTTCTAACTTTGTGGTTGCCTGACGTTTGCTCCTGTGTAGAGTCAGCTTATGTGTTGCTGGCAGTGACATTCCTTGAGCGATGTGTTGATGGCAGTGACGTTCCATGAATGATGGTGCTCCCTACTTTTCCTTGCACCGTGGCAGGTGCCCATGATGTCAGTCTGCTTCGTGGTGTCAGTGCTGGCTTTGGTGATGTCTGCCAGGTTTCTCCAGCGTAACCTGAGCATTCTTCCCGTGTAATCAGGTGACCCATGCAGAGAGACTGGCACTTTCACCGTACCTAGATGCTTCCGCCTGAATCACTTCTAACTGATGGCTGCAAAGTGGTGCTTTTTTTCTAGCTTTGTTTCCCCTCTACTTTTAGTAATTGGCATTCTACTGGAATGTCTTATCTTTTTGAGATCAGTAGCCTCGTCATGTAGAGAGCACCACAGCATGCCGGGCGCAGTGCCAGCCATGTGCTGTAGGGACTGCCTTAGTCAGCCCTCATACCACACCTTGAAGGTGGTAAGTATCATTCTGTTTTCACTTGTGTGGAAGTGGGCACTTGGAGAGGTTAGGTGATCTGCCTAAGGCCCACAATAATGAGTCAGGATGTAAACTTGTGTCTGTCAGACCCAGATCACATGCCCATTTTTAATATTAGTTTTATTGTTTTTGTTTTCATACATAATAAATACTGAATGAATAACATAACACTCAGCTGTAAAGGCAAGCTTTAGAAATGATGTGGAATTGATTTACCGTTTTTTACTGTACTTGTGGTTTGTAGAGAGGGGAAACGTTGCATTTGTTTTTGTTCACATTTGAATTAGGAGTTGAATCCCTACAGAGTGAAAGTGGGTGCCATGGCAGCATGCATTGCCCAGACATTCAGAGCATTAAAGTCTCTGTTAAGGGATCCCTGGGTGGCGCAGCGGTTTGGCGCCTGCCTTTGGCCCAGGGCGCGATCCTGGAGACCCGGGATCGAATCCCACGTCAGGCTCCCAGTGCATGGAGCCTGCTTCTCCCTCTACCTATGTCTCTGCCTCTCTCTCTCTCTCTCTCTCTGTATGACTCTCATAAATAAATAATAAAAAAAAATTAAAAAAAAATAAAGTCTCTGTTAAAATAAATTTGAGTTAAGTTGTTTCAAAAAAAACAAAAACAAAAACAAAAGCATAAATATATATATATTTAAGTAGGCTGCTGCAGAACCCAGTGCAAGCTACCTGAACCCATGACCCTGAGATCAAGACCTGAGCTGAGATCAAGAGGTGGACATCTAGCTGACTGAGCCACCCAGGTGCCTCCCCAAAATATTTTCTAGTCTTACTTAAAATTGGCCAGCAGGGAAGCTACATCAAAACCGTAACTTAGAAGGGGGAGTTTACTTTTCCTGCTCAGGGTTGTGCTGGGTTGATGGTCAATAGCAAGTTCCTCATAGTTTGCCACGAGTAGGAAGAGTTATTTTAGGAAGATAGGACTACCTTTCACTACCCCATTCTTAGAACCCCACACATACTTGGTTTTCTTCTATAATTAAGTAAATCAAGACTATCATCCAGGAAGTTATTAAAACATTTATGTCTTTAGATATTAATGTTCTCAACATCATGAAATCTTTACTAAGAGCCTTTTTTTTCTTTTTAAGATTTTATTTATTTATTAATGGGGGGTGGGGCAGAGACACAGGCAGAGAGAGAAGCAGGCTCCATGCAGGGAGCCCAATGTGGGACTCGATCCTGGGTCTCCAGGATCATGCCCTGAGCCAAAGGCAGATGCTCAACCACTGAGCCACCTGGGTGTCCCAAGGAGCCTTTGATTATCACAGAAAACCCAGCTTGGACTTACTTACACAGAAGTGGTAGTAGAGAACAGCACACCATGTATTGCAAGGCAGCCACAAGTCAGAGTGCTCACTTTCCATGCCCTGTACCTTCTCAGCGGCCCTGTGCTCTCCATCCTGTAGGTGGAGGTGCTTACACATAGTGGCTCAGTTCCTTGCTGAGGGTCACACAGCTAGTCCATTTGGGAGCCTTTATTGGTTTAAAAGGTTGGAAATGTCCAGGGGTACTCAGCTGGTTCAGTCAGTGGAGACTGCGACTCTTGATCAGGATTGTAGGTCTGAGTTCCATGTTGGATGTAGAGATTACTTAAAAACAAAATCTTGGGTCACCTGGGTGGCTCAGCAGTTGAGCACCTGCCTTTGGCTTGGGGCATGCATGATCTTGCTGTCCTGGGATCAAGTCCTGCATCAGGCTCCCTGCATGGAGCCTGCTTCTCCCTCTGCCTGTGTTTCTGCCTCTTTCTCTCTCTCTGTGTCTCTCATGAATAGATAAATCTTAAAAAAAAAAACTTTAAATAAATAGATAAAAACTTGAAATGTCCAGAGGCTAGGGCTGGCCTCAGTGGCAGCTTGACCTGGGGCCTTCTGTAGTCTCTGCCCCACTGTGAAACTTTTGTGTATTATCTATTGCCTTTATTCTCAAACACACCCTGCCCCCTCCGTCCCCCCTCCACTGTAGCCCCAGACTCCCACCCTCATTTGTGTGAGCACAGCAGGCAGAGCCAGGTCTCCTCCTGGTAGAGCAGCTTGGTCATCTCCCCGATTCCTGACCCACCTTCCAGGAGGAGGGGACACCTGGAGCCATAGGGACCAAGAATTTGAGAAGAGGGTGCCCCAGGGGTAGTCTGGGGGTAAATAGGGTACTGAGCTGTCAAAAAGCAGCCTTCTGGGCGCCTTGGTGGTGCAGTCAGTTAAGTGTCCCACTCTTGATTTCAGCGCAGGTTTTTTTTGTTGTTGTTGTTTTTTTAAAGATTTTATTTATTCACAAGAGACACAGAGAGAGAGATGCAGAGACACAGGCAGAGGGAGAAGCAGGCTCCATGCAAAGATCCCGACGTGGGACTTGATCCCGGGAATCCAGGATCATGCCCTGGGCCAAAGGCAGACGCTAAACCGCTGAGCCACCCAGGGATCCCCTCAGCTCAGGTCTTGATCTCAGGATCGTGAGTTCAAGCCCCATGTTGGGCTCTGTGCTGTGTGTGTGGCCTACTTAAAATAAACAAATAAATAAAATTTTAAAAATCCTTTCAAAGTACCTGCATACAAAGTGGCATTTACTTCTAAAATGCTTTTAAGTTTGGGGAAATGTTCTTTGGTTGTACTACATTCTGAGACTTGTGTTTGAAACAAATGAACCATTTGTAGTGATATTCAGTCGTCATGATTTTGTTCTTTTTGTTTTTTGAAGGAGTTTCATCTTTGTACACTTCCTCCGAGATTGCTCTTTCATGATCGTCCCTAAATCTGTGTGATTGCTTTAGGTATTCTTTATGTTAAATTTTTTTAGTTCCACATAGGGAGCAACCATGGATTCTGCACAGAAATACAAGAGGGTTTTTTTCCTTCTGCTTTTGAGTACGTAATGACCAGGGTGGTAATGAATGGGTGAATATTCACAAAGGTTGTGTCTGTCTAATAACACTGAGATAGACAAATAGCACATTGTACCATAGACACAAGCCCCGGTGTGCCCTACAGCTTCAGCACGCTCCTGGTGTCTGGAGGAGAACCCAGCAGTGTGGCCTGTCTTCCGCCCCTTCTTTTGTCCCTTCTTTCGGGGCAACTGGCACCTGCCTCACTAGCAGTTTCTGTCCAGGCCTGAGGGCCTCCCCAAGCTCCACTGCTTTCTCTGTCTCTTAAAGGGCCCTGGGCCTCAAAAGGGTACATTTCCCAGAGGAGAAAGCAGGCTCCAGTGTCTGTTCCCCTGTGCCGGCAGCTGCCCTCATCGAGGACGAGGACAGTTGCCCCTCCTTGTCTTTTCAAGGCCTGGATACTTTTGCAGTCTCTTAATGTTTCAAGACAGGTGTTGTGTGTTGGTTTGGTTTGTATTTTATCTGGCTTTTCTGGTTAGGCTGGGCAGGGGAGTTGGTCTGCTGCCAGTTACTTTTTTTTTTTTTTTTTTGGTAAAGACTTTATTTTAAAATATTTTATTTATTTGTTCATGAGAGACACACAGAGAGAGGCAGAGACACAGGCAGAGGGAGAAACAGGCTCCATGCAGGGAGCCCGATGTGGGACTCGATCCTGGATCTTCAGGATTAGGCCCTGGGCTGAAGGCGGCGCCAAAACGCTGAGCCACCCTCGCTGCCCGTAAAGACTCTTTACAGTAATTTTGGTTCCCAGTAAAATTGAGAGGAAGACATTTCCAACATAATCCCCTGCCCCACACATGAAGAGCCTCTCCCATTATTAACATCCCCACCCAAAGCAGTACCTTTGTTAGCAAATCTGCACCAATACGTAATCACCCGAAGTCCATAGCTTACGTTAGGATTCACACTCTGTGTTGAACATTCTCTGGGTTTAGACAGATGCATAGTGAGGGACACATATCCATCATCACGGTATCCCGCAGAGTGGTTTCCCTACCCCAAACATCCTCCCTGCTCCACCTGTTCATCCCCCTCCCTCAAGCCCTGACAGCACTGATCTCTTTACTGCCTCCATCATTCTGCCTTTTCCCGAATGTCCTTTCACCTAGTAATATGCATTTAAGGTTCTTCGAGATCGTTTTGTGGCTGGATAGCCCAGAGCTTTGTGACACTGAATAATATTCCATCATCTGGATAAATCACAGTGTACTTGTCTATTTATGTACTGAATGACATCATGTTGTAGCACATGTCAATTTCCTCCTTTTAAAAGATTTTATTTATTTATTTATTTATTCATGAAAGACACAGAAGGAGGCAGAGACACAGGCAGAGGAAGAAGCAGGCTCCATGCAGGAAGCCTGATGTGGGACTGAATCCTGGGACTCTGGGGTCACCTCTTGAGCCAAAGGCAGATGCTCAGCCACTGAGCCACCCAGGTGTCTCACAATTTCCTCCTTTTAAAAGGCTGTATAATATTCCACTGTGGGAATATGCCCCATTTTGCTTATCCATTAGTCAGTGGACACTTGGGTTTCTTCCATGTTGTAGCTGTTGAGAATAATGGTGCCATGAACATGAAATAGTATCTCTTTGAGACCCTGCTTTCAATTTTGGGGGGTTATGTACTTAGGAGTGGAATTGTTGGATCATATGGTAATTGTTTGAAATTTTTTGAGAAACTGCCAGTAGCTGTACCATTTTACATTCTCACCAACGTACACAGGGGTCCAATTTCTCCACAAAATTACTAAATTACTGTTTCATTATTTTCTGTTTTTTTTTTTTTTTTTTTTTAATACTAGCCATCCTGATGGGTGTAAGGTAGTTTCATTGTGGTTTGATTTGGACTTTCCCCAATGATCAGTGATGTTGAAGATCTTTTCCTGTACTCACTGGTTATCTGGGTGTCTTGTGTGGAAGACTGTCTTGCCCATTTTTAAATCGGGCTGTTTATTGCTGTTGTTAAGTATTAGGAGTTCTCCATATGTGTTAGTGTTAACCCCCCCTCCCCCCAATCAGAGACATGGTTGCACATATTTCCTCCCATCTTGTGGGCTGCCTTTTCACCCTGTGGAGAGTGTCTTTGTTGTACAAAATAGAAAAATTTTCATGAAATTTGTCTATTTTTTCTTTTGTTGCCTCTGCCTTTGGCATCCTGTCCAAGAGATCTCTTCCACAACTAATGTGAAGCTTTGCCCTATGTTTCCTCCTAGAGTTTTATAGATTTAGCTCTTATATATAGGCCTTTGATTCACTTCTGTTTGGATTTTGTATATGGCGTGAAGTTTGGATCCAGTGACATTCTTTTGCAGGTGGACATCCAGTCTTAACACCATTTGTGCAAAGACTCGCTTTCCCACTGAGTGGTTGTGGCACCCTTGTTGAACATTGTTTGCCCACATATGCGAGGGTCTCTTTTTGGTTTCTGTTCTGTTCCTTTGGTCTAATGTCTTTCTGCTAATACCACATTATTTTGACTACTGTAGCTTTGTTGCAGTGTATCTTCTAGCTGGGAGGCCATCACTCTAGAAATGTAGCTGCATTATTGATATTGGCAGAGGTTCAGTAAAAATAATCCCGGTACTGATAGCTAAGTGGACTGGTGATGTCTGCCTTTGGCACAGCTTGCTTATTCCTGGAGCCACTTAGAATGTGCTCTTGCATTGTTCCCCTGTAAGATTGTTCGCCTCCTGAACAATAACTCCTACAAAATATGACCAGTCCTAGGTTCCTCCAGTGTCTTATCACATGTGCTGTATTTCAACATTCATTCATTCAGTAGGCACTGATTTAAGTAAACCTTACACATTGGGAATGTGACAGTACAGTCCGAGTAGGAGTTAGCACTGGTGATGGGTATGCAAATTAATGTCCACAGACATCCTAAGATACCATGACATAATGGTTTTCATGGGGAGTGGGGAGTAAACTCCTCAAATGGAATAGAGAAAAGGTTTTGAATATAAATAATTGCATTTTTAAAAATAAATAATTACATTATGTAAAATACACATGTCTGCTTTTTAACTCTCCACGTGGATGCCCATGAGATGCCACAGCAGGCGCCAGGAATACAGAGCTGACTAGGGACGGTCTTCAAGAGAGAGCTGCTGGTCTCGGCATCTGTAAAACACTGGCTGTGCAGAGCTTGGGACACTGCATTCAGGGAATGATGGCAGTGGGGATGACAGAGGAGAGACCAGTTGAGCAGTTGAAGGGAGGAAGAAGGGAGAGTACATGCAAGGTCACAGAAACAGGAAGGGTCTGTGTTGTGAGGCCAGAGAAGAGCAGGGCTGGGAGTCCGATTGGGGGATGAGACTGGGAGGGTGAGCAGACCGAGCCTGACGAGCCTGATGGGCCGTGTTGGGGGTTGCATTTCAGTCCCTGAGACAGAAAGACTCTTTGCTGTGCACACCAGCACTGCAGATTGCCTGTGTGCTGGTAGGTAAGCTAGTTGGGCACCTGAGGGCAAGGAGGCCAGTGAGGAATTGTCACTGTTGGCTGAGGACCTAGCTGGAAAAACATAGATGTCATTAAGCTGCCATTAGGCTTGTGTTTTAGAGACAATTTGCCATTTTTTTGAGCAGTGAGAAGTGGATATATTACTTAGGCCCTTCCTCAAATTCTAGCTGTATCTTTTATTCACAAGCAACCAAAAATTTAGCCTAAATTGGCTTATGAGGAGAAAAAGTCTCCTATAACTGAATTTGGAGAAGTAGGGCTGGCCCCAGCCTGGTTTAGTTCAGAGCTTTCCCAGGGTCACAAGGGCTCCTGCCCTGCCTCTCTACTCGCTTTCCTCTGTCAGCTTGGTTTTGCAGCCAGCTCCCGGGAAGGCAGAGGGCAAATGAAAGTGAGCGTGGTTCTGGCTTCCAAAGGGGGTGTTCCCTTTTATTTTATTTTATTTTATTTTGCTCCTTTTCAACTGCCCATGTCTGATGGGTCACACGCCTATGTGTGAGCCAATCTTTGTAGCTAAAGGGATGAAACGTGTGGATTTGTATTAAGCAAGTCAGGGCCCAAAGATGGGGGTGGCACCAGTCCCATTCAGACACTTCAGGGTTTTGGTTTTTCAGGGTGCTGTTAACAGGAAGGTGTGGGAGGCAGGGGTGGATGCTGAGCAGCTGATGGAGACGTCATCATCCCAGCTGTATTTCAGAATGGTGTGTTCTTTTTCTCTCTCCAGTTCTCCGTTTCCTTTTTGACAGAAGGCAGCAAGAGAAAGTCAATCAAAACTCTAGCCTTATGTCACCTCACAGGAGTGTCTGGAAAAGTACTCGGCAATAGATTTCTACGCGGAGAACGTTCTTTAGCCATATCTTCTTTTGGTACTTGATAATTTTTCTGTCTTTAAGATGATGCCTTTGAAAAATCATGCTTGACTTTGCCGTTTAACAAGTAGACCTTTGGCACATGGCCAATATTTTATGTTTGTGCCTCAGTGGACTTGTAATGAGCAGAGCATAGGGGACTGAAAACGTAACAATAAAAGAGAAATATCTTGAACTGTGTTTTTATACTGTTTTCTTTTAAAAGCTTATGATTAGCTCAGTGTTACTGTTTCATTAAGTCCTAATACATTCACACAGTATATGAAGCTAGAAAAAAGGAGTAAAGGCACTCTCAGATATAGTAAGTGGAAAACCCAGAATGCACAGTGTATCTACTACTCTGTTGTTTGTGCAGCTTTTGCTACACAATACACACTTGATAATGTTTCTGAGTGAAGTCAATGTGAAATTACAAGGCAAAACAGCGCATATCTGCAAAATTTCTAAAGTCATCCTCACAGCTAACATTGTTTGTCTCACAAATAATGGCAAGCCGCTTTATGTATTTTCATTCTGTCAGAAGTGAAAACGAGAAGCCAGCTTCCCGCTCCGACCCAGCTTTGTGGCGGGATGTTGTCCAGGGTCACACTGTGGTGCCAAGCTGTGGCTTCTGCTTGACACGGTGCTGAGGGGACCTCTGTATCTTCATATTCGTGTAACTCTTCAACTGAGAAGCTTCCACCTACCTCTGACTTGGGAATGACTAATCTACACTATGATGACATGTGAAAAGGCAAATATTAAGAGAAGAATCTAACAGAATTTTATAAATGCCTTTTATTTAGGCAATTAACATGTTTAGTTAAATTCATGTCTGTGAGTTAATGTCAGAATTTGGGAATATCTTTGTTTGAAGACATTTTCAAAGACAAAAGCCATGAAGTCTTATTACAGATCAGTATTAACAGGGCAGCTAGGGAAGAAAAAGAAGACACTTCCAGCTTAGAAAGGAAGAACTACAACTATATGTGGTTCGCAGATGCCACGATCTTGTATATAGAAAACCTTAAGGAATGAAAAATTAGAAAATTCCATTTACAACAGTATCAAAAAGGATAAAATACTTCAGAATAAATCTAATAAAAGAAGCGCAAGACTTGCACACTGAGAACGTCACTGAGAAATGAAAGACAATCTCGTAAGTGGAAAGCCCTCCCATGTTCATGATCAGAAGACTCCATGTCATTAAGACAGAAGTGCCTGGTGCATTGATGCACACACAGCCTTGTCAGAGTGCCCACTGCCTGTGTTGCAGAACTGGCAAGCTGATCCTGAAATCCATATAGACCTCTAAAGGGACTCTGAATAGCCAAAAACATCTTGATAAAAACAACAAAGTTGGAGGACTTACACTTTCCAATTTCAAAACTAACTATAAGGCTACAGTAATCAAGACAGCTTGATATTAGCATATATATGGCTGTATGAAATGAAACCAGGTGTTCAGAAATGAGCCTGTATATCCATGGTCTAACTAGCCTGTTCAAGGGGGGAAAGAATAGTCTTTTCAGTGAAAGATGCTGAGACAACAGAGTAGCCACCTGTAAAGGTGGGTGGACTCCTACTTCATACCACATACATCTACTCCACTTGGTTTCTAGACCTCAATAAAAGAGCTAAACTATAAAGCTCTTGGAAGAAAACGTAGGAGTGAATATTTATGACTTGGAGGAGGCAGTGATTTCTTAGGACACCAAAAACAAGCAGCCGTAGAAGAAGACCTCAGTAAATGAGACTTTATCACAATGAAAAACTTTTGTGCCTCAAAGGATATCATGGAAAAAGTAAAAAAAAAAAAAAAAAAAAAACCATAGAATTAGAGAAAATATTTGCAAATCCTGTATCTAATGAGAGATGCATGTTCAGAATAGATAACTTTAAAATGGACCAAGTATTGAATAAGCCCTTCATATATCTTCTCTGGAAGAATGACAGTAAGTACATGAAAGGATGCCTCACTTCATTAATCATTAGGGAGATGAAGGCCGTGATGAGGCATTACTTCATGTGTGCTGGAATGGCTAAAATAAAAACCCAGGTGATGATGAGAGTCCGTGAGGATGTGGAGGAGGTGGGGCCCTGAAATGTTGCTGGTGTGATGGTGATATGTAGCTGCTTTGAAAATAGCCTGTCTGTTCTTGAGATGGTTGAACACAGAGATGCCATGTGACCCAGCAATTCTGCTCCTAGGTATATAATCAGGAGAACAGAAGATATGCATCCATACAAAAACCTGTATGTGAATGTTCATAGCAGGTAAAAACAATCCAGATGCCCGCCAGTGCCTTCATAGCTGAAAGGAAGTATGTCCTTGCAGTGGAATATTAGGAAAGAGAAGTGGAGCACCTCTACTGCCACAACATAGATGAGCCTTCAAAAGCTTGCACTGAGGGAAAGAAGCCAGCCACAAAAGGAAGTCTGTTGTATCATTCCATGTATATGAAATGTGCAGAATAAGCAGATCCATAGAGAGAGCAGGTCCGTAGTTCCCAGTGACTCAGGAGAGCCAAAGTAGTGGTAGAAAGTGCCTGCTAACGGTACAGAATTCCGTTTGGGGTGATAAATAGGTTTTAAAATTAGGTAGTGGTGATTGTTATGTAATCACCAGTGTGAACTATACTAAAAAACCACTGAATTGCACACTTTTAAAGAGTAAATTTGGTTGTCTCTGTATTATTTGTCAGTAAAGCTGTTATTTTTTTTAAAAAATGAGCATTAACAGATGAACATTTGTCTTTGATTTTGATGTTGAGGGAATGCTAACTTTGAAACCCAGTTAAGCAAATGTTATTTCATCCCCTCCCCGAAAGAATTTCATTCTTCTTGTTAGTAGATCTGGGAACAAAAAATTATACTGAATTATAATTTGAAATCCATCAATTAAAAAAATTGTGAGAATGTATTTCCTTTTTGTAAAAGTAACTACAGTTATATCCTTGATCATCTTCTTGTCCTGTGAAGTTTAAAATGTTATCTGGCTACCTGAAGAAAAATAAATTTGCCATCCCTTGCTCTAGCGCCGCATTTCTTCTGCTTGGTGTTCCTCCCTTATTCTAGCCCAAACTTCTGTTCACTGTTTAAGACTCCACTTCAGTGACCCTCCTGTAGGAAGGGTTGGCTTATCAGCCAGGCCCTTTTTAGGCCTCCTGAGTGCTTTCTGTAGACCTCTATGGTAGCAACAGCCATTCCCAGGCATCTGCCTTTGTGTCTGTATTTGGTACCAGACTGTGCACCTCTGACAGGCAGGGCCTCTGCTGCATTCATTCCTATGACCCCTAGTGCCCCAGGGAGAACAGTCAAGTCCTCACTGGATGGATGGGTGAGAGTACATTCATGGATAAACCTGAAGATGCCAGATATCTGTCCGAAGTGAAGAGCCACAAGAACTCTTCGAGTTTCTCCATTCTCGTGCCTCAGTAAATTTTCCATTAGCAACAACTTTGACTACTATAGGAGTATGATGTAATTACAAGAAAAATCAGAAAGTCTGTGTCTTCTCCTCCTCACTGAGATAAGCTTCTCAGTGATCTCTTAGTTCATTTTCTCTGAGACCTTTTAGTGCACATTTATATGTGTGTGTGTGTATGTGTGTGTGCGCGCGCACACACGTGTTAACAAAAAGTGAGATTGTACTTTTGTATAAACGATTTCTTCTACGCATACTGTGTATAGCTTTCCAGGTCAATAAATATGCTTCGTATCTCTCCCCCCCTTTTCTAAAGATTTATTTATCTCAGCGCGATAGAAGGTGCACACGCAGAAACGTGTGCAAGCAGGGGGTGGGGCAGAGGGAGAAGAAGAAGCAGACTCCTTTCTCAAGTCAGAACCCAATGTGGTACTTGATCCCAGGACCCTGATATCATGACCTGAGCTGAAATAAAAAATCCAGAGTTGGACACTTAACCAACTGAGCCACCCAGGTGCCCCTGCTTCATAATCACCTTAATAGCTATAATATCTCCTCGCCTGGATAAATCTTAACTTTTTTAACCAAGTTGTTTTCTTCTTATTTGCCTGGATTTACAGCTATCTGATCAACATCACAGTAGCTAAATCTGTTGCACATAGTGGTGACTATTTTGTTAGGATAAATCCTCAGAATTATTAGACTGAAAGTACATGTACATGTTTAAGATGTTTGATATGTATTGTCAGACTGCCCTCC
The DNA here is from genome assembly GCF_018345385.1 of Vulpes lagopus. NCBI lineage: Eukaryota > Metazoa > Chordata > Mammalia > Carnivora > Canidae > Vulpes > Vulpes lagopus. The sequence goes on from NC_054827.1 coordinate 119,198,655, forward strand.
AGAAAGCACCTGTCCATGTGGCCTGAATTTTGAAAGTCCCTTCTATCTGTATAATAAAACTTTTTTAGGACCTTTGGATGTGTGTTACCTCTGCTGAGCTATAATGTAGCTTCAGTAGAGAAACATGTTTATAATGCTTGAGAAGGAGAAAGAGCCAGTCTCAGTAGCTCAAAACAAAAAAGAGTTCTGTTTTCCATAATTACATAATAAGTTTTCTACTTTCTTTGTTTTATATACCATAAACAATAGAACTACAACATTTCTCTCCGCTTTTGGAAGCTTTGAGTCTTTGTTATGGTTCTCTCCGTTGCTCCTGTTAGAGGACAAACTCAATCTCCAGAAGATATCACTGATAAAGAATGTCAGGTTTCAGGTGTAGTCCAGCCAAACCTGTTAGATAAATGGAAATATACTGATGGGACTTACTTGGCCATTAAGCACATTTTCCCTTGGAAAATTGGAATTGATACCACTCGGCCAGAAAATATGTTTTTCAGGTTCATGAAATCTGCAAATGTGTCCAAAAAATTAAAGTATGCTAATTACGATGGATATAGAAGGAAGGATTGTTCCTCCACTCTTACCTGGTGGCCTAAAAGTAATTTTTATGTGTTGGATCAAAGTAAAAATTGGGTTAGACAGTTGATGGTATATGATTTGATCTTTTAAAATCTTTTGAGTTTATTATTATGCTTTTCCTTCTTTTCACTTCTAATTCATATATTCATATATATGTCCTGAGGGCTTGCTTAGGTCATGTCATCTTCTAAGTAATTTAAAAAATTTTGCCATTGTCTTTCTGACCTTTTTTCTCTTATTGTCTGTACATTGGTTTTAATCATAATTTGTCAAATGAAAGGTTATTTATTTATTTATTTTCAAATGGAAGTCTTTTTAAAAGGCAAAACAAAGTAGCAAAGCAATTAAAAATACTACTTTAATGTTCCCTTTTAGGGAAATAGCTATAAACTTACATCTTAGAATATTTTGTAACCAAAGAATTTGTGGTAACATTGAGGTGATGGGTACAATTTAGTAAGTTAAATCAAATACAGTAACTAGCATGAATTCAAATCTGTGATTTTTAAAGCATATAGAAAAGACCAAATAAGGCAGACCAAATTACTCTAGTTTTTACTGGGTGGTAGGATCAGTTATGATTTTTTTGTTTTCTTCCTGCTTTTCAAATTTTCTTCAGACTTTTATTATGGGCCATGTGTGACCAAGTGGGGGGGGGGGAACTTCTCTTGCCAACATGAAATGTTTTATATCTGTTGTTTTATAGACTACAGGTAAAGCAATAAGGATTGAACCATTTAACTGTTAAATGATAAAATGTGGTAGTAATCTGAACACTCATTATTGAAGAGTGGGAAGTGCAGAAGAGGAGACATTTAATTATGTATATAGTTTGGAATTTATGATGTACTTGCATTTACATATGATCTTATATTTGTGTAAATTTACATATACATTTTAATATCCTTGCATCATATATTTACATGTATGATGTACTTGCATTTACATACACATACATAAATTGAATTATTTATTAGCATTTACTGAATGTGAGTCATATTCCTTAAGCTCATAAATTCTAAATAATATAATGAGAACCTGGGAAATAGATACCAAATGAATAACTAACCTGAAGCGCTCAGATTGACCATGTTTTGTGGTCTCTGAACTTCCTGGTGATGAATGTTCTTTGGAAGGGAATGTGTGTGAGAAATAATGTTGTTATTTACTCTTGTTCATTGAAGTCTGTCTAATCTTGCTTTAGGAGAATGACATCTTCCTGGGCTGGGAAAAAGGAGCTTACAAGAAATGGGGAAAGAGTAAGAAAAAGTGCTCAGATCTGACTCTAGAAGAAATGAAAAAACAGGCTGCTGTCCAGTGTCTTCGCTCTGCTTCTGATGAAGTAGGTTCACGTTTTACTTCTAATACTGAAGAAAAAAAGAGGTGGAGCAGGGTGAGGAGGGGGGGTGGGGTTTTTTTTTTTTTAAGTATACAAATATAACATCTTGATCAAAGAAACGTAAACAGTAAACTACTCATTATCTTACCACTGTGGTGGGAACAGTATCACTTCTTCCTCTAGGGCATTTTTCTGCATAAATGAAGTTGTATAAAATATATTTTTTAATGTAATATTACAATTAGAGGATCCACCAAATTATATATCCTTTTTTCCCATTTAACATGCTCCATCTTTTTATTACATTATCTTCTTTGTAATGGCTAAGTTCTATTTCATCAAATAATATTCCAACAGCAATATAATACACTCTTTATTAGTGGATACTCCCTTAGCTTGCTCTTTTTTTTTTTCTTTTTAAGTAATCTCTATGCTTAAACTCATGACTCCTAAGATCCAGAGTCTCATGCTCTTCTGACTGAGCCAGCAGGCACTCCTGTTCAGCTTGCTCTTGATTTTCTGTTATGCTCTCCAGAATATTTTTATGTGTGGCTTTTCCATATTCTAGATTATTTCTTTTGGATCCATTCCTAGAAGTGGGATAGCAGTTTAGTATTTTAAGGGAACTGCATTTCCTTATGATTCATATAATTTTTTGTTTTAAGAACATATTACAAGAATTTTTTTTTTATGGATCTTTTTTTTTAATTTTTAAAAAATTTTTTTTTTTATTTATTTATGATAGTCACAGAGAGAGAGAGAGGCAGAGACACAGGCGGAGGGAGAAGCAGGCTCCATGCACCGGGAGCCCGATGTGGGATTCGATCCCGGGTCTCCAGGATCGCGCCCTGGGCCAAAGGCAGGCGCCAAACCGCTGCGCCACCCAGGGATCCCCCCTTTTTTTTTTTTTTTTAAGTAAGCTCTATCCCCAACATGGGGCTTGAACTCATGACCTAGAGATCAAGAATCGTATGCTCTACTAACTGAGCCAGCCAGGCTCCCCCGTAAGATTATTTTATTATATTAATCTTCTAATACTTCACATGAAATAGTTGTGTCCTTTAGCATCCTGAAAGAACAAAATGGTTTGAGAATATAATCACCCATTTAAGTTAATACTATGTAGTTCTTACTACTCCCTGTAAGATGTACTCTCTGAGATCCTTCTACTTAGAAAATTATTTTGCTTTTACCAGTTATTTGAGATGGTGTGGTTTTAAGTGCCTTTTTATAGCAGAGTTGAATTGAAAGGATTCTGTCCTCCAGAAACTTCTTAATTTAAATAGGTGATTATGGGACGCCTGGGTGGTGGTGGTTGAGCATCTGCCTTCAGCTCAGGGCATGATTCTGGGGTCCTGGGATTGAGTCTCATATCAGGCTCCCCACAGGGAGCCTGCTTCTACCTCTGCCTGTGTCTCTGCCTCTCTCTCTCTCTGTGTCTCTCATGAATAAATAAATAAAATCTTTAAAAAAAACATTAAATGGGTGATTATATTCTGAAACCATTTTGTTCTTTCAGGATGCTAAAAGACACAAGAACTATTTTATATGAAGTATTAGAAGATTAATAAAGGAATCATATGTGTTACCTAATGGCTAATGTTGGGATAATCGGGTTTGCTCCATTTGATAATATTCTGTGTGGCCACCACCCAGCTCACGTGCCTTTTAAGGCTTGTCCAAGAGTGCGTCCCAGCTGTGTGTTCTCATCCCGCTCAGCGCCACATGTGAGAGCCCGAGCCCCTGGCACGGATGTGTTCTGTTCATGCGTGCCTCACCTCCTCAGTTGCAGTTGTTCATTTCTGTCCTCCTTTCGTGACTGTGCTCTTTGGGGACCGAGGCTGAGCTCCCCTTGTGCCTGTCTCCTGGTGCCTGAAAGTGAGTGCAGGCACAGGGGATGATGGAATTGCACACACTCAGGTGTTAGGGAGTCTCCCCTGGGCATCCCTACCCTTCCTGTCCTCTCCCACTGTGTTCCTCTCCCCCACCCCTTTGATTTTTGCCTTGTGATTTCTTGAAACTGCTGCCTCCTAGACTGTGGGATAGGGATTTGGAAGTTACCGCTCATGTGGCTGTCTGAGGAACTGGCTCATTACAGCAAGTGGAAATATTATGAACCTAGTTTAAGAAAAAGTGGGATAATATACACAAAGGACGTAGGGATATCTTACTGAATCCACGTCTGGAAATGCAGGGCCCGAGGAACGCCTCAACTAGGAAGAAAATGATTGGAAGTCAAAGTTATTTTCTGTAATGATCCATAGTCTCTCCTTTGCTTCCCTCTCTGCTTCTGGGTCATTCCATCTCTCTCTGGAGTCTGGCTTTCTCCACTTTAGCACGGATGGTGGGAAACACCACCTGCTAGCCCCATCCCCACACCATTGCTAAAGGCTAGTACCTAGCACCGATCAGCTATGGACAGGGTAATTGGCTGGGTGCGGGCAGGAGCACACCCGATCAGGTGGTGGACTGCAAGGACAGGCAGCATTGCCTGGGGGTCCACTCCTGGAGCTAGAGGCAATGCTCTGAAAGAACAGGGTGGTTGGAGAGTTACCCAGGAGGTATTTCTATCTGACACTGTAAGGAAAGTAATTTGGAGTTGAAAATGGCAGGTGGTTTTTTTTTAAAGGAGGTTAGTTCAGGTAAATACTTTGAAAAAAATCCAAAGAAGCTGCTGAGTCATGGTTGGGAGGAAAATGTGAGTCAGGAGTTTCAGTCTGGGAAAGGATCCTATTTCTGCTTTGGACCAAAGTTGCTTGAGAAGTGACTCTTGGCTTCGGCTCACAGTGAAGGGAAGCCGAGTGGAAAACACAAGGGTGCTTGACATGAACTGTGGAATAAGGAGGAATACGGGCACCTGTCCCAACCCAATGCAAGACCCTGCTTCCCTGCCTCATGGTGCTCGTGTCGGGTTCATCCTAGCTGAGCGTGCTGCATGCTGGAAAGGACTTGGTGTGAAGTAGGAGCAGTGCAAACAAAGCAGAGTGATTCTTTCCATTGTTTCTTGGGAAAAATGCTTTCCTTTGCTGGGAGGTTTATTTTTCTAGCCCAGTGAAGTCTACTTTTCCGGTTTGTTCTTCTATCTCTCTCTCTCTCTCTCTTTTTTTTAACACTTATTTATTTATTCATTTGTGAGAGACATAAAGGCAGAGATCTAGGCAGAGGGAGAAGCAGGTTCCCTGCGGGGAACCCAGTGCAGGACTCGATCCCAGGACCCCCGGGATCATGACCTGAGCCAAAGGCAGACGCTCAGCCATTGAGTCGTCCAGTCATCCCTGTTCTTCTAATTTTATAAAAAAATTGTTGCATTGTTTTTTCTTAATGATGAATGCTTTTAATCTCACCAAATGAAAACGAGCTGAGTAAATGAACGTATGAGACATGTACAAGGAGCTGGCTTTGTGCTTGGGGAATGAAGAGGAAGCAGGAAGTTCTTAAGCCAGCTCTCCTGGTTTGAGGGAGTCAGTGGAAAGAACCTGGAAAAAGACCTTCTTTCCTCATGGTCCGTAACAACAGAAAGGAATCACTGTGAATGTTCATAAACTGTAGGTTGTATGTCCCCGGGCTTTTCTTTCTAGAATCCATCTGCTGGCATAAGGAGGTCCTACATAGGAAATTTGAATGTAAATGTTTTGTTTTCTGTTTTGGCCACAGTGAATGTTTGCATGTGGGTATGATGTTCATTGCCTAAATATCGAGGATGATACATATGTGGTTCTGTGCTCCACTTTCCCACCCAGTCTCTACCATCTGATCAGAATCAAAAGCCCTGAACAAGTTTACCTTCTGACTAAAATGTTAATGACATAACTACAAGACAATAACACAAAGAGGCTGTCCTAATATTAGGTAGGTAGGTAGGGGTGATGTTATGCATTACCTGTGAGATGAATTCTTTTCTTGTGACTTTCATTTGTGCCTGTTACAGGTACCATGTTAGTTGTTGCTATAAAAGCATCCATAGCATCAGACTCATCACTGTGTCATGGCTTCGGTAGAGTGGCTAACTTCCCTGATTCCTCTTGTGCATACGTGTGATGGGACCCTGTGTCTCCTCCCAATCTATCCCCACAAATTGTACCCCATATGACAGCACATCTCTTTAACCTGCTCAGCTCAATATTTTGTCTAAGAGATGTCACCAAAACAGAAAACTCAGTTATGTCAAATTTAATTTTATACATTGAATAAAGTTTGGCAGCACCTGCAAAGATTTGGGCATCTGGTCTTGATTCCTCCAGGAGGTCATGAACTTGGTGGGCTTTGCTGTTTGTGAGGTCCCGCTGAAGTGCCTTTGCTGATTCCCTGCATCTGCACCTGCAAGTAACGTGCCCTTCTCTGAGCACTTGCTTTCTCTAGCACATTTTGCATCTGCTTTGGTTAGAGTTGTACCAGAGCCTATAAAGGGGGTGGTGCACCTCACGCCACTCCCAGATGCCTGGTTTTATGAAGTGATGCTCTCCTGAGCTGTCTGTCTGTGTTGTCAGTGGACACGATGTGTGTCTGATGTCAACTATATCCAGACCTCTTGCCCCATTTTAATATTTTTTTAAAGATTTATTTGAGAGAGTGTGAGCGAGGGGTTGGGGGAAGTGAGCATGCAAGCATGAGCATGCAGAGGGGAGGGGCAGAAGGAAAGGGAGAAGCAGGCTCAGCAGGGAGTCCTGTGTGACTGGATCTGAGATCATGCTGAGCTTGAAGGCAGATGCTTCACCAACTGAGCCCCCCCATGTGCCCCTCTTTCCCCTTTTTAAAGACTATGAAGCAGTGTTAAAGTTTGCCTGCTCTTGTTTTTTTTAGAACCCTCAAGTTTATTTGGTACTGTTTTCTTAGTCCCTGGAATTGGAGCTTTTTGTATTGCTTGTTTTTGTTTTAATAATGAGTTATATTTCTGTTTATTTAAATGGAACTCCTGAAAACTGCATCAAAGCTAGTATTTTGTCGCCCGTTTTGGGCATCAGTGGAAGAGGAGAAACCGCACCAGGCCCTGTTTGGGGAGTAAGTCAGGCTCGCAGGCAGTGATGACTTCATGAAGTTTGGAAGTGGTGCTGTGCTTGTCCTGGGCTGGGCTGTTGCTCGGCCTGAGGCTGCCATGGAGCCCCACTGAGAGATTCATGCCCTGGGTACCGCGGCGGGGCTTGTTGGAGTTGCTCATATTCCAACATTGAAGCTCACCAGTAGAAGCATGTAGTACATCTTAGTATTTGCATGTGTATAGTTTATATGCTGTACAGGGTTGAATATATAAAGACTGAGTTTCATGGCGGTCTACTATTGAAGTTAATTTTGACAGTACATATTAATTGTGTCTTTGCACCTGACTTGTGAACTTAGCTCATTCTGGATAATAAGAGTATCAAAATAGTAATAAGTGACATGTATGGAATGCTTAAAATGTATAAGTTTCTGAACATTGCAAGAAGTGAGGCTGTGCTTGCTCTGTAGGCCAGACCCCTGCGAAGCCGGTCAGTGGTTGCTAGAGCTCAGGAGTTCACGGCTCTGTCTACCTTGCTGAGGAAGCCTTGACCTTACCTCCTCGGTATAGATGGGAGGGGGAGGGGGCATGCAAGAAGTGGTCAAGAAGTGGTCAAGAAGACCTGTAGGCCTTGGGGAGGATTTTGGCTTTTCCTCTGGGAAGTGAAGTGTTGGAGGGTCTGGAGCAGAGGCTAGTGTAGCCTCACTTCAGTGCCGATAGGACCCCACAGGCCGTCTCACTAAGTTGGGATGGGACAGGACGGGGCAGACTCCGAGAAAGCAGTGGTCTAAAGGTAGAGGACAGTGAGAACTGATTCTAAGTACATATTGAAGGTAGAGCTGACAGGACTTGATTTGGGCTGGAGAAAAGGGTGACATTATGGAGGATAGCTGTGGTTTTTGCAAGAATGCGATTTTTAGAGATGCCTAGGTGGGGTGGCTCAGGCAGTTGAGCGTCTGTCTCTTGATTTTGGTTCAGGTTATGATCTCAGGGTCATGAGATGGGGCCCCAAGTCGGGCTCTGCACTTAACGCAGTCTGCTTGGGATCTTCTCCCTCTGCCACTCTCCTTGCTCCTGCACACACTCTCTTTTTAAATAAATCTTTTTTGAAAAATGCAATTTTCATTTCTGAGGAAAGGAAATTATGGAAGAACCACTAATCTGTGTGTGGAGGTGTGAATAGACCTTTGAACGTGAGCTGCTGTGGATAGGGCTACGTGGAGACTTGGAAAGGACGGCTGGGTGGAGTGGGGGGCTGGTGAGGCTTTATGGTTTAGGGAAGAGGTTGGTTTGTTAGTGTATCTCGCCCAGACCCGGAGATCTTGTGTTTCCAGGGCCAAGTAGGAAGCTGAGTAAGTGCGGCAGTAGGGAGTGCTGAGGCCTCTCTCCACACTGGTTGTGGCTATGATGGGTGCTGTCTGATGGGGCCAGATCTTCTGATCTGTCTTTAGAAAAGGTAGGCTATTTTGGTTTTTCAAGTAATTCCTGAATATCAAACATCAAGTGAGGATATGAGAAAGGGAAGAAACAAAAGCTGCTGCTATAAAATCTGCAGCCTTGGTGGCAAGAGGGCAAAAAGGAGGCATGTGTGGGGTTGTGGTGTGGGATGTAAAAGAGACTGTGTGCACGAGGGGGTGTGTCACACTGTCCTGCTGCAGAGGATGCAAAGCTTACCGTTTTTTAAGCTTTGATTAATCAAGTTCTTTGATGGTTACTTGTAACAGAGGCTGACATCCTCTACTTCCTGTGACAAATTATAACTTTTTTGCCCATCATTCTAGGAAGATGGGGATCTTGTCCTCTCTGGCATGTAGTAGGCATTTGATAATGTTTACCAGTGGATATTTCTCTCTTCCTCTATACCATATTCTAGAGAACAGCTGTAAATAAGAACTGGAGGCAGCCAGTGGGTAGATTTTTGTTGACCTTCCTGTGGTCAAGGATGGGACTCACAACCCTCATGCAGGTGCCTTGGCAAAAACAGTTTTTTGTTTGGGGTTTTCATTTTTTTTTTTTTAATCTTTGAAAGGCAGTAGGCCAGAGGTGTTTATCTATATGCCCCTGCTACTTATTGCATTATACCTGGCCATATCACATATTTCTATGACTTCCTGGCCACTGAAGGCATGAGCTTATCAACCTGGTATAGATTCTCAGTTGTCTCACATGGTGCTCTCTTGTTAACATTAACTTAGTTCTAAATTTTAAAAAGGTTTTTAAAATGGAAGTGAGTGATCCTTTATGTATGTCATCACCGGTAGTCATATCTCAGTATCTAGTTGGGTTTTCTCTCAATAATCTTCCAACAGTGCTTTGGAAATTAAAATCTGAGGGTTGCCTGGGTGGCTCCTTTAATTAAGCTTGATTTCAGCTCAGGTTGCAAGATCGAGCCCTGCATTGGGCTCTGTGCCTGGTATGGAGTCTGCTTAACATTCTCCCTCTACCCCACCCCCAGCTTGCACATGCACTCCTTGTTTTCTCTCTAAATAAATAAATAAATAAATAAATAAAATTAAACTATGAGATCTGAAAGACTGTAAAAGAGTTCAATCTACATGCAGGGTAGGTTTAAGCACAGGAGTATTTGGAAAGGTATACCTTAGTTATTGCTGCATGACAAAGTAGTCCAAAATTAATGACTTAATACCAATAGCCATTTTTACTTGCTTACAGTTGTGTGGGTCAGCTAGGGCTCAACTGGGAAGTTTTGTTGCTGGTCTTGGGTGGGGTCTCATGCTCTGGCAATCAGATAGCAGTTGGGACTGGATGATCTGTGATTGCCTCTCCTTCTGGTGTCTCCACAGGGATCACTAGCTGTGACCTACACATGGCTAGTACAGGCCTCTGTACAGGCAGGTGGAGCCCAGGAGTTCGCATCCCAAGAGCTCATGCATCACACTCTGTGGTGTTTCACTGTGGGCGAGGCCTGTGCTGGGCTCAGTCCCAGGAGACATGGTTCACTGGGGACACCAAAGTGCTAGGCTTTCCCTGTCCTGGTAGATATAGAACCAGGCAGGACACTAGGCACCCAAGAGGGGAAGCTAGGAGATGCCTAAATGGAAATTGCAAGCTAAAAGTCAACAAATTGGTGAATCCCCATCCCTTTCCTCCATCCAGCTGCCGTGGCATTGAAGGTCAGGACTGTTGTGAAGAAGACATATTCGGGGGACAAAGGGATCTTTTCTTGTTCTAAACACATAGTAGAAATGAAAAAGTTCAACAGAAGAGTTGGAAGGTAGGGCAGAGGGAATCCCCAGAAAGTAGAACAAGAACACTGCAGGAGCTGTAGCAGGAGAGAAGTCTGGGGGCTGCTGGGGGAAGCACGTGGCTGTGGTGTCGCTGTTTTCCGGGTGTGGCAACTGAGTTGGTGATGGGTGATCTAGGTAGGGTCATGTGGAGAGCCCTGGGATGACATTTAACCCGAGTTGCTGCCTGCGAGCAGGGTCCCTGTCAGCACTTAGGGAGTGTCCATTTCAAATGATCTCTCCGTAAGAGATGAACTGTTGAGGTGGTTAAGAGTGTGGTTTGAAAATGGAGAAGTGTGGTGACAGGGCAGTGAGTGTGATCGCCTTTGTTCCCTTGTGTTGAGAAGGATGGGCACAGTGAAGAGCATGGAGGAGGATGACTGAAGATGTTGTGGGAAGGGAGCAAATGAAAGAAGTTTCCAGAAGTAGTGGGATGGTAGCTGCCGCATTTGACCGAGGCCCAGCCTCCACGGGCAGCCTCGGTGAGGGAGCAGGGCTGGCAGCGGCCACGGAGTCCAGGCGGAATCCAGAGGATGTGGGGTGAGCTGGGTCAGGTTAATTATCTTTCTTACGCCTCCAACCTCAAAGTCAAAGCAGAGCAAAATTTAAAGGTGTTTTAGAGGCAGTGATAACATTAATGAGATTCTGAGAAATGAAAAACATACACGAAATCTAGAAATGGCACCAACGTTCAGGTGACTGATGTGACAGGCACTCTGATGGTGCCTCACATGTATGACATCTTAGTTTGCCCTCATGAATCTTGAGGAAAAAGTATAGTGTTCTCAGGGTCACAGGTCAAGCAGCACAAACATCATGCTACCCAGTGAGTATGTGGCAGGGTCACAATTAAGACCTAGACTGTTAAAAAAAAAAAAAAAAAAAAAAGACCTAGACTGTTGGTGTGCTTGCTTCCGCAGCACATATACTAAGACCTAGACTGTTGGAACCCCAGAGCCAAATATATTCCACTTGGCCATTTCCTCTGAGCGGCAGGCATGATTACAGCGTAAAACCCGGGAGGACAAGGGCTCTTTCTCTCTCTCCGTGGGTCATACATGGCCCACGGGTGCTCGTGATCTTTGGTTGACTGAGGGAGTGCTACATCAGTGAATGCTCATGCATCAGAAACTTGCCAGTCTCCCTGTGTGCTGCACCAATTTCCAGGTCTAGAGTACTGTTACTTGAATTTTTAGCATGATCTTACTTACTGTTTGGGGGCATTTTTACATATTCATTTGATACTGTGCAGTGACTGTAAGTGATACTGTTTGGAAAAGCAGTTCATGAGTTCAGGATGTTAGCATTTTTTTCACCTATAACGTGTTCTTCCTTACAGTTATCACTGTTACTTTTCTTTTTTTAAGATTCTATTTATTTTGTTTATTTATTTATTGGGAGCAGAGGGAGAGGAACAAGCAGACATGGGGCAGGATCCCATGATCCTGAGATCCCAACCTGATGTGAAACTAAGAGTCAGATGCTTAACCAACTAAGCCACCCAGATGCCCCTAATTTACTTTATTCCTTAAGATATGGTAGGCTCTCAGTATTCTTGAGTGCCCCTGGGATATGATAGACTGTAGAGATACTGGGATATCTAATAGTTTATATCATAATTGGGGAAAGTATATAGAACTTCTTGTTACCACACCAAATTCTCACTGTAGAATACCTGCCAGGGGATGACCGGGTATGGTGCTGCTTAGGGTACTCCTTTTTGTTTTTCAGTTCACCATTACAGCCCCACAGTCTAATGATTAAGTGTAATGTAAGTAGGATGCTGTAGGATTCAGGACAGGATGATCTAGGCCTGGTGGTAGAGCTTGCTTTTTCTATATTGAGTTAGGGAGTGAGCTCACTGCTTTGTTGCCATTTATGTATGAGAGCAAATACACATACTTCTAACCTGCATTACTGCCCAGAACAACTAAACTTCATAGATGTGTGGACGTAATTTCCAAGACAAAGCATGAGAAATAATGTCTAGTTCCTCCGTTATCATGACTGTCGCACGTAGACTGTGGAACGGCCAGCTGCTGTGGGGTCCCTGGAGGCTTGGGCTTCTGCACTGGAGCCTGGCACTGGGTTTAGAAACACAGTGACATAGGCTTGCTGTACAGAACAGCATGCAGCGAGTGGCGTGTCAGCTGACACCGGTGTTAAGTTCGTGGTCTGGAGGAAATGCAATAAAACAGCCACATTCAACACCCCTTGAACATTATGGTAAGCAGAGGCTTTCTGATGGGTTTGTGTAGTCAGAGCAGTGTTTGTGACTAACATTTGCCACGGGTTTTAGGAGGGGCTTTAGGGGAAGAACGGCTCTTTTGGGGCCCATCTATTTCCCTGGCGCCCCCTCTGTGCTGTATCCCCAACTAACAGCTGTGATCTGCCGTGGGTAGAGGGTAACCGTCCGTGTCTACAGTTAACCATTTTCACTGTGTTCTCTTTCTTGCTGTTGGAACTGGCACTCTGTGCTTTCTTGTTGAGGATATCCATAATACTTGTGCTGAGTCACTCTGAGTTCAGTGAAGGGGGAAAAGTTCTATTTTTAGCTGCTGCAGGCCCCGTGAGGGCAGCGGGTTGAGTGGAGTCAAGCGCACCTGTCTGGGTCGGGCCCACCTAAGAGAGACTCCCTTCCGAATTAAAAGGGACTTCTGACCGCTGAATAAAGTCCTCAGAAACACGTTTGCTCTTCTTGTACCCCATGAGGGATTTTTCTTTCTTCCTTCAGAAACAGAAAATTCTTAAAGTTTAGAAGTCTACATAGTGAAAGATTGTTGGTGTCTGTTTCCAGCATTCATTTTTCCTCAAAGTTTGGCTGTTCTGGTGATCCTCCCGGTTTCATGCTCCTGAGGGCACTGTCCTGAGATGTCCCCCGTCTGCTGGAGCCTAACACCCTGCTCATGACCTTGCAGACAAAACAGAGCTTGGGTGTGTGCTCAGCACTGTGGTGTGCTCCATGCTGCCGTTTCTGTTGCAGTTATCAGTGTTCACTTAAGAACAGAAAAACTTAGCCTTGTTTTCTCTAGACTGTGAGCAACTAGAGGAGCTATGTGAGATTTTTGCAATTTTTTTTTTCTCCTTCATACTGAGTCTGGTACAAGACCTGGCTCACCTAGATATCAAATATTTTCAGTGGTGACTGACATTTAGTTGCTGACCCTTGGGAAGACAGGCCATCCTGGGAAGTACATTAATATTTTCACATTTTGTCGTAAGTGCCATTGAGGGTACTTTATTGGTAAAGTACGTGGACTGGATCAGATTGGCAGACCTGTAGTGTTCCAGCTTTTATGTTGTTTAAGCATTGATAACGTATTTCATTTGGAACGTGGAAGATTTGTGAAACCTTTACATACAAACAAGGGTGTACGGATTCCTGGCAGGAAACTAATGTGTATTTCTGTTCTCACACAGAGCTCCGGTATCGAGACTTTAGTGGAGGAGCTCTGCTCCAGGCTGAAAGACCTTCAGAGTAAGCAAGGTGAGCACACAGCTGCCAGAAGACCGTCTGCATGCAGTGGGCTGTGGGCACTGTGAGGCTTCATTCAGGAGATCCTAGAATTGGCCAAAGACAAGAAGCCCGTCTTTGTTTTTGGTGTGTCGCCATGCCAGCATCATGCTGCGTCTTCAGCTGTTAGTGGCTTCTGGGTCACCCTTTGCAGTCACTTGTAGATTGATCCCTACTCTCAAAGGAGTAACATAATCCACAGGTGCCCTCATGGGGCAGGGCGGGGGTGGGGATGTTTTGTTTCATCTTCACATAGAAGCTTAGGGATCAGGAGCAATATTTCCTCTTTCCCATCTTCATACCCCAAAGGTGTTGACACGGTATTTCAGGTTCCAAAGGAACTTCTGCCTTGACTCTCAGGTTTTTTTGGGAAAGGCAATCTGGAGGCTCATTAGAGTCATTTTGATTCGTGAAGCCTTACAGCTTCTTGTGGCAACTTTTCTGCAAGCCCTTAGAATGAAAGCCGCATGTCAAGGTCAAGGGTCTTGGTCTCCTTGTCCTCTTCATGGCCATTCTGCTACCTACCAAGCCTTGAGCCACCTTGCACAGTTTGTTTTTAACCTAAAGCAGTCTCATGAGCTAAACTGAACATATAGCCCTTTGCTTTTATTTTAGTTGACACACAGCCCTTGCTCACCTAGATGTTGTAACAGAGAACTGGATTTTCTCTAAAATCGGTATCAGTCAGGATGAGGCAGTGCAGAGTCCATGGGTGCAGAATTTTGTGAGAATCTCAGTAGATGTTCTCTCCTGGTGAAATTAATAGAGGATTTCAGTCTCTTAATCAGGTGCCTCTAGAGCAGTGGATCAGTGATGAGGTGAATAGCTCTCTCCTCCCAGCCCATTGTTCCTATGGGTAAGTTAGAGAATTCCCTCTGGTGCTGTGAAGAAATAGATTTTTATTAAAAGGACAGATGGTATAGAGTTCTTTTTAAGCCACAAAGCCTGTGTAATTTCTGACAAGTTACTTGAGAAACTTTAAAAACAGCATTTATTATCTAGATAAAAGACAAATCTTTCTGAATTTTTTGTTTCATAACAGAAGAGAAGATTCACAAAAAGTTAGAGGGGTCTCCCTCTCCAGAGGCAGAATTATCCCCTACAGCAAAGGATCAAGTGGAAATGTATGTAAGATTGTATTCAGTGATAAAGTGTGCATTTGTTAAAATCAGACTAATAACTGCTCTGTGGTTTTCGGTTTTTGTTCATTGTCTTGTATTTAGTTTCATATCTAATAACTCATGAAACACTTGAACAATTACTATGTGCTTGCACTGAGAATTCAGAGGTAGATAAGATGGTCCTATCTTTATCATACATACTAAATCAATATTTGTGAAATGAATGGAGCAGGCAAGGTTATTATTTAAAGTCCATTCATGTGCAGTCACACCAGTCTTTGGAGACAGCTGCGAGAAAGTGTTTTACATACAAGGAGACCAAGTGTCTACTGCTGCTTACAAAGAAATGTGGGCAAGTCATTGACCTTTTCAAGGTTGTTTCCTGAAGATGCTCTTCTTTCTTTGTAAATGGTTAGTAAAATCAGCTTCACTATAAGCAGAACTTCCTTACTATACATTTTATTTGAATCTTCTGAACTTCTAGACTATATCTTTTATTGGTTGGTGTGGACCTGTGCTGTCCAGCATGGTCTCTATAAGTTGCGTGTGGCTATTTAGCACTTGAAATGTGGCTATACTTCAAATTGAAATGTGTTATAAATGTAAATTCTCACCAGATTTCAAAGACTTGGTATAAAAAAGAATGTAAAATATTACATTAATATTTTTAACTACCAATTACATGCCAGAAAGATAATGTGATGGATGTATTTGGTTACATAAAATACATTATTGAATTTAGCTGCACCTTTTCTTCTTACTTTTAATGTGACTCCTTAAAAATTACATGTGAGGCTTACCATGTATTTCTATTAGACAGCTCTAGTAGAGGCTGAAAAGGAGAATCAGGTGTAGACCCTTTGAAAACATGGCCTTTTATCACTTCACGTGTGACCTTGACTGTTGACTCCAGAGTAACAGTCCCTTTGGTAGTAGGCAACCCAACTCTAGATTCTTGCTTTGGCAAGATCTGGTTTTGGTCTGAGATCTGCGATGGCTACCAGCTTCTCGGCAGATTGGAAACTCTCATTGTCATCAAGTCCTCTAAAAGCAGCCTCCCTGACTTTTACTGTCCTGCATTTCCCGTACTCACTGGTTTCCTCCGGTTTTGTGTCTACATACAGACTCTCGTGCCTCATAAGTAGTACTCCCTAAGCTGCTCTGTTTCTGGGGCGTCGAGGCTCTACTGTGGTCCACTTTTTCTAGTGGTTCTAGGCTGCACCAGCATCCTCTTTTCTGAACACTTGAACATCCTCGATAACCCCTACTGTCTCTGAGGGCCTGTGTGATGCCAGGCATTTCTCCTGAGAACACTCGTGTGGTGACAGCCACCATGTAATATTCCGGCTCCTCTTGTACATTTATTCCTGTACTATCACAGCTCTGTGAGGTGGATGATAGTATTACCTGCGTTTTGCAGGCCATGGAGAGGTCGTGTCACATGCCTAAGGTCACCCTGGTCAGGGCAGAGTCAGGGTTCATAATCGGGGAGCGCGGCTTCAGAGCCCAGGCTCTCCAGCCTGTTTCCCCTGCTCCCAGGAGCCTCATGAGGTAAGTCCTGTCCTCACCGGCTCACAGCTGAGAATGTGGACCTAGACATCAGATGAGGAGCTTAAAGTCACATGCATAGTAAATGACGTGAACTGAGATGCAAATGCAGATATTTCTTCTGGAGATTACATTCTTTTCTCTGTGTTGTATCTGTCCTTTGTGACTTCTTAGTTAAAATGACGACTTTAAAGATAAAAACTGTCCTCTTCCCTATTTTCTAAATACTCTTTTAGTGCCCCCCTCAGTGCTGAACATAAATAAAGGTGCTTGATACATGTGACTAAACAGAGAGCATGTTTCACTGTATTATTCATTTTTCTTAAAAGTTGGTAGTTTGTGGATGACGTAAATGTTGACTGCTAAAGTGAACTAGCCCGTTGCCCCACCTGGGAGGGAAGGTGGTTTTGCTGTATCTCGCACATCTGAGTGCCTGATTCTGAACTCTGTCCTCTGTTTTGCAGGTACTATGAGGCATTCCCACCACTGTCTGAGAAACCAGTTTGCCTGCAGGAAATCATGACTGTGTGGAACAAGTCTAAAGTCTGTTCTTACTCTAGCTCTTCTTCATCATCCACAGCCCCACCAGCTAGCACAGACACATCCTCCCCCAAGGACTGCAACAGTGAAGGCGAAGCCGTCAGGGAAAGAAGCAGCGAAGTGCCCACCACTGCACACGAGAAAACCCGGAGCAAAAGTAAAAGCGAGAAGGAGAACACATTCAGTCATGGCACAGTGGAAGAAAAGCCTGCTTTGTACAAAAAGCAGATCCGACATAAGCCCGAAGGGAAGATTCGCCCTCGCTCCTGGTCCTCTGGCTCAAGCGAAGCGGGCTCAAGCTCGAGTGGCCATCAGGGAGAGTTAAAAGCATCCGTGAAGTGTGTGAAAGTGAGACACAAGACCCGAGAAATTCGAAGCAAAAAAGGGCGAAATGGGCCAAGTAGGCTGTCGCTGAAGGCCAGCGACAGGGCCGAGAGGGGTGTGCCTGTGGGGGGCAGCAGCAGTGGCAGTGGCGGGGGCTCCATCAAGCCGCTCTGCCGGCGTGGGAAGAGGCCCCTGAAGGACCCGGCGAGAAGGGACATTGGAAGCACCGAAGGAAGAGACCTGTCCCTGGAGACCAGAAACGACAGAGAATATAAAGAGGAACCCCTGTGGTATACCGAGCCCATCGCTGAGTATTTTGTTCCTTTGAGTAGGAAGAGTAAACTAGAGACCACGTACCGAAACCGACAGGATACGAGTGATCTGGCATCAGAGGCGGTGGAAGAGTTGTCGGAATCAGTGCACGGTCTTTGTATCAGCAACAATAATATTCATAAAACATACCTCGCAGCAGGTACTTTCATTGATGGTCATTTTGTAGAAATGCCTGCAGTTATCGATGAGGATATTGACCTCACTGGGACCTCATTCTGTTCTCTCCCAGAGGACAACAAGTATCTGGATGATATTCATCTATCAGAATTAACACACTTCTATGAAGTGGATATTGATCAATCCATGTTGGATCCTGGTGCCTCAGAAACAATGCAAGGAGAAAGTCGGATCTTGAATATGATTCGACAAAAAAGCAAAGAGAAAACAGATTTTGAGGCAGAATGTTGCATAGTGTTAGATGGGATGGAGTTGCAAGGGGAACGTGCAATATGGACAGACTCCACCAGCTCTGCGGGCGCTGAGGGCTTCTTCCTGCAAGACCTCAGCAATCTGGCTCAGTTTTGGGAGTGCTGTTCATCCAGCTCTGGCGATGCCGACGGAGAGAGTTTTGGAGGAGATTCTCCAATTAGACTCTCTCCGATCTTGGACAGCACAGCACTCAATCCGCATTTGCTTGCTGGCAATCAGGAGCTCTTTTCAGATATTAATGAAGGATCTGGCATAAACTCGTGTTTTTCAGTGTTTGAAGTGCAATGCAGTAATTCTGTTCTACCATTTTCGTTTGAAACTCTCAACTTGGGAAATGAAAATACAGATTCTAGTGCTAATACGCTTGGGAAAACCCAGTCTAGATTGCTAATATGGACCAAAAATAGTGCCTTTGAAGAAAATGAACACTGTTCTAATCTTTCAACAAGAACTTGTAGCCCATGGTCCCATTCAGAAGAAACACGTTCAGACAACGAGACATTAAATATTCAGTTTGAAGAGTCCACGCAGTTTAACACAGAAGATATTAATTACGTAGTTCCTAGAGTCTCATCGAATTATGTAGATGAAGAACTTCTAGATTTTTTGCAAGATGAAACTTGCCAGCAAAACAGTAGAACACTAGGAGAAATTCCCACCTTAGTTTTCAAGAAAAAATCGAAACTAGAATCTGTCTGTGGTATTCAGCTAGAGCAAAAGGCGGAACACAAAACCTTGGAAACTGCACGAGGGTGTGGCGAAAGCGGTCCACATGGAGGTGGCTACAGCTCAGGGGTTATTAAAGACATTTGGACAAAGATGGCAGATGGGGCATCGGCTACGGCAGACGTGGAAAGAGCGGATGAGGAGTTGTTTCCACCAGACGTCAGTAGCTACTGCTGCTGCCTGGAGGTTGAGGCCGAGGCCGAGACCCTGCGGGAGCCTCACAAGGCTGTGCAGAGGTCCGAGTACCGTCTGTGGGAGGGGCAGAAAGACAGCCTGGAGAAGAGAGCTTTTGTTTCCGGGGAGCTGTCGAAGGTGGACGGTGGAGACTATACCACACCCTCTAAACCTTGGGATGTGGCCCAGGACAAAGAGAACACATTCATTCTCGGAGGAGTTTATGGAGAGCTCAAAACCTTTAGTAGTGATGGGGAGTGGGCCGTCGTGCCGCCCAGCCACGCCAAGGGGAGTCTGTTACAGTGTGCAGCTTCCGACGTGGTGACCATAGCTGGGACAGACGTCTTCATGACCCCAGGGAACAGTTTTGCTCCTGGTCACAGGCAGTTATGGAAGCCCTTTGTGTCATTCGAACAGAACGATCAGCCGAGGAGTGGGGAAAACGGATTACATAAAGGATTTTCTTTTATCTTCCATGAAGACCTACTAGGAGCATGTGGTAACTTTCAGGTTGAAGATCCTGGGCTGGAGTACTCCTTCTCTTCCTTCGACTTGAGCAATCCGTTCTCCCAAGTTCTTCACGTTGAGTGTTCGTTTGAACCCGAAGGGATTGCCTCTTTCAGCCCTAGTTTTAAACCGAAATCCATCCTTTGCTCTGATTCAGACAGCGAAGTGTTTCATCCCAGGATATGTGGCGTTGACAGAACCCAGTACCGGGCCATTCGAATCTCTCCCAGGACTCACTTCCGCCCAATTTCGGCATCTGAGCTGTCCCCAGGAGGAGGAAGTGAGTCAGAATTTGAATCTGAGAAAGATGAAGCGAATATTCCCATTCCTTCTCACGTTGATGCATTTGAAGACCCACAGGCAGATCTCCAACCGCTGGAAGAAGATGCCGAGAAAGAAGGCCATTACTACGGAAAATCAGAGCTGGAGTCGGGCAAGTTCCTCCCCAGGTTAAAAAAATCTGGCATGGAGAAGAGTGCTCAGACGTCCCTGGATTCTCAGGAGGAATCAGCTGGGATTCTGCCGGTGGGGAAGCAGAATCAGTGTTTGGAATGTAGCATGAATGAATCTCTGGAAATTGCTTTAGAAAGCTCAGAAGCAAATTGTAAAATAATGGCACAATGCGAGGAAGAAATTAATAATTTTTGCAGTTGCAAAGCAGGTTGTCAGTTCCCCACTTATGAAGATAATCCAGTTTCTTCGGGACAGCTGGAAGAGGTAGGTGGTTGTCTGTGTGTGTTGGGGGTATTGAAGTTGGTTGGACTTGAATGCAGGACCAGCCACATCAGGCAATGGAAGATATGGTGGAATTATTGGGAAATTAGCTTCAGCATCTGAAAATGTACATTCTTATGATTTTACATAAGGGCTTAGAATGGTTTTTGACATTCATACATTTGAACTAGACAATAGACCTCTTTTGCTGAGAAAAGACATTGTAAAATCATAAGAATAGGAAATTTTGTCTTCATATGCACGCACTATGCATCATGAGAAATTGAGCATGCCAGCATTGCAGCCTTCACAGCTGATGGATTGTGCGGTGCTGGTTCACTCTGCAGCAGGCCCTGCGCCCTTCACGAGCAGAAGCGGACGGTCTCTTTAGTTTGTAACCCTGTCACATGGCTTCCGAAACGCTGGTCAGTTTAGAACTTAGGTTTTGCATGTAAAATAAATGACATCTGTATAGAGTTCTCTAAGACAGATGGCAGTACATGTAAAAACCCACAATCCAAATGCAACAAAAAAGCTGCTACAGAACGTATATAGATGGACCTCGCTTTTTACCAAGTGCATATTTCTAAAGCTATGGGAGTTATGTGTCAAAGATAAGGTTAATGGTAGTTTTGTGAACGGGAGTCCTTGTACCCTTTGTGACTATCTCTAAGAAGTGGTTTGAGGTTAAATTGAGTGTGCAAGAATATCACCGAAGGTAACAACCGGTTTCACAGAACACAGCGATCTGTCCATTTCTCAGCCGCTACTTGATCAACAGTGCCTGGCCTTTGTTCAGGAACAGATGATTAAAAGACATTGGGATGTGCTTGAATGTCATGCTGCTTGTGGCCAGAGAGCCACTGAATGTCCTCCCTCCCTCCCTGGCCCTGTGCATGCTCAATCCACCTCTGCTATAGCTAAATCCTGCCCAAACTGTGGGGCTCTCTTCAGACCCCCTCCCGCCCCACATCTAACTCCTCTTCTCTCCCCTTCCTCACCCCCACCCGCATCAGAACTAACACCTCTCTTCTCTTCCTTTTCATGCACTGTGCCTCTTTTTCTGTTGCATTTTCCATGTTTCACGGGTCATTTATGTACTTTCTCTCGTTAGGTTATAAGCTCCTTATGGAAATGGACTGTGCCTTCCTCGCTTGTGGGGCCAGTACCGGGGGGACCTGAGTGCGTGTGGTGGGAGGAAGCCCACAGATGACTCGAGGGCCCCTGGTCTGAGTAGCCTGCCCATCCTTGAGTTGAGTCCCGCCGAAACACTGAAATCCCGGCTGCCAAGAACAAAAACCAGTGATGTCGTTAGCCTTTATCTGTTTGCTTATTGCCCCTCTTTTTATCCTTGAATGTTCCTTTATGTACTTTGTATTTCACCTGGTTCCAGATTGGGAAGAAAGAAACAGAGGGAAGAAGCGAGATTCTACATACCACTGCCATATTGCTTCGCTTCCTAGTATGTTGATGGATTTATGTGTTATCAGAATTCTGGGTTGCCTTGGAAGGTCTCAGCCGCTAGTAAAGTCCTCAGAGGACATGGTGGGGTTGTCTCCTAGGGTTGGCGTAGCCACTGCCATCAGCCCTGGCCTCTGGGTGGCGTGGCATGGTGTAGGGCTGGGGCGGAGCTCACGTCCTGGATGGATGAACTACAGAAAGGTTGGGAGAGTGGCCAGAAGGGACCAGAGCATGTGCCTTTACACTCTCACACTGTCTGGGCAGTCTAGGGGGCCCTCTTCCCCCTTTTCCTGGGGGAGGGCTGTCTGTGAGCCCAGTTGTAAAGGTCACTATTGAAAGGCTCTGTTTCAGAACAGATAGACTAAAAATGTAAGAATTCTAGGGACGCGTGGCCAGCTCTTGATTTCAGAGTCATGAGTTCAAGCCCCATGTTGGGCATAGAGTTTGCTTAAAAAGAAAAGAAAAACCTTAGTGTAGGCATTTTAAAAGAATTGGTGTCTAGAAGCATGGATTCTTTTCAAAAGTTGAGTTTAATCAATTCAAACATTTTTTGAATACCCGTTACATGCCCATCGCTAAGGTAGATGTCCTTTAGGAACAAGACCCCATCCCTACCCTGGAAGATTTCAGTCTAGCTACAAAGACCACTTTGTAAGTAGATAATTTAATTGAAAAAGGTAATCTATTCATACAGCAAATTCAGAAGTTATAAGAGGGTGTATATATCATAGTGAATAGGTCCTCCTGAACAGCAACTGCAAGCATGCGTCTTGGCACATCTTTCAGGGGTATTTATGCACGTAGAAACAAAGACATGTTCACACGTTTCCTCTTTTTTTCTCTTTTCACAGAAATGGCACTTTATTCTAATCAGCCTTCCTTTTTGATTTCCTGGATACTGTTACGTTGTACGGACAGATGTACTGTGATTGACCTAGCCAGTTCCTTGCATTTTAGGGCATCTGGGCAAATGCAATTGTAGGTAACTGGGTAGGCGGCATAGTGGAGGTGAGCACAGAAATGCCGTGGGAGCCCAGAGGAGAGCCCGCCTAGTGGTGAGAGTTGAGGGAGGCTTTTGAGCACACCTGCGGGTCCCAGGGCAGAAGGGAGAGGAGGCGGGGGCCTAGAGGCAGAAGAAAGAGCATAAGCAGAGGCAAAGAGCCTTGAAGTTTCTCACTTGTGCAGGATATCTGCCAGCAGTTAGTTCTTGGCTTCTGAAATAGAAAATGGAAGGTGCGGAGTATGCCTTGGGAGCCCATTCATGCATGAGGTTGGTGGCAAAAGCTTTCTTGTCATTTTCTTATTGTCAACTTAGTGCTATGTGCTTTAGAGCACAGAAAAGCAGAGAAGGCTTGGGCTTCTTCAGTTTGTGGCCCAGTCCAGGAGAGGAGCCAGTGTGCCCGAGGACAGTGTGCTGTGGCCATCAGAAAGTTCTGATGAGTGGAGAGGGTGGCGGGGGCGGTCCTTGGGCTGTGGCACCTCACCCACCTGTGCCAGTGTCGCGTCCACTCCGGTTTGTCACCTTGTCCCCCTCACTGCCCACAATGACCTGTGATGGATTTTTGTCCCCCTCCCCGTGACTGTGAAGGACTCCTTCCCCCAGAGGGAAGAGGGAAGGAGTTGCTGCCCCTGAGCCTGGTGTCAGATCTTTCCACTGCTTTGCACTTCTGTCAGTGAAGGCAAACTCAGGCCACGTAGTATCTCTCCTTGGTCTCAGCGGCCCTCTGCAGCTCTTCATTTACAATGGCTTTCTTTTCCTTTTGTGACCTAGATGAGTGGGAGCTGACTGTGGCTGAGGGCCACTCTTCCACGCTCTTCCCAGAGTAGAACTCAAAGAGAAACACCAATGACCTTTGTCTTCCAAACCTGGGAGCACTTAGTGAGCATTCATACTCAGCTTCCAGCTTCTGAAGAATTTCTGAGTAGCCCATCGGTTGCTAAAAACATTTCTGGTCAGGCTTTCTGGCTTAAATTTGTGTCTTCTCTGTTTTTTCACGGTTTCATTCATCAAGTATTTGCGGGGAGCCTGCTCTGTCTGGGCGCTAGTCTGGGTGTGGAGGACAGGCACAGAGCCTTCTCTGGTCAGGTGACATTCTCTGACGGCATGCCATCCATGACATTGTGTGCTGGTGGACCAGAGGCGTGGAGGGTGCAGAGCTGGCTCAGGGCTGCTTGGAGGACATGTCACTAGAAGCTGGGGCTCAGGGTGGGCTTCTCGGCAAAGGTGTCATCTGAAAACAGGCGTCCAGGTGAGAATGTGAGCCGAGCAGCTGTTGGGGGAGAGGAGAGAAGTGCCCTGGCAGAGGCTCCTGGCCCACCCACAGCTGCATCCTCATCTGGTCTCCCTTCCACCTTCCGTCCTCCCCAACTAGAAGTGGAGTCCATGTGTCCAATAGAGGTTGCTTAAGCCATGCATGGTCCTCTTTGCTGTGCAACCCGGAAGCTGGAGCTAGCGAAGTGAAATGATGTCAGGATTTAATGCAGGTTCGTTGAGTATGTGTTCAGTGTAGCACAGAACAGGACAAAGAAGTCTCTCCCTTTGGAATTGACTTTCAAGGGGAGGATGCAGAAAAAAATCCTAAGACTATAGCAGAAACTGGCTTGACTTCAACAGTGAGTTCAGCCCAAGGTGAGGGTGGGGAGGCAGAGGATGGCTTTTGGGAATCAGGGAGCTGCATCCCCTGGAGCCTTTCCTTCAGGCCAGCAGACATTGTGTAGGCCTGGTGCCCTGAGGCATGCAGATGAATAGGCATGGGCCCTGCCTCTCCCCTCTAGTCTCCTCAGCTTCCAGCCTCCTCTCTGATCATGCTGACCCCTCCAGCCTGCTCGCTCGGCTGTTTCCCACCCTCCCTTTCTCCCCCTCACCCCTACTCCCACGGTCTTGGGACAGGGTCACACAATAACCAGTGTGACTGCACTCGCACGAATGAATAAACTTTGATTGCTCCGCAGCTGCCTAGGACGTTTTCTTTTGCAAGTAGAAACTTGTCTCCAAGTCCATCTTCCTTTACTGGTCCTTTGGGGACAAGGGCAACTTTTCTGTCCAGGAGGCCTCTTGCTCCTCCCAAATAGCACTAAGTTGTCATCTCACAGTGTAGGTGTGCCTTATAGAGAAGCCAAGGTCTTTCTGGAAAGGTCTAGGGGTTCTGTGAATGATGTGTCAGATGCAATTAATTTCCTTGAGCTAGCTATAGACCTTGGCTGTCGTGACTTCATTTGCATGAAGCTGAGCCTTGTCCTGCTTATATAACAGCGTGGTACGGACTACTGTTGTTGGAAAGAGCTGAGGGAGAACATAGTGAAGGTTAACTGGCCACTCTGGGTAGACAGTACAGTTTCCCCCAGTATCTAGTTTAAGAGTCTTTCTTTTTGCCAAGTTATATTAAGTGAAAAATGAAGGATTGATGCATTTCTCATTAGTTAAATAATAAAAAACACACATTATTGAATCAAAAATTCTTAGATCTGGAAGACCATTTACATGTAAGAAGAACGAAGTCCTGTCAGAGGAGTGATGTTCATTGTTTGCTAGGACTGCTCAGGTTCTCAGCTTGAACACAGAGTGAGGTGTCTTCTGAAGCAGGAGGTGCATACAGTGTCCACAGGCCTTATTTATATTTAGGCCCAACGTCCTCTGGTTCTCAGCAAAGCACATAGTTGGGTTATAAAGCTACATAGCTTGGTAACTCTGCCTACGCGATTTTTATCATCCAGTGTCATCGTCTTTGACTGCCCCCCACCCCCACCCCCCGGACATGTGAAGGAAGAGACGGTCCACTCTTCTCTGGAGCATTGCATACCAGTGGAGACTTAGGGCTGCTCCATTATTTCTCTGCTTTTCCCAAATCTAGAAATTTGCCTTTACCTGGGGATATTTTGGGGGGATATTTTGACTTGTAAGTATTTTGTTGTTTTGTTTTTTTAAACATCTTCATTCCACTCCCAATATAAGTGCTCCTTAAAAAAAATTTCCTTTATATGTTATGAACACTTTGGCTTTTTAAATTCACCTTCTCAGATGTCTGGCTGGCTTAGTTGGCAGAGTGTGTGACTCTTGATCTCCGGGTCATAAGTTTGAGCCCCATTTTGGGTATAGAAATTACTAAAAAATAATATATTAAGAAAATTAATTAACGAACCTTGTCTAGAACAGTGTTACAAACAAAAAACAAGTCATTGATTTAAAAATCCAGGATTTGTAGTTCCTAATTAATAATGCTTGAACTTTCTCCTTTATCCTGAAAGTTTGTAAACTTTTTTCTGTATTTGTTTAAACAGTTTCCCGTATTGAACACTGATGTTCAGGGAATGAATAGGAGTCAAGAGAAGCAGACCTGGTGGGAAAAAGCCTTGTACTCTCCTCTCTTTCCTACGCCAGAGTGTGAAGGTAAGGAGGCCTATACTGGGGCATTGGTTCATCCACTCATTCAGAGTTCTAATCCATTGAGAACAGTGCATTCTTTCACTATGATTAGCAGTCCAAAAAGCATTTACCAAGAGGCTCTTGGTGTAGCCAGCCTTTGTCAGGCACTGAGGACACAGAGACGAGTGTGCACTGGATCCTGTCCTTAGCCTGATGTGGGGAGAGGTATGGAAATGCATATAAGAAGGACCGACCTTTGCCAAGACCTATTCAGGATCCCAGTGAATCTTGGCGGGGTAGTGGAGGGGTCATCAGCTGTGAGGGGGATCTTCAGGAAGCTGCCCAGGTGGGGAAGGTGGGGAAGGGCAGAGTCCATAAGAGGAACAGCTTGCACGAGGACAAGAGGGTCTCTGGCAAGTGGGCCCAGCTGGCTTAGAGCTGAGGCCAGAAAGGCAGACGGAGGAAACCTATCGGGAGGTTTGAGAGTGCTGCTGATATAGGTCAAGTTGAACCCACAGGAAGGGAAGGCCATTGAAAAGACTGCAGATTGGAGGCTGTCAGGTCAGGCGTGTGTTTTAAAACAGTTCTAGCAGCAGAGTGGAGAAGAGGTTGAAAAGCTGAGGGTACTAAGTGGGGTTCTGAGCTCCCCCCACAAGTGGGTTCTCTGGAAGGGACATGGTCGAGGCCTGGCCTCAGGCCCTGCGGTGGGGAGTATCTGAGAGCAGGTCAGAGAGGTTTCGCAGAGGATGCCAGGGCTTGTTCAGTGACTTTCTGGGAGGTGTGAGCAGTAGGAGGGGCCTGAGGGGAGGACCAGGTGGGGGAGATGGAGCAGTTGCACATTTGATGAAGATGACTGTGGTCTGTGAGCCTCCCAGGTAGACATGCCCAGCAGCTATAAAAACTCCTGAAGTCTGGGGAGGAGTGAGGGCTGCAGAGGCCAGGGGCTCACTCCAGGGCGAGGGCAGCCCTGACTGTTACTGGCTGGCTTCCAGGCTACCGTGGGCTGTGGCGTTTGACCGGCTCTCTGCCATTAAAGCCTGAAGGCCAGAGGGGCATGTAAACTGGTAGTATTCACACGACCTTGTGTTTTTTGTGTCTCCCAGTTCATTTGTGATTAATGTGGAGCCAGTGGAGCCAGTGGTGTTGCTCTCTGCCCGTCTTGCCATGCACAATTCTGGTGCTCAGGACGCTGGCACTGGCCTCCCTCTGCAGCCTGGCCTTCGCCAACTGGGGGGACATGGGGTTGATTGCTTCCCCCTGTTCTGTGAGCCCAAAAACGCCTTCCCCAGAGCCTGCCTTGCCTTACTCCTTCCCAGAGATTTGTTGGATCAGAAAGACAGCATAGAAGGAGTGTTCATTTATAGCATCTTTGTTTATTTAACCGCATTTATGAAAGACCTGCTGTTCTACCATTAGCTGATATTTGGGTCGCCTTTTATTGTTTATGGAGCGCTGCTTGTCTTTCCTTTTACATAGACCCCACCATGACCTTGTGCGAGGTCAGCCTTAGTTTTCAGATGAGGACAATCTAAGACTCAGGTTTGGCAGTTTGTCCAGAATCCTGCATTAGCCATCAAGCTCAGGCTTAGTGTGGTCCAGAAGCTTCACGCTCTACAGTAGCTGTTTGCAGTCAATGCCCAGGGAGGCACCAGGGTGAGGGAAGCACAAATCTGGCCTGAACATAGATCCCTCTATGTGCCGGTGCATTCAGTCACAGATGAGTTAACAGGAGCACAGCTAAGGGAGGCTGAGTGCCCCAGAGTCCTGCCGCCAGAAGGAGAGGACGATGGGGCCGCAGGCAGCACCAGGGGTCAAGGAAGACCAGGCCCTGTGGGGTTTAGGATGATTTTCAGATCCTGAGTTCTGGCTTTGTTAGTGTGTCGAGGGCGGTCTTGGCAGCCTTAGTCTGGAAAGGAGTCCGTCCCAATCCGTCCCAACTCTAGGCTCTCAGTCCCAGGTCCGTGCTGTAAGGGGAGGTTCATGCTCGATGCTTTTTTTTTTTTTTTAATTGTGAAGTGGCAAATCGAGAAACTCTCAGTGGATAGATAATGGTAGCCAGGCTTTGGAATGACCTCCAACTCACAACTGTGCTTTAAATGCCTGCACAGTTGCCTTGTGGGGATGGTGACGTTCTGAGCCTCCCTCTCTTAGCCTGTGGGGGTTGGGGCGTGTGGTCTTCAGAGCAGGTTGACCAGGAGAATGGGTGGCCTCTTGCCCACTCAGTGGGAGAAACCAGAGTACAGCTGATGGTTAATAACAGGCCCTGTCCTTCTCCGAATCAGGGGCTGACCTGGAAGCTTTTGACCTCCCTGGGAAGGAGGGGGACCTTCCCTTTTTACAGTAAGGCAGGATGGAGGCTGAAGCGTGAGGCGGCTTCTCTGGGCACCCTGCAGCAGGGAGCCCATCTGGCCTAGAAGCCTGAGCCCTAAATGCCGCCCCCTGCTGGCCTTGTGCATTCACACATGTGGCCGTGTAGCACGTGTTGCTGACAGTCCTACCTGGTATGGGGCCCTGGGAATGCAGAGGCCAGCTGACTGGATCCCGGTTCTCCTGTTTAGCTCATGTCCCAGCACAGACCAGAGGGAGTAGGGACACTAGCCCTGTGACATCCAGGGCTACCTACAGGGAGAGGTGCCCAAGCACTAGTGCTGGTGGGTGCGGAAGCAGGATGTGTGTGGCGTACCTGTAGTGTGGCTAGTAAGGGGGAACAGTTCGAGAGTGGGGTGGGGACAAGGTCCTCTGGAACCAAGCAGCCAGAGCCTAAGGGCCTTGCGTGCTCTATGCCATGAAGGGTCTGTCCCAAGTGTGGTCTCTCCAGCTCACGCACTGGACTCTAGAGGTTTGAAGGCTCTTTGTAAGTGTGTGGGTATTATTTTAGTCTAACAGAGAAAGCAGTGAAACCATATAGGTAACAGTTATAGGCCCAGGAGACAAAATGGAACTCGAGTCCAGGGCCTCCATGGCCAGCTGGTAGACCTGGGGCTGTGACCAGCCCTTTTGTGTCTCCATTGTCTGTATTTGTAAAAAAGAGGCTAAAGATAGTGCCTCCCTGAGGAGGTACTTAAGAAGAGGAGCGTGCATAGCACAGGCCTGGTATGTGGTCCTCACCCGGCACATGGGAACTGTGTGAAGGGGGCTTTTGAAGAGCGTTGTCAGCAATCCCTACTGCCTTTTCCGAAGGCCTGTGACGTCATACACTCCTTTTGTACTTACAGAATTCTAAAAGAAGGGCAGGAAAGTGCAGGGATCAGGAGGAGGGTGGGAGCTGGCTATGTCCAGGGGCATATTCTAGCGCAGGAGGTAACTGGGGTAACTAGCTAGCTGGGCGTGTGGGGCCCATGAGAGCTTGGTCAGGCGAGCCCAGGGCAGAAGAGCATGCTGGGCTCTTGGTTAGCAGCAAGTGTGCCAGCACCATCCTTGAGGCTGTACGCATGTCACCTCTTCTGACTTGCACAGGACTCCATGAGGGCAGACGGTTGCCTCGTTTCAGAGATGGGGGAGCTGGGGCTCAGAGAGATGGTCATCTGCTGAGCCCCATCACTGGTGAGTCGCAGGACCAAGGATCCGCTCACGTCTGTGTTGTCCCAGAGCCCGTGTAATTGTCATGAACCTGAGCTGCTAACTTTGAGGTCCTGAGGCGGGCAGAGAGGGCTAGAGGTCATGGAGAGTATGATGGGGCCCAGCACAGCACTCAGTGGTAGGAGGGCACAGCAGTCACTGAGTGCTGGTCCTGTCCTCTCTGGTATCACACAAGAGTAGCCTGTCATCTCACTGAATGCCTCATGGTAGCTGGACCACAGGCGCCAGGAAACAGATGCTCAGTTGGGGCCGTTACAGG
Organism: Vulpes lagopus; assembly: GCF_018345385.1. Taxonomy (NCBI): domain Eukaryota; kingdom Metazoa; phylum Chordata; class Mammalia; order Carnivora; family Canidae; genus Vulpes; species Vulpes lagopus. The sequence goes on from NC_054827.1 coordinate 119,228,385, forward strand.
ACTTGCACTCAGTGATTCAAACCAGGGTCCACATCAGGTCTGCTGGCGGTCTCTTCTCTCGTCCTTGTGTCTCTGCAGCTGCAGGGGATGCTGGGGGAGTGGGTGGGCAGGGCAGGGGGTGGTGCTGGTGTAGATTAAGCCTGGTGGATATTAGCCCTGGCTGTGGCTCCGAATCACCTGGGATCTTTACAGAACTGCTGACCCCTGGACCCTGACCCAGACCAGTTCAGTTGGGATCTCAGGCAAGCTCTGCTCCTTGGGCTCGTAGACTTTGCCTTAAGCTCCCAGGGCTGGGAACCTTTGCACTAAGTGATTGATTTGATTCCTTCTAATTCCAGCTTCCAGTTCCATCCCCTTCTGTGGGCTGCTCACCTACTCAAACCACTAGCTTCCTTTCTCTTCCCTATTCTGCAGATACAGAAAAGATGGACTTTAGTGTGGTGTTGAGTTGAGGGGGAACAGACGAGGTTCTTACCCTGTTTTGTCTTCCCCACCGCACTTCCTCCTGTCTGAAGTTCTTTGTTCGTTTGTTAGATGAACACGCATATGGTATATCGTCTGCCTCCCTCCATCCTCTGTACGCCCCTGTGAGCTGGGGCCTTGTTGGTGATTATGCTGTGTTCCTAGGGCTTACCCCATTACAGATGTGAATATGTGTGTGTTGAATGAATGTCTCATGGTGGGATAACAGGCATGTCTGGTTATGCTGGCCTATTTTTTAAAAAAACTTAATAAACAGATTATTAAAGGACTTTTTAAGTTGGCATAGCATTTTGCTCGTGCATACCTGGCTGGTTGGCTGCGACTGTGTCTGCTTTAAGTGACTACTTCAGCTCTCCAAAGTGTTGGTAGACCTGATTGATCTGACTTTTCAGCAAAAAATGAAACAAAAATGTATGTTTCATAACCGTGTCTTAATGAAATCTCCCCCCCTTTCCCTCTTTTCCCTTCTCCATTCAAAATGATTAAGAATGTTATACAAATGCCAAGGGAGAGAATGGTATAGAAGAGTGTCCAGATGGTAAAGACATACCCAGTAACGAAGAGCGTCTGTTAGATTTTAATAGGGTAAGTGGACTGTCCTCCTTACTAACTTACTAACGGCCACACCCCCCTTGCCACTCAGGCTGGAGCCTGGGAGCCCTGGGAGCTCCCCCTGTCCGCCATCCCAGGCCACCCAGCTCTGTGGCCCTCAGCCCCTGCCTGCATTGCCTCCCAAATCGTCCGCTTACTGCCAAGGCTTCCCATGCCCCTGTCTTCTCTCCCCGCAGTCTGTCCTTCCCCATGCTGCCACAAGGAACTTCTGCCTACCAGCCGGACCTTGTCACTCCCCCTGGAAGCCCTTGAGTGGGCACCACCAGAGAGGCCGTTCCCCCTATCTGGGGTGCTCCCTGGATGGACCCTGCCCAGTGTGGCACCATGGTCTCAGCCCCGGCACCAGGCTGCATTGGGTTTCTGCAGGCCTGCCTCCCCAGCAGGCCTGGGAGCCCCCGTCAGGCAGGCAGGTAGATGGGTCAGAGGGAACACATCTCTCTTCTCCATGTCCTATGAGGGCTTTTCCCCCAAAGCACCCTACAGTGTTGGCACCCACAGGCCTCTCCTTCCCTACCTTGATGAATGGCGCCCTGCGGCACCCCGCCACACCCCAGCCTGGGGGCCACTCTCTGGCCTCTGTGACCTGCGTACACTGTCTGCCGGCCCTGCCGGCCCTGCCCGCCCCACCGGTCAGCCGTTGCACCTCCTTCCATTGCCCACACCCTGTCCAGGCCCCAGGCTGAGCATTCCCTTGCCAGTCCTCACAGCGCCCAACAGGTACCGTCACTGCGCCCGCCATTCGGCACAGACTTGGGACCCGGTCGTCAAGGCCATGCAGCCACGCAGCCAAGTGCAGACCTGAGCTGTGAGCCTCAGCTAGGACTCCGCGACTCCCGCTCCTAACCGTAATGGCCTTTTGTCACTGCACTCTGCCCACAAAAGCCTTGTGTGCTCTGCCCCTGCGTGCCTCTGGCCTCACCTCTCTTCTCCCCTCCTTCCTTATGGCCGTCTTTCTGCTGCTGCCTTGGGGTCCCAACAGGGATGGTGCTGCCATTTGGAAGTAGAGGGTGTTGTTACTATGACTAGGGGGTGCTGGTTACTCTGAGAACAGGTGGGTGGGGGTTCTTAGTTTCTGTGGTGGGGGTGTTGTTAGTTCCTCTGACTGGGGGACAGGGGTGCTGCCACTTACTGTGATTGGGGGGTGCTGGTTACTCTGGGTTTGGGACATTGCTAGTTACTGTGACTGTGGGGGACGTCACTGGTTACTTAACTGGCTGGGGGGCAGGGTGGCATGTTGCTGGTCACTGTGAGGGAAGGGGGCTTTGCTAATCACTTCGGGGGTGGGAGGAGCATTACTAGTTGCTATGGAGTAGGGAGGGTGGTGTTGCTAATTTACTCTGCCTGGACTGGAGGAGCCTTGGTAGTTACCGTGACTAGGGAGGGGCTACCATTTGCATTCAGTGTCCGGGGGGGACAGAGATGCTGACCATCTGGTGTGTGGGGAACAATCCCACACAATAGAGAGTTTTTAGAACTCTGGCTCTGCAGCCCGGCCCCCAGGCTCCCAGGCAAGCTCTGGCTGTTCTTTGCACAGGCTTGCTTTCTAGCCTTCCAGTGAGGACACTTCTCAGAACTCCCTTCCCTGCCACAGCTGTCTGAAGTGTGTGTGTCCTGTCTCTGCCTCCCCCGTCGGCCACATCACCTGGTGTACCCCGCAGCGTGAAACTGTATTGGTCAGTTGGCTTGTTGGGTGCTCTCCCGGGATGGGAGCCTGGGGAGGATGTGGCTGTGCCCACCTCCTGGTGGCTTCTGTGTGCTCGGCCTGGCCCCTACCTGTGGTTGGCTCCGGATGTTGTTTTTGTGCAGCCCCCACATGTGGAACGTTTTGTCTCAGGGATTGAACATACAGAATTAGGACTTTGGACCCTTCACAGATCATGAAGTTGAGGTGTGGTGGGTTTTGCTTTGAAGCCGTGAGATGCTTCATACTCTTCAGCTCTCCCAGGAAAGCCAGTGATTTGCTCTATAACCTCTGTATTCACATAGCCCTTCTGAAAAAAAGTCTGGCTTTTGATCTGTTGAACACTGTTCCTTTAATCCCAGGTGTCTTCTGTTTATGAAGCGAGGTGTGCAGGAGAAAGAGATGCCGGAGCAAAATCCAACGGCTTCCACAGGAAGATCTACTCCAGCACCAGCTCCGGCTCAGAGGGCTCCGGCTCAGAGGGCGGAGGCGAGTGGGCGGACCCGGGCGAAGAGGAGCTCTTTTCTCGAACTCATCTCTAATCCTGCAGAGTAGTACAAATTATTTTTTGAGAGCGATATGTGATGGCAAATTACCCTTTTGTGAGGCCTGTTAATCTAAAACAACAACTTAGGTTTCTTCTTCAATTAACTGATTCAGATCAGCAGTTATCTTTCTCTTCTTGCTTATTTTAGAGTTGAGGACAGCTATCCTGTTGAAGATTTTTTTGTTTTCCAAGCTGTTGAATTCTTGGCTATTTGAAATAGACTAGATTGTGTTGTCAAATCCAGAATGGGTGTGCATGTGCTTGTCTAGAAGCATCCCTGCTTTCCGCATCTTGGCCACGGTTGCTGTCCTTGCTGCGGCGGCCGGGTCACTGTCACCTTAGCACCGCGGTGTCCGCAACCACTTCCGCTCTCCAGAGACTCGAGCTTTGGAACCTTTAGGCTTTGTTCTCTCAGAACTGGGACATAAATACCTCCCCCTGCAATGGATCGGGGCCTTTCTGAAGGCCAAAGGGAAGCATGGGTGACTCATCCACGGTCTTCATTCAATCAGCTCTCATGTACATTTGACGTAGGAACCACAAGGTGTGCTTTTAGAGACTTAGAAAATACTGTGTTTTCTATCTTAGGATTCTCCCCCCGAAATATCATGGATGATACTATGGTTTGTGACTTTCTGGCTAACTGGAGGAGCCACGGCTGTGGGGTGTAGGGTAGCAGGGGAGGCAAAGCAGGGGAGGAGAGCGCCCCTAGCCTCTGAAGTTGCAGTTACATTTATGCCAAAACACCCCTTTGGGGTCATTCGTGGTGAGGGTCTTAGTGGCAAATTATGATTTTTCTAGTGACCGCCATTGAATTGAAGCCTCCAGAACTCAAAATAACAAAGGTTTGGCATGCAGTAAAGGCCACCTCATCACCCCGAAGAAGCCCTGGCTGCTGCAGCTAGCCGCCATTGTGGCTGTGATTTAGTAGAGCATAGATCTCATTTTGTGTTTGAGAGAATGTTCTGGGCAAGTTCTATGTGGTGGGTTGGGGGCAGGCAGAGAAATCATTTCTCCCAGACCCGTGTGATGGCTTCATGGGACTGGCTTCCCACTTGCTGTGGGGGCACAGCAGCCAGTCCATCTCCTGCGAGTCCTGTCCACTCAGGACGGCCGCCTCCTCGAGTTTTCGCGCCACTGGGCAGCAGGTGAAGCTACGAGGAGCAGTGTTGGTAAAACCAAATTGTTTTTCTTTTTAAACCAGCTCATTATTTAAAAACAAACAAAACCTAATGTGTAAAATCAGTTTAGCATGTCTGTAACACCAGGAACGGCAGGAAAGCCTGACGTGGACGAGACAGCTTCACCATGAATCTTGGCAGGCAGTACACCTGTACAGTTCACTAGCTGGGAGCTGGAGTGGCTGAGAAATGTATGATTTGCTTTGAGCCCTGGGTTCGGTTGCCTATCTTGTAATTGAGAACACAGATGACTCCAAAGCTGTGGAGTCACCCCGGGTTCTGTGTGTCCTCACTGTGAGAAACCTGATGGATGGTTGGCTTGGATCTCACCACATGTCAGGGTTTGTTTTTATACAGCACATCTTTTGACACTTTAAAGTGTGTGCGTGTGTGTATGTGTGTGTGCGGGTGTGTGTGTGTGTGTGTGTGTGCGTGTAAGGTTTATGTTGCTGTTATTTATTTACAGACTTTATAAGGTTTTATGTATTTTTCTTTCTTCCGGGAGCTTCCTAAAAAGTGATTAGCATCTGCACTGAAATATAATTTAACAGCAAGGGCAAAAAAGAATTGGAAGTTGTAAATTCCTAAAATCACTACAGTGACGATCATTCTAGAAATCGTTGCTTATGTAGCAGAGACCAAATAAATATATTTCAGACACAACCTTTAGCTCAGTTGATTTTGGACAGCTGCTTTTTATCAAGACAGGGCTCCAGGTGGCAAGGGTGCCGACTTCCTTACGCACTGGCAGGAGGACATTGCACCTTCCACGGGGGTGGGGGTGGATTATAAATGGGCAAGGGGACTACCAGATTATGTATTTATTTGTTTTCATAGCTAAGTGGCTGAAGCCCAGAGGCTTTCAGCAACAGAGTTGAAAGTGTGGTTTTTAGTTTTGTGAATGGATGATCATAAAGAAAAAGCATTTTTTAAAAAGTTGGCAAAACGCTGAAACGCACTGTGGTATGAAGCGCATTGCATATCCATAGCACTGAAGTATCCGTTTTCCATTCCTGGGCTGAGATTTTTTTCCCCGTGGTTGTATTGTTCTGATTTCACGTACACCAGAGTAACTGATTTTTTGTTTTCTTGTGGAGTTAACACCAAATAAAAAATTCGAAAAACAGTTGGTTGTCTTTATTTATCATAGCAAAGAATCATTTATAAAGAGCCTCGGCCTTGTCTTAATTACCTGCGCCAGGATAAGATAGAGGTGCACAAGTCCCATCATTCTGGATGAAGGGGATTTAGCTCTCACAGGGATTGCTCAAAATGCTGGCATGCTGCTTTGCTGGAAAAGGAGGGGGGCACCTGCTGATGAATGAGTCACTTTCCCTCAAACATACCACTACCACCACCCCACCTCCCACCTGAATCCTGCAAGAAACACAGCAGTTTTGTTTATAGGTGTAGACAAAACTTCATCCTTTTGTTCTGGAAAACAAAAGTCTCTATATATTAACACGATCAGTTTTCATTGTAGAAAGAAAATTCAGTGTATTTTTAAAGTATAAGGGAAAACTCATCTGCCTGTCCATCACCCAGAGATGGTAGCTGCTACCATTCATGCCCAGCGCCTCTCTAGACAGCTGAATGTCTTTGGGCATTCACTATATCACAGGGTGATGCTACACCGGCTCTTCTGCAACTTGAGAAATAGGTCTTCACTCTGACGTCCTTTCATGGCAGTGACTGTAGGTGTAGGGAACTTTCTATAGCTATATTACTCCGTTACAGAGATTTAATAGGTTCCTCGCTGATCAGCATTTAGAGTGTTCCTTTTCTGTGTATTCAGCATTCTGAGTAGCACTTCTGTGACACCTGTAAACGTGTGTCCCGGTATAGTTGCTCCCAAGAGGAGGCTGCAGCCTGTGGGTTACCTCCTGCACACCGCGATGTTCCAGCATTGCATGGAACCAGGAGGTCCTCCAGGGCCTCTGTTGGAAGTCGGACCTCCTTTGTCTCATCATGTGCAAGCTGATACTCAGCGTTGGTTATTTGAGGCGAGTACTTATTTTCAGGTTAGCATTTGTCTTTCATCCGGAGCAGAGGACAAGTGGATTCTATACAGAAGCATTTCAGTGTTGTTTTAGCCTTCTTTATTGTTTATGGTTTTGGGGATGTGCGGGCATGTTTTTAAATGCTTTCTTCACCTTAAAAGAGCGTAAAGATACTACGCCTTTGTGTTTTTCTAGAACCCATATACTTAGAATTGATTTTTTTTTTAAAGTTGTACGCCCAATATGGGGCTTGAACTCACAGTCCGAGATCAAGAGTCCCATGCTCCTCCAACTGAGCCAGCCAGGTGCCCCTGTAGAGTTGGCCTTTGAAACGTGTATTGTTTATAGGCAGCAAGGCTTAAGGATTCAGCCTCCTTGTCTGCCAGCTAGTTGGCCAGCTACCCAGTGTCACTTGTCACTGACTGGGTGTAACCGGAGTCTTCGATTCTGGGTATGGCAGCGCCCAATTGGATGGAGGTGGCAGGGCGCAGTCCCTTCCCGGAACCACCTGAGGCAGGACTGGAGGGTATTTGTGCAGCAAGGTGTTCCCCTATGCAGGAGCGTTCGCTGGTCCATGGGAGGGGTGCCTTGTGGCCCCCTTTGACTGTGGTCAGCCTGCTTGCTTCAGCGGTGCCCCACACCTGCAAGAGCAGGGTGGGGGTACTGGGCTAGTTTGTTGCTCTGTGCATGTAGTCACCTGGAAATTGGGCTTTGTCTCCAGGAATCATGACATCACAGCTTAGTCCTTTTCAACCAACTGGTATAAAGCCCTCTTTTTTTTTTCTTTTTCTTTTTTTTTTTTTTGAGATTCTATTTAGGAAAAAAAAATTACTTAGTGGGGGGAGGGGAGAGTCTCAAGCAGACTCCCTGCTGAGTGCAAAGCCCTACATGGGGCTCCATCTCACACTCTGAGATCTCATGACCTGAGCTGAAATCAGGAATCAGACGCTCAGCTGATGGAGCCCCCCACAGGTGCCCCTAGAGCCCTCTCCCTAAATGAAATATTTATTCTAGGTGTAGAGTCACTGCTCTTCTGACTAATGCTGCTGCTCCTGTCACTGCAGATGCTACCCCTGGCAGACTCTGGGCACGTGGGGTACGTGGCTGAGCAGTGCCCGGGGGTCTTGTGTCTGCATGGCTATCTTAGGAACTTGAAAGCAGCTGGTGGATGGATGGCATCATGGGCAAGGCACTGTTGTGAGCACAGAGTCCAGGAAAGGAGCTCCTGCTTGAGAATCTGCCACCAGCCTTGCGTCACCGATGTGGGTAGAGGATTGCCAGGGACCGTTGCCCCACTTTACTGAACTAGCAGTGACTGGCAGTGACATCACCACGTAACCGCTTGGATGGTGACCACATGTCTGCTAGTAATAGGGATGGAGGGGAGGGCATCTTTCCAGGCGTTTGGCCTTGTTCAGGACAACCCTGTGAAGTAGGTGCACCTGCCCCATTTTATGGGCGAGAAGACTGAGGTACCTGCTGAAAGGTGGAGACGAGGTTCCAAGTCCATGTAAGTGGAGATCACAACAGTACCTCCCGTAGGGTCTGTAAAGCTGATAGCACACTGGTGCAGCCAGAACGCAGAGTCAGCGGGACGTGGTCCCGTCCTGGGGGAGTTCTGGGGGTGTGTCCAGGAAAGAAGCAAAGCCAGAAGTGCAAAGGAGAAGCTGCCACACCCCAGTGGGTAACTCTCAGAAGCAAATCACATCCACAGGCTGCCTCTTTCTTTCCTCTTCTCCCCCACAGAAGGTTGGGGGGGCATCTCTCGCCTCATAGTCAGGCCCTGCTGAGACCTGTGCTCCTGAGTGCTGCAGCCCCAGGTGGTGTTGGGAGGGTGGGGGCGGGGCTCAACACAACAGGTGTCCAAGTCTGGGGTAAAGGGACAGGCACGTGACCTACTGGGGTTCAGCCAGACGCTGGGTCTGCCACTTCCTGTCCAGGGGACCTGTTTGAGGAGATGGACGAGGCCCGGCCCTTGGCCTGCCACCCAGCGGGCCCTGCCTTCCCCGCACCCAGCCTGCAGTCACCGATGGGGACGACAGCCCTCAGTGTGCAGACGGGAAGGCTTAGGTGAGCTGGTCCTCCTCTGTCTCCCAGCCTTGTGCCCCCAGCTGTGCATTCCAGCAGGGAGGCTGGTGACAGGCAGGTAAAGCTTCCTCCTCCCCTGGCCCGAGGACAAGCTCTGGAGTGGGCATGCCTAGCTTTCCCCATCCACCTCCTCTCCCCCTGCACATGCTTTTCTCTGTCCCCTGGGCCCCTGCTCCTGGGCCCCTGGGGGCTCCTGCTCTGACACCCCTGCTGCCTCAGCTGTAGCATGCAGACATATGCCCCCCGCCCCTCAGGGCCCTGCCCAGCAATCCCATCTCGTTCAAGGCCCTGGGCCAAGTCTGCTGCTGGCTCTTCACTCCCGGGTCTGGGGCCCACCTTCCCACCACTGTGACTTCCCCTCCTCCATCGCCCCGGTCCCTCCTCCTCCAGACCCCCAGGCAGAGGGAAGAGCCTCCACAGGAACCTGTCCCACTGTCCCCTCGAGGGCTCATCGAGACCCACTGCAGGCCTGGCCTGGGGACAGCACAGGGCACCCCAACGCCTGGTGGGAGAGGCTGCTGGTCCAGCCTGGGGTGGCTTCAGGGTACATTGTCCCTTTGCTGAAGAGGAAGCAGCATTGAAGGGGCCCCAGCCCGAACACTCCAAACCCCAGGGCTCCCAGGGGTCACTGAGGGCCTTGAGCAAGCCCCTCACCCCTCTCTGGGCTTGACTGTAGCTCTTCTTACAGGCCTGGGGCCCCAATTCCTGTTGGTCACAAGTGTCACACATACCCACGGCATCCTCCCGCAAACCGCAAGCTGCAAGCCAGCGATAACGGACAGCCCAGCCAGCCCTGTGACTCTCCTGCTAGACCGCTGGCCGTGCCCAAGCTCCCAGGCCTCCCTCCCCCCAGCGATCACAGGCCTGGGAGCTGCTCAGAGACACTGGGGATCCCCAGCCGACAAAACCCAATAGCAGCAGACCTGGTCCTTGACTCTGCAATGGATGGCACTCGTGCCACTGGTCCCTGCCCCACACACCTGCCTGCACCTGTGTCGATGCCCTGCCCTGGGAAACTGCATCTGCCAGGCAGCTCCCCCAGGGCATGAGGCCCTAGCCAGGGTGTTGCGTGAGCCTCTTTCGTGTAGTTGGGTGCCCCTGGGCTCTTCCTCCCCTGCTCCCTCCCCACCTTTCCAATGTGCCCAGACCCCCACCCCCTACCTGCACTTCCCCTTCCTGAGTGGTGGAGGAAGTGAGACACCTGAACCTTTGGGTGACTTCCTCATGCTGAGCCTGGGTCCCCCACTCGCACATGCTTCCCCCAGGCTTAATGCTGTCATGTGTGACACTGTCATTTGGGTGAGGCTGGCGAGTGGTGGAGCCTTGCTGCCTAATGACCTGCCATGCCTTGACCTTAGTGAGTCCTCACAGTGGAAATGGGGGCTGCAAGTTGAGGTCTTTTGGGGTTGGGGTGTCTTCATCTTGGCATTAAGCTGCTAATTAGGAAAAGAGGTCTTTGGACCTTGGTCATAAATAGAGTTTGAAAACATTCAGTCAACAGATAAGTATCAAAATCCTATGTGCTAGGCCCTAAACCCGATGCTAGTAATAAATTTTATTTTTCGGGATCCCTGGGTGGCGCAGCGGTTTGGCGCCTGCCTTTGGCCCAGGGCGTGATCCTGGAGACTCGGGATCGAATCCCACATCAGGCTCCCGATGCACGGAGCCTGCTTCTCCCTCTGCCTATGTCTCTGCCTCTCTCTCTCTCACTGTGTGCCTATCATAAATAAATAAAATAATTAAAAAAAAAATAAATTTTATTTTTCTAAATCAGTAAAACTCCTGCGGCCCCAGTTCTTTGGGAAGGAAGGCCTCACAACGTCCTCTCTCATCTCTCCTAGATAAACTTCAGAGGGTCTCTCCAGCCCGCCTGAGCCACGACCATTCTCAAGGGTTCTGAAGGAAGGTGTGAGTCCAGGCAGCCCTCCCCATCAGAAGGCTCTTCCTTGTCTTACCCCCAGATTTCCCTGCCAAGCAGTCCCTCCACCCCACCCTGACCCTGGGGTCACTCGGCCCTGACCAGCTGGGCAGCCTTGCCAAGGTCATGCAACATCTCTGGGCCCAGCACGAGGAGGAGGGAGGTACAACCATCCATTCTATACACTTGGTGGGGGGTGGGGCCCTTCCTGCAGAACAAATTATACATTTCATCTGGGAGAGACACACAAGGCTCCATCTCTACCCATCACCCTGCAAATGGGCTGCTGACAAAGTGATTTCCTTCATGGCAGCCTCTGGCTTTCCGGCTTGGCTACAGATCCTGGAGAGTTGGGGACACCGCTACCTGGGCACAGCCTCCCCAGGCCTGGAAAATGGCTGGGGTGCACAGTGGGGAGCTTCCACCACCCCACTCCCCAGGCCTGTGGACAGGGTGGCTGTGTGGAGCAGCTGGCGGAGCCCAGCACTGGGGCCAGACTGCCGGGCTCTTCATTAGCTCTGGCTTTTGCCATGTGGGCTTCTGTAAGCCATTTGCCCTCCGGAGCCTCAGTTTCCTCCCTCTGCAAAACTAGAAAAGTAAGACCTACCACCAGGCTGAGAAGGAGTAATGTGCCTACACATATGGGTGGTACGTAGGTGTTAATTCCCTTTGCAGTGGCCACCAAAGCCAACTGGTCAAACCACCCCAGAATCTCTGGTTAGTCTGTCAGAGTCTCACCAGTGGTGTCCAGGTGGGTATGGTGGGGGTGAGGGCCCTGATTCAGGAAGGTGGGAGGGGTCACTTTGTGAGGGACTTTGAAGGTCTCTTGGGAAAGGTTCACTCTGGAGGTAGCAGGGAGCCTGAAGGCATGTGAACAGGGCCACCATCTGTGTCGTGCATAGAACAGTGCTAACTGAGGTTGGATAGGGATTTTAGAATCAGCTGATGCATAATAGTCTTCTAGAACTTTTATAGCTTTTAAAAGAGGCTTGCCGTGGCATTTGCTCCCTTCCCTACAGTTTGATGAGCACCGCATGCTGATGTGAATGGAGCTCTAGCCAGGTGACCACGCCTTGGCTTAGCCAGGTGCTACTGCTGACCTATGGGGTCTTATGCAAATCACTCCCCTGCTCTGACCCGTCTCCTCATCTGGAGAAAAATCACTCAGAGATAATCAGTCTGCCTCCAGCATGGCAGCGACTTTGGCTATTCCATCCTGGATGGGAAAGCCCTTTGTGAACTGTGTGTGAAGGAGCATTAAAATCATAACTGCAAAAAAAAAAAATCATAACTGCATTACAACGAAAAGTAACAGGTCTCACCACTCTGCAGCCCTAATGATGGCAGTAAACCAGCAGGTGGTGATGCTGACAGCACAGGGCTTGCTAGTCCAAGGTGATGTGGCTCAAAGTGAGGGGAGCCATCCACTCTGGGTGGGACATGTAGGAAGTGCACACTTGGACTCTGGGAGGGACCCCTGGCCCTGCCTCCATCCCCAACACAGAGCTTCCCAAGACCCACTTCAGACGACTCGGCCAAATGTCCTCGGGAGGCAAAATTGCCCTTGGCTGGGAACCACTGCTTGAGATAAAAGTCTGAATTTATAAGAAATAAGGGTGGAGGGAGCTCATTGAATGCCACCAGCAGGCTGTAACCGCCAAGTCCATCGTGCAGAAAATTCTACAGGACAAGCGATCCGGTGTCACCCACAAAAACACGGCACAGGAAAAACGAAGGCGAGATCTATCTAGATTAGAAGAGAGCGTATGAGATCTTCTTCTGAGCAGTTTGTGGCCTTTGGATCCTGATTTCAACACGATAAAAAGATATTTTTATTATTTTTTAATTTTGAAATTATTTATTTATTTAAAAGATTTTATTTATTTATTCATGAGAGACAGAGGAGAAAGAGGCAGAAACTCAGGCAGAGGGAGAAGCAGGCTTCATGCAGGGAGCCCTATGTTGTACTCGATCCTGGGACTCCAGGATCAGGCCCTGGGCTGAAGGCAGATGCTCAACTGCTGAGTCACCCAGGAAATCCTATTTAAAAAAAATTTTTTTTAATATTTCATTTATTCATGAGAGACAGAGAGTTGGGGGCCTGATGTGGGACTCGATCCCAGGGCCCGGGGATCATGACCCGATCCAAAGGCAGACAGTCAACCACTGAGCCACCCACGTGCCTTAAAAAGACCTTTTTAAAGATCATTAGAAATACTGAGGAATTCTTGTTAAATTGGTCAGGTATGCAGGCAGTATTGTACCTACACTTCAGGAAAGACTGACCGTGTCTGTGATGGGGGTGACACAGATGAGACCATCATGGTCCCCAAAGTGCTCTTTAACCTCTTCACCGGCCTCAACCTTTGTCTGCTGGTAATCGAGGCACATAAACGTGACAGGAAAAAGCTCAGGCGCTGGAGATGTGCACAAACTAGCTGTGATCTGAGCTATACTGCAAAGGGCTCATGGAAAACCGGACACAGCAGCATGAGGCGGGGGCCGTGGGCCTAGGGGCTTCACTGTAACCTGCACCCTGCTTTGTACAGATTGGACTTTTTCCATCATTAAAATTGCTCAAAAGATGAAAACAAGTCTGTCAGAAGTGGGAAAAGTGAGGTTTTCGCTCAGCAGTGGAGCCCAAGGGGGGGTCAGAAGGGACCGATGTGGCCTCCTCCCCCCCACCCCTGCCCTAAGGTGAGCCCCCCTTCAGGTGAGGCCCCCCAGTCCGGCCCTCCTCTGGGGGCCACTGCGCTCCTCCTAGACACAGATCCCAAGGGACAGGGAGCACCCCGCCCCCCCCCCCCCCCCCCCGCCCCGCCCCGCCCGGTGGAGTCTGCAGTGGGGAGGGTGCTCCCGCAGCGCTCTCAAACAAAGGTCCCACTGCTTCGGGTGGGCCAAGCATAAAATGGGCATCCAGACCCTACACGGGTTGCCCAAAGCCTTGCTGAGCTTCCCACCCCAGGGCCAGGTTGATGTGGTGGAAACAGAGGGGCCTCCCAGCAGACGTGCTATAGGCACTGCCCCCATCATCACTCAGGTGTAGTGAGCCGCACACCTGGGATGGGGCCCCCAGTCTCCTGACTCTGAGCCTGGGCCTCTTTCCTCACCCTACTGGTCTCCCTGCCTAAGCCCCAGGGGCACTAGAGGGGCCCTCTTGGGCTTCTATGTAGAAGAACATAGAAGAAGCTTATGTTCAGTTCAGACATCTGCTTGGAGCCCTGGTGGGGAGCTGAGGCAGGCTGGGTGGACTCTGTGTCCCTCAGAATACGGACTTGAGTCCATGTGCCCTGGAAGCACTCACTCACCTCATCTGAGTGCTGCTGCCTGTGATCCCCCTCCCTGATCCCCCTCCAGCCCTCCTCTCTCCAGGGGCCCCATCTCCCCAAGTCCTCCCAGGAGCCCAAGGATGTAGCGACCCAGGGTCATCTCCGTTTTACAGGTGAACAAACCAAGGCTCAGAGAGGTGTGGGTGGGCCCCCCCACCCAGGGGCAGGAGGTGAGTCCACCCGATAATATGGTGGCCCAGAGCAGTGCTCTGGAGCTAGAGGGCCTAGGTTCAAATCCTGCCTGTGTACTTAGCTGCTGTGGGGCCTTGGGCTGGAAGGTCCCCCGGCCTGAGCCTCAGTTTCCTCTCTGTGACAAAGGCAGGTGCCAGGATGATGGGAGTGGACATATTCCTGGTGCCAGGCTCAGTATGGCTTTGCCGTTTGCCCTCCTGGCTGTGGGACCTGGGGGACTGTACAGAGACCCTACAAGGCAAGAGTGTATCTGAGAGGGTGGCCTGGAGATGAGCACAGGTGTAAGCGGGGTGGGATGGTGTGGGCAGTACCTGGGGTAATGTCAGGAGCCACTCACTGGACGACCAGGAATTGGAGCAAGAAGGGAGTCGGGGGGTTCTGGGTACAGGGCAGAGCAGGTGCAAAGGCTCATTTGTGAGGACAACCCCAGGTAGTTGTGTGAACCCGGAGAGCCCTCAGGCCCAGTGACAGAGGCACATGTGTGGCCAGGAGGGGTGCCCCTCGGAGGAGGATCGTAGTGTGTGGGGAGGAGCTGCTCCTGCACTCTCCTCATGCAGCATCCACATGGGACCTGACCCCGCAGCTTCCAAACCGGGCTGTGCTTTCTGATGGTGACAGCAGCAGGCAACTGGGTGATGTCTTTAAAAAAACAAGGCTATTTGGGGCACCTGGGTGGCTCACTGGTTGAGCTTCTGCCTCTGGTCAAGGCGTGATCTCCGGGGTCCTGCGATTGAGTCCCACATTGGGATCTCTGCAGGGAGTCTGCTTCTTCCTCTTCCTGTGTCTCTGCCTCTCTCTTTCTCTCTGTGTCTCTTATGAATAAATAAATAAAATCTTTAAACAAAGCAAAAACACAAGACTACTGGGAAAATCCCACTGTGCTGTGCAGGAGTGTGGAGACTCACCCTGGCCACTGTTCCCTTCATACCTAGAAACTTCAAGACCTCTGGCCCTGGACACCTCGAAAGATTCACTAACCCGGAGCCCACAGGGGGTCTCCTGGGTCTCCCCCCTCGCCCCAGCAAGGCCATGCATTCCCTAATTTGCAGGGTCTCTTGGTTTCATTATAAACTCACTTTTTCCCATCATTTCCATGAGATGCTCTGGGAATGAATGACCTTTGATTTGGGGCCAGGTCCACCTGGGTTCACTGTTCCCAGTAAAACGAGGCAACAGTTCGGCATCATAGGGGTCACTAGGGTGGCTAGAGACGCTGTCACAGAGGGTGGGTCACACAGAACACAGTCACGTTGCTGTGTTGGGCTGTCTGGCTGTGCATGGTCTCCCTAACCTCTTGCAGCATGAGCGCTGAACGGGTCTTGCTTTGCTTATCTCAAGGCTTTGGGAAGAAGGGCCCTGGACACAGAGCCCTCATCCGATGGTTTACTATGCTTCTCAAAGTCTCCTGGTTATCCAGCAGTGAGCATCTTAGTACATCATCATTAGATAGATGGATAGATAGATAGATAGATAGATAGATTGATTTTCTTTATTTATTCATGAGAGACACAGAGAAGGCAGAGGGAGAAGTAGGCCCCCTGCAGGGAACCTGACATGGGACTCGATCCCAGGACCCTGGGATCATGCCCTGAGCCAAAGGCAGATGCTCAACCACTGAGCCACCTAAACATCCCAGCATGTTGTCATTATAAACAGAGCATATACTTGTGGGGAAATCTAAAAGTTTCTAAATATATAGGGACAGAAGACAATCAGGTGTGTTCCAATATTCATATCAGTGTTTCTGTTCATGCCTGTAGATGTTACATATTCCATATTCTTTCATTATACTTCATTTAAAATTCAGTATTACCCTTATAACTTAAGCATTTCTCCTGTGCTGTAATAAACTCTTTAAACATTTCTTAATGGCTGCATATAAGTCTCTCCATTTATTCTTCCCTCATGATCGGGCATTCATGTTATGTCCATTTCACTATTGCAAATAACACCACTGAACATCTTTCTTACAATAGTTTTTGCCTGAATTTTGGGGTAAGAATAGCTCCTTTCAAGTGTACCAATAGACCGGAGACATTCTGTGTGTTACACTTGTTTTCTTTCGCTTCCTCCTTGGCTGGAGCTATGCCTTCTCTTGTTCATGAAAGTGTTGCTACTAAAAGTTCTGCCTCCCTGCATTCACGGAGTTTAATCGACTGCAGGTAGGAAGCTTATGAGAGTGCACCTGTTAAAACTGCCAAATACCAGTTGATGGCTCTGGTGGTGGGGATCTGAGTGCTGCTTCTTGCCCCAAAGTGCAGGGGCTTGTTGGTGGCTTCCCTGGTCCATTCTGACACCTTTCCATCTTTGTGTCCCTGGCTGTCTTCTCTGGGCCTGAGGGTGTGGGAAGGCTGACCTCCAGTGCTCCTGGGCTCTCCCTGCCTCTTTTATTTATTTATTTATTTATTTATTTATTTATTTATTTATTTATTTATTTATTTATTCATGACAGACACAGTGAGAGAGAAAAGGAGAGAGAGAGAGAGAGAGAGAGAGAGGCAGAGACACAGGCAGAGAGGGAGAAGCAGGCTCCATGCAGGGAGCCTGATGTGGGACTCCATCCCAGGTCTCCAGGATCAGACCCTGGGCTGAAGGTGGTGCTAAACCGCTGAGCCACCCGGGCTGCCCCCTGCCTCTGTTTCTATTTATTTTAAATTTTTTATTATATGGCTCAGTTTCCAGAAGCATCAAAAGAACTGCAAATTCCAGGCATTGTTTTCCAAGAAGTGAATGCCCCCACATCCGTGGTGAAGGAGTTAACACTCCAAGGAGTAAAGGCAGAAAGGATAAGCTTTCTGGTGGATTTCTGAAAACCCTTGGGCTGAGGAGAAACTCTCTTTTGGAATAAATGGAGGCTGTGCGATCTGCCTTTGACCTGTGGGGATGGTCTGGCCCTGGTGGCTCTGAACAGAGGCTGACGACAGGGAGTCAGGGAGGGAGGAGGGTGAGCGGGCAAGGTCTTCTGGACAGCGGAGAACAAGCAGCGAACCGTGGACTGAACAGCTTCACCGTGCAGCGCTTGTCTCCTTATCTGCAAAATGCGAGTCACTGTGCCAGCCTGGCAGGTTATGGGGCTCGACTGTGGTAATGGCATGCAACAGCCAGGACAGCACAGGGCACCTGGGATGGCTACAGGTACAGGTGCAGCTGTGAGCAGCATTTATGCATCCATTCAACAAATATTTATGGAGCTCACATTCAGGGGGCTGGGGAAGAGTCAGGAGCAAAACGTGTGTTTGGGAGACTTGATCCCCGTATCTCCTGAAAGAGATGCAAAGGGGTTTTACAGGGCAAGAGGCCTCCGACCTCATCCTGTGCCCACCTCCTACCCCACCTGCAATTTTTGCCTCTGAAGGATGGGCTTGGGGACCTGTAGGGGTCCTGACACCGTGCTTGTGACCCTTCTGGGGTCTGCATCTGGTCAGTTCATTGTTTTCCTTGCAAGGAGATGTGGCTGAATTTGTGAAGTGACATGTCCATCTGCCCCGCCCTGGGGCAGTCCCGCCCTGGGGACCTGTGAGGGCAGGAACTCTGGGCTGTCAATCACTCCTGTGTGGCCAGGGCCCAGCACAGGGTGGTTTCCATGGATATCAGGCACCTGCTCCTGCTTATGAGCCCAGGGAGGCTCCGAGGTCAGACGTGAGTCCCTCTGTGGGCTGTCTGGGAGGCTCACGTGCCCCCTCACCTTAGCCGGTTGACCACACACTTTGTGCACATTGTATGACTGGGGAGGTGCCAAGAGCTCCCCAAACGTGCCACAAACTGACAAAGCCAGGCAATTTTTTACATTTACCTGTCACTGCCACTTACTTTGTCTCTAATCCTCACACATCTTGGGTGGCGAAGGCGCCGTAAGCCTTGTAGATGGGGAAAGGCTTCTGGACACAGCCAAGGACCGGTCAGTCAGTGCTGGGCCTGGCACTGAGCGGAGGACCCTGACAGCCGGTGCTTGTCTACATCAAGCAACAGCTTGGCAGCCCTCAAAGGAGCAATGCTGCTGAGAATCCTTCTGTGGATCTCGGGGTTCAGTCTGCACGACTTTGCCAAGGCAGTCAGCAGTGAGGCAGCAGAGGGGGACACGGCACTGACCACCCTGCCACAGTTGTCTCTGTGTCACAGATGGGTGCTGGGAGGCGCCGAGGGTCTCACAGGTGACACAAGTGCAGATGCCCACACAGCTTATCTTGTTCCTTGTATTTTTAATTGTTTGGCACACTGAGGGTGTAAGTGTCTGATGGGCCCCAGGGAGGGACTCTGTGCTGGGGCAGGGAGCCGGGTGTGGGCGGCAGGATGGGGAGAAGGTGAGGAAGAGGCAGACAGAGGGCGCCAAATGTAAATCTGTGGGCCATAATTTTTTTTTTTTTTTGGATTCAGAACAATGGTTCCCAGTCATTGTGGGGCTTTAAAACCCTAAGACTCAGAATGAGGGCGAGAAGGGATTTGGGGGAGGTGCAAGGAACACTGTAAATGCAGAGTTATTAATCCTATTTATTACACTGCTAATTAAGTCAGGCCTGAAGCAAGTCTGTACTTTCTTGTTAGTGTTTTCTAAAAATAAATGGAAATGGGGTTTGAAGGAGACCCAACATTTTTCCTGAAAAACACCCAGGAAAGTCAGCATTTGTAAAGCTTCTGTTATGCACCAGGCACCGTAAAGGGTGTTAATATATTCTGTTAAGAGACTGCCATTTAAAAAGGTCTCACCCCTCCTGCCATCATAACTAACAGTAGGCTCTAAGAGTTTTTACACCTAGGACTGGCACGCAGGCAGGAGAAACAAGTCAGGGGGCCCTTGGCCCAAGGTTTATGGCCATGGCTGGAACAAATGCATCTTCCAGCACATGCTTCTGGATGCCTTCTGCAAAGGAGAGGCCACCCTCCGGTCCCTGACCGCTCTCCCAGTTGAAGTCCTCCTTCAGATCCAGCTGATCCAGCTCTCTGCCAGTGACAGCCCTCAGGCTCCGGGGTCCCAGCCACTGAAGCTTGTCCTCTGCTCTGACGGCCCCAGAAGAGAACTCAACAATAAGTGCCGACCAGGTGCCAGGCCCAGACGACGCAGTGCCCGAGATAAACCCGCCCTGGCGCCGGCAGCCGACATCCTCGGGGGCTCTGCGCGGCGCTGCAAGGCGGTGGGGGAGGGCGGCTGGCTTCCGACCCTCGGCTCGGGTCCCGCCCTGGGGCCGGGGCGGGACCTCATCGCCCACGCCGCACGGCTCTGTCACAGACCCGGCCTCTGGAGCTTCTGCACTGCTGACCCCAGAGTGCACAGAGCGTGAGGCCAGCGGTCCGCACACTGCACCCCACTGTCTCCGGAAGCAGTGATTTAACGCGCACCGGAGTCGGATTCCCCAAATCCTTCGGCAGCACCAAAGTGCAGCCAGGTGCGGGGACTCCGGCGCGAGGCACTACACAACAGCTGCTCCCGGGAGAACCAGCAGAAAAGCCCGCTCCACAGACCGAGAGACTAGGGCCGGGCCGGCCGGCCGCTCCGCACAGCTGCCCGGGGCCAGGGGCGCCCATCGATGCGCTCCGCCGCTCGGCTCCCCAGGCCTGGTCCCTGCCCGCTCGCGCCCCTTCCCCCTCCCGGCCGCTTCCCACTTCCAAGATGGCCGCGGGTGGAGCCGACCAGGTACGGAGGCCCCTGGCGGGTGTCCCCGGGGCCGGGCGGACCCGGAGTTGCCCTCCGGCCTCCCCTCGCGGCTCCACTGGGCCCTCGGGAGAGGAAAGGGGCGGCAACGGCGCTCCGGAACCCGCGGGCGGCGGGCGAGCGGCTGAGGAGCGGCAGGCAGCAGGGAGAACGTCGAGCACGAGCAGCGGTGGCGGCGGCGCGGGCGGGGGGCGGCGGCCGGGCGGAAGAGCGGTGGCCGCCGGCAGGGGGCGGGGCGGGGGCGGGGCGCGCGGGGCGGGGCGGCGGCCGGGCGGAAGAGCGGCGGCCGCCGGCAGGGGGCGGGGCGGGGGCGGGGCGCGCGGGGCGGGGCGGCGGCCGGGCGGAAGAGCGGCGGCCGCCGGCAGGGGGCGGGGCGGGGGCGGGGCGCGCGGGGCGGGGCGGCGGCCGGGCGGAAGAGCGGCGGCCGCCGGCAGGGGGCGGGGCGGGGGCGGGGCGCGCGGGGCGGGGCGGCGGCCGGGCGGAAGAGCGGCGGCCGCCGGCAGGGGGCGGGGCGGGGCGGGGCGCGCGGGGCGGGGCGGCGGCCGGGCGGAAGAGCGGCGGCCGCCGGCAGGGGGCGGGGCGGGGGCGGGGCGCGCGGGGCGGGGCGGCGGCCGGGCGGAAGAGCGGCGGCCGCCGGCAGGGGGCGGGGCGAGCCATGGGGCGGGGCGGGGCGAGGGCGCGGGGCGGGGCGGGGCGAGGGCGCGGGGCGGGGCGAGGCGAGGGCGCGCGCCGCTGTTGGCCGCGGGCGGCTCGCGCGCACCTGCCCGCCCGGCCCACCGCCTGCGGCGCGCCCCGCGTCCTCGTCGCGCAAGTTGCGGGTCCCGGGGGCCTGGGCTGCGCGCCCGCCGGCCCCGGGGATGGCGTCGGAGCCGCGCTGACTCCGGTACTGGGGGCGTCTGGCGGGGGCCGGGAGGGAGGGAAGCAGGGGGGCCGGTGCCACCTGCTGCTGCGTCGGCGGGAGTGGGAGCGGGAGGCGGGCCGGGCCGGGCCGGGGCGCGCGGGCTCGGGCCCGGCTGGGCGACCCTTCGCCGCGCGACCGCCGCTTCCCCGCCCCGCCCCGCCCCGCCCCGGGGGAGCGCGTGGGGCCCGGTGACCTCGCGGGGCCCGGGGGCGCGTGGCTTGCCGGCCCTCGGATTGGCGCGCGCTGACACGCTCCTTTTCCGGAACTTGACGAAAAGTTTTGTGCTGCGATGCGCCGGGCTCCCGGCCGGAGAGGGGCTGGCCCGGGGCGCGCCGCCCCGCCGCCCCCTCTACCCTCGAGGTCTCTGACCGCATCCTTGGGGGCCCAGAGCCCCCCCGCCCGGGAGACCCCTCCACTTTGGGACCCTTACCCCCGGGATCCTCTCCACCCCGCGATCCTGCCCATCATCCCGGGCGGGCCCCGACCCCTGGCCCCTCCCACCTCGGGAACCATCCAGACCAGGGACCCCTGCGCTTGGGGGCAGCCGGCGTCTGGGGCCCTCGACTCCCCTCCCCCTCGGAGCGCCCGACCTCGGTTCTTGGAACCGCTGCTAGACCACAGAACCCCCAGATTCTCAGACTCCCTGTCCCCGGGCCAGGGACTCCGCTGGCCTCAGAGAGCCCCTCGCCCCGGCGCAGAGGTGCAGAGGTGCAGGAGAGGCTGGAGAGACGGGGCCTGGGGGTCCTTCCCGCGGGGCGGGGAACGGGGCGCTGAGCTGGTGTGTCGGGAGCTGGTGTGTCGGGGCGCGCCACCGGCCGCCCTCCCTGGGCCCCGAGCTGCCAGGAGGAAGCTGCGGGGGTGAGGCCATGATGTGGAAGCCTCAGGAAGCAGGAGGCCTGTCCCCGCGGGCTCCGGACCCCGCTGGGGCAGTGGGCATTTAGGGGCTGGAGCCCTACCCGGCCAAAAATACCCCACTTTTTTTGCCTTGAAATTGTACAGCACCATTTCTGGGTAATGGAATTGAAAGCTTTGCTTTGGAAAGTTCTATGGCAGGAGGCTCCTGGGCATGACGTATTTTATGTACTGAGGCTACTTGAGGAGGGTTGCCTCTTTAGGACCCTGTCAGCAAGGCTATTAGCACCTTGCTGTTGTCTTGACTTCCTTTATTTTTTATTTTTTAAAAAAATTTATTTATTTGAGAGGGAGAGAGCGCGCCATAACATGAGCAGGGGAAGGGGTGGAGGGAAAGAGAATCTCAAACAGGTTCCCTACTGAGTGTGGAGCCTCAGGCTTAATATCAGGACCTGGAGATTATGACCTGAGCCAAAACTAAGAGTCAGGTGCTCAAACAGCTGAGCCACCCAGACCCCCTCCCTCTACAGGTAGGTTGCATCTGCACACCACTAGGTGCTTTGCCTGGACTTGGCTAGTCCTACAGCAGTCCTGGAACACTGCCTCTTGCCCAGTTTATGTGGCCAGTACCAGCCCCTGCCTCAGGTTTGGGTATGACTTCTTCCCACTTCTTAACCCCCTGCAGGGCCTGGGTTGCCCCTCACCTGCCCACCCCCCAGGCTGTCTTTGTTGTATATATTTGATCCCTGTAGACTGTGGGCTCCACCTGATGCCTAGCCCTAATGAGAACTTGTCTCATTAGCGTTACTGAGCAAATGAAACATTGGGAAACGTTAAAGGAGGTAAAGTAACTGGTCCAGGGTTACCCGACTGGCGAGAGGCATGGGTGAGATTCAGACTGTACCAGGTCACTGGGCGAGGTTCAGCTCACCTTACTGCCCTCCGTGGTCCCAGCAGGTTCCTGCCCAGCGCTTTGCTTCATGCTGAGCTGGGCTGGCTTCCTGCTTGTGAAACAGTTTCCATAATGCGCCCCCAGCCCATCCTCTCACACCAGCATTGGCACTGCCTTGCCTGGCCTCTGGATCCAGCCATTCCTCTCCATCCCTCCATCATCCCTCCCACCAGCTGCCCTACTCCCCTCTGTCCAGTGGGCGAAGTTCTTTCATGCCTACACATCCTCTCACTGGTGCTCTGCTGAAGTCCTCTCTGACAGAGAGGACCTGCCTATCAGAGTGGCTGGTTTTAGAATCTGTCTGCCCTGTCGGTCAAAGCTTCTGACCATCATGTCCCCAGCCTTAACACAGGGGATGCCTGCCCAGTATATTGTGGGTGCTCGTGGAGCTTGGGACCTTGCAGAAGATTTTCCATCAAAATAGGCATTTATACATAATATGTAAAAGAAGATTTTAGGCAAATGGAGTGCATGTTATCTGTTAATGTTTGTTTTAGGGTGGTTATGAAATCTCTAGGACCTGAATTGCTAAGAATTTCTAGACTGCCAAGCTGCCAGAACCTCAGGTAGATCAGCTGGGCTAATCACCTCATTTTACAGATGGGAAATTGAGGCCCAGAGCTTAGTGCCACAGAGCCTGTGTGAGGAGAGATGTTAGTGACAGGAAGAAACCATGCAGTGAGGCTGGCAGACACGAAGTGGCTGAGTCTGGCTTTGTTTATGCAAATGAGTTGCTAAAATAGTGGGCCTGAGCTGGCTGGCCCTATCTAGGGCCCAGGAAGAAGTAACACCAGCCAACATCTTCTGAGGCTTAACTCATGGCAGGCATGATTCTAAAGACTTTATTTGCCTGAGGAGATAGGGTCTATTCTTGTTTCCATTTTACTCCAGGGATATTTGGGCATATGAGTTAAACTAGTCCAAGGTCACACAACTTGTAAGTGGAGGAACTAGGATTTGAACCCAGTCTACCTCCAGAACCTGTATTATTTTTCCCCCTTGTGTATCTCATTTTTAAAAACCTTTTCCCTGAACTCTAACTTACAGAGAAGTGTAAAAATTGTTAGACATTTAGCTTATTGATGATCACAAGTTAGACTCTGTATTCTTAAGCATTCCAGCAAGCTGATGTGGGCTTTGATGGTGTGAACCCAGTTCCTGTTGCTGTGTGACCTTAGGTGATTTACTTGGCCTCAGTTTCTTCAGTGAGCTTGTGATGAGTAGAGCATGTGATAGCACGTAGCAGGTTTGGTGCATGGTGAATGTTTGACAAATGGTTTTCTCTTATTAATAATTAAGACTATAAGTTGTGCTGGTTTTGTTACATGGTCTGAGTATCTTCTTCATCTGTCAGTTGCCTGTCAGTTACTTTTTAGATACTTATGATGAGTCACTTTGGTAGGTCACTATATGCAGCTGAAACATTATGGGTTTGTGCCCTCCCACCCCCCCACCCCCCCCCACCCCCCCCCCCCCCCCCCCCCCCCCCTGGTGCATTGAAAGTCCTTAATTTAAAATGTCCCAGCTGTGCCTTTTTTTTTTTTTTTTTTTAACATAACCGCTCATGGGTGTGAAGGTCACATTTCCTCCTTAAGATTGTGAAGGAGCGGGGATCCCTTGGTGGCTCAGCGAGGGATCCCTGGGTGGCTCAGCGGTTTGGCACCTGCCTTTGGCCTGGGGAGTGATCCTGGAGTCCCGGGATCGAGTCCTGTGTCGGGCTTCCTGAATGGAGCCTGCTTCTCCCTCTGCCTGTGTGTGTCTCTGCCTCTCTCTCTCTCTCTCTCTCTCTCTCATGAATAAATAAAATCTTAAAAAAAAATCAAATTACCTTTATGGTTGGCCTTTCCATTCTGCATAATGCAAATTGACCCATTCTTCTAAGCCTCTTGCTCATGCCGCAGTGGGAAGAGCAAGGACTTCTGAGTCCTCTCCAGGTTGGCCCTAGCGCAGCTGCTTCATTGCACGCACTTTTTGGGCCTTGTTTCCTTGTCTGTGAGGTGGTGATGATGGTATCTTGAGCTCTGGGGGTTGTGAAGGTTACAAAGATGATGGGTGTGAACTTTGAACACCATGCCCAACATATAATGCACACTTGGTGAGCAGAGGCAGCTGCCCACATTAATTGCTAATGCCGAGGTACCTGAGTTCCAGAACATCCTATGCCTTTCTTTTCAGGGTCCTTTTTGTCTAAGCCACCACATTAAACAGAGAAAGAGACTCAGAGTGGTTGGTGCTTGTGGGGGCCCTGTGTGGAGCAGGCTAATTCACTTGGGAGGTGCCACATAGATCAGGGGGTGTTCCTTGGTGGTAGAACCTCATATAACTTGTTTTTTCTGACTGGTTCTGTTCTCAGGGGTCAAGGTGAAGGCCTGGGAGGCCGCCAGAATTCTCCCCAGGAAGCATGAGGGACCCCAAGGGGCCTTAGGCAGAGTGACATGGGTGTTGGAGAGAGAACAGGTGGGGCCTTGCCCGTACGATTTGGGCAGGTCACTGCGTCTGGCTCAGCCTGGGTTTGGTCCCATCTGGAAATGGCAGAAGACAGTCTGCTTTTTCACAGGAGGAAGGAGGATTTAGGGAGGTTCTGGATGTCTGCATTGGGGCTGCAAAGGAGCAGAGCTGACTGAGGGGCCTTGGAGTCAGGTAAAAGTGGAGTCCTTGGGTAAGCCATGGGCCTCAGTTTCCTTCTCTGTGCAATGGGGATAATACCTAGCACATAGGGCTGTGATGTCTATGAAGCAGAATGACATGTCGGGAGCTTAGAACAGTGTTTGGTACTCATTAAATTGTAATTTTATGTTGATGCTCTGATGTTGTTAGGTGTTGCAGCCCTGGTCTGCCCTCTTGAAAATTTGGCTCTGTGACAGATGTGTTCTGAGGCCGTGGATGACAGAAAGGAGCAGTGTCTGTCTTCTTTTTTCTTTTATCTTTATTTTATTTTATTTATTTATTTATTTATTCATGAGAGACACAGAAGACAGAGACATACATGCAGTGAGAAGCGGGCTCCCTGTAGGGAGCCTGATGTGAGACTCGATTCCAGGATCCTGGGATCACAACCTGAGCCAAAGGCAGATGCTCAGCTGCTGAGCCACCAAGGCATCCCAGGCATCCCCAGTGTCTGTCTTCTTTTAAGTTTAAGGGTCTAGAGGGGATGCCTGGGTGGCTCAGTCATTGAAGCATCCAACTCTTGGTTTTGGCTCAGGTCATGGTCTCAGGCCCGTGGGATCAAGCCCCACATTGGGTTCCAGGCTGAGTGGGGAGTCTGCATGAGATTCTCTCTCCCTGCATTTGCATGCACTTTCTGTCTCTCTCTAAAATAAATAAGTAAATCTATAAAAATAAAGATTAAGGGTATGGAAATCAGTGGGTGGAGCTGATGGCACGCTTGTCGGCAAAGGCAAGTGCACCGTCTGTGGAGGATCGGGAGAGCTTCGGTGTCCCTGGTGCTAACTGGGGTGTGACGAAGCAGCCCTCTGCAGCATCGAGAGGGGAGCCCACACAGGGAGGGCTATAGGGAACAGATGCCTGTGGACAGGGAGCAGCCACAGGAAGACGAGTGCCCACGGCTGTCTGCATGGATGGGCAGCATTATTGCTCCTTGAAGCCACCAATGAGTGAAGGTTTTCCTGCTGGGGACATAACTAAATCATTTGGGTTCGGCCTCATGAACTGTTTGTTTATGAAGACTTGATCAAGATCTCATCCCACTGCTTTCTAAAGAGAAGAAAATTAAGCTGTTGTTCAAGATGGAATTGTTTCCATTGGCTCATTCAGAGTCGCTGGCAGAGCTGCTGTCGGCTTTGTGACTTATCTTGAAGTCCTAGCCCTGGTGGGGTGAGGGGTGTTCCAGTCTCTTGGGGCACTTACCCCCTTTATTTGCTGCAGAATGAGGTTTTGTGACTGGCAAGTAAAATGCAGATTGTCTTGCTGTCTGTAGTGAAAACAGCTTCCCTCATATCTGTACCTGATGTCTCGTATGTCTTTCCTTGTCTGGGAGGTGGTTGCTGGTCATCCTTACGCTTGGATCGTGTGCCTTGAGTGGCTGGCTGCCTGGGCCTGGAGGTACTGGAGGGCCTGTGGGGGCTGCTCTGGCCACTGCTATGGGTGGTTGGCCTCAGCTTCGGGAGGCAAGTGTAGAGGGAGGAAGTCTCTTTTACTTTCCTGGACTGTTGTGCATGGACCGTTCCCCACCGAGTACTGCGGTGGCCAACACGCCACAGGCTGGTCATCCTGGACTTGCTGCCAGGAACCTAATGGGAGGAAGTTTCTTCTTCTCATTACCCCCACTGCTCACCTTGTTCCTGAAGCATAATCCACCTGCAGCTAATGTGTCTTGAACGGACTGTCCCCGAAACCTGCCCTCTTAGAACATGGTTGTTAGTAATAATTAACTCAGCAAACAGATTTTTAAATCCTTAATCCACGCCAGGCATTTGGCCAGGCAGTGGTGTCTGGAACCTGTTAGCCTGGTGCCTGCCC
The DNA here is from genome assembly GCF_018345385.1 of Vulpes lagopus. NCBI lineage: Eukaryota > Metazoa > Chordata > Mammalia > Carnivora > Canidae > Vulpes > Vulpes lagopus. The sequence goes on from NC_054827.1 coordinate 119,255,247, forward strand.
GAAGCTTTGAAACCAGCAGAGAGACAGGGGAGCAGCTGCACAGTCATTTTAGGGGTGTGGCCAAAGGGAGCCCACGAGGAGGAGGACCTGCACCTTCCTGGGAGCGTAGGGGAAGGCTTCTCAGAGGAGGTGGCCTCCGGGGTGTGCCCATGCTGCCAGACACCCAGGGGCGCTGATGTCCCAGCCTGGGGAGAGCACCCAGGCCGTGGGGTTTTGAGAGAGGCGAGGGTGGCAGCATGAGGCTGCTGAGGCTGGCGAGGCTGGGTCTGGGAGGGCCCTGTGCCAGCTCAGGGAATTTAGGCTGATCCTGTCTTTAGAAAACGTGTGACTTGGAAGCAGGCCATCTGCAGCTGGCCTCCTGGCAAGTTTCCAGAGTCCACCCTGCTGCCTCTCTGAGAAGCGAGTGCTTTGTGTGTTCAGCCTCCCCCTTCGGGGCACTGTCGAGGGCAGGTGGTCGGGAGTGTGGGTTCTGCTTTCATAGGACTGGTGGCCCCAGATGGAAGGGTTTGAGGACAGGTGGCTATGGGCCTTGCAGGCTTTGCTTTGAGAGTATGTTGCAAGCAGAAGTATGTTTTTGCTTTTAGTTTTTTTTTCCCCCCGAAGGCTCACACCTTGTTTGTGGGGTTTAAGGAACTTCCGTTGACTTGGAATGAGCAGAGACCTCAGAGGTCATTCACTTTCTCCCTAGAAGAGGCCCTTGTGCTGTTGTCCCGGCCCCCAGCACAGAGGAGAGAGAGGAATGGAGAAGAGGCCACCGCCCAGTGGCTTTTACCACCCGGTGGCTTTGGACTTTGTCAGACCTGCTTCACCGTCCTTGTGCTCTCATTGTGACGATGCAGAGAAAGGGTCCTTGGGTTCCCTCAACACTCATGTTTTGTGTTCCTGTGTCTTCTAGTATTGGAACTTCAGTTTATTTTTTTTCAGTTTATTTTTTTATTTACTTTTATTTATTTTTTTAAAGAACTTCAGTTTAAATGCATTGTTTGCAGGTGCATCAGCTCTTTGTGTGGCTGAAGTAAAGGAAATTCACATTATTGGGCACATGCTATGGTCCGATGTGGGGTCCGATGTGCCAAGCCTTCTCATTTCATGTATCCTCAGACCAGCTGTGAGTTTTGTGGTGTTGCCCACTTGACTGCTGGCCAGGAGGGAAGTTGAGGCTCAGGAAGGTTAGACTTCTCTCCATGGTAAGTGGCAGAGCCAGAATGTCAGCTGGGCAGGTCACTTGGCTTTCAGCTCTGTTTGCTGTGAGGATTTCCTTTTGTGTTTCTGGCTTTTTGCCAGTTTGACCTGTCAGCCTATTGATGGTATTTTGAAAATTTTTTTTTTAAGATTTTATTTATTCATTTGACAGAGCACAAGCAGGGGGAGCGGGAGAAGGGAGAAGCAGGCTGTGTTGAGCAAGGAGCCTGATGTGGGGCTCCATCCCAGGACCCTGGGATCATGACCTGAGCCGAAGACAGATGCTTATTTGACTGAACCACCCAGGTGGCCCCGCCTCCCCCTTTTTAGTGTTTTGAGAATTCCAATAACTCTTGACATTGCAAAAGATTAGCTCTTCACTATGTGCTAGAAACGTTTCTTACTGTATTTTCCTTTGAATTAAAAAAAATGTAGAACTTTCAAGTGTGTGTATAGTTGAATCTCCCTGTGTCTTCCTGTTGTGAATCCTGTTTTTGCACAGCATGGTTGAGTTCAGGGACTTCCTAGGGCAGGGTCTTGGAAATAGTTGGCCATAGCTTTGCCTGGGGGAGCTTATGGCTAAGGACTCAGGATAGGGGCTCCAGCCCAGGAAATTGAGCACAGTGTGAACTGTGACACTGAAAATGTGTTCATGGGTGGAGGTGATGGCCAGACTCTTTCGGGGGAGTTTTTGCTCAGTAGGTTAGAAAAGTACTTGATGGAATACATTTATAATTTAGTTTTTGTATTAAATCATAATTTAAAAAAATACTAATTTTGTGTTTCATTTTGATGTACAATGTGGTTCTGCCTTCTAAGAAAAATTGATAATCAGTACATCATCATGATTAAATAATCCTTCCTTAATCTCTGGGTCATATTTCACGTTTTTATATATAGTTCTATTTCTGAATTCTGCATTTTGATTTATTCATATTTTTGTTTCTGCTCTACTGTTGCACTGTCTGGTTCATTTCTTTGGTTTTTCCCTCCCCTGTTCTGCTTTTAATTAATTTGCTTTTGCTGTGTTGACGTATAGAAGGGCCAGGCTTCCTGAAGGGGAGCAGGAAGGCTCAGGGACACCCAAAAGGGAGTGGCTTTCATTGTTCCCATTGTGCTTCAAAACCTTCACCCACCATCTCTTTGATGATGGCAGCTACCAATAGACCACCTGCTGCGGGGGGGGGGGGCTGTGCCTTGGGGATGCTTTTCTCATGGTACGTGACTTAATTCACCTCAGCCAGTCAGCACAGCTGTGATTAGAGCCCAGGAAAAGGCCCATTAGCACCCAAGAAAGTGGAACACCTGGGTGGCTCCGTGGGTTCAGCGTCCTACTCTTGATCTCGGCTCAGGTCTTGATCTCAGGGTCGTGAGATCAAGCCCTACATTGGAGTCCATGCTGAGCGTGGAGCTTACTTAAAAAACAACCCAAGAAAGTACTGTTCTTTCTGTTGTTCTAAACCACAGATCAGAGTTCAGTAACCACACCGAGTTTCTTTAATTTTGACATTTTAAAGGATGAGGAGAGATGGTAGCGTAACCTATGTGAGGGTTCTCAGTCTGCTAGGGGTTGTGTTGCCCAGGCTTGTGCGCCTCCTATCCCATCCTTCGCACCCCAGTCTTTTTTTTTTTTTTTTAAGATTTTATTCATTTATTCATGAGAGAGACAGAGAGAGAGAGAGAGAGAGGCAGAGACACAGGCAGAGGGAGAAGCAGGCTGCACGCAGGGAACCCGATGTGGAACTCCATCCTGGGACTCCAGGATCATGCCCGGGGCTGAAGGCAGGTGCTAAACTGCTAGGCCACCCAGGGGACCCCCACACCCAGTCTTAGGCCAGAGAACCACCGGCAGATGTGTGTCACTGACAGCTTTGACTTTTGTCACTCAAGTCTTTATTGTAGGTTTATGGTTTTATTTTTCCTTGATTATCTGTTGTCCTCGAGCCAGCCTTCTACCTGGGTTTTTATAACTGTACATTAAGCTATTCATCCAGTAGGTATGGCCTGTTTTGGGCTCTGTCCCATAGATCCCAGCCCTGCTGCTAAATAATAATATGATTTGGGCCCATTTCTTAACCTCTCTGAGGCTTGGTTTCCTCCATGGTGATGGGGATGATATACCCTACCTTGTGGACGTGAGTCAGGTGATGAAAACACTGTGAGGGGCCGTGGCTGACTTGGATGCGGTTGGGGTCATCTCATGGCACATAGCCTACACAGTCCTGTTGTTCCCTGTTGTGGTGATGACATCTTGATTTTTCTGTCTTGGAACAAGTAGAACTTGATTTACGTATGGGTTATGAATTCATGTACTTTTGACAGAGGTACTCCGTCATTTATTTTGGGCATGGAACCCAACGAGGGGCTCAAACTCACATCTATGAGATCAAGACGTGAGCTGAGATCTGAGATCTAGAATTGGCTGCTCCAACTGAGCCACCCAGGCGCCCCTTCTGTTTATCATTTTTTCAAAAAACATGAAAAACAACCCTTTCTTGCCTGGCCCGGTCCTCACACCCCCTGTGCTGGCCTAGGAGTCAGATATGTGACTGGTGGGATGCTGGTGATAACGAGCAAGGGGACTGTTTAAGTATTTTTACCCTAGCTATAGCCTTCGTTTGGGTTATTGTCCTATTATTTTATATTATGGTAATATATGCTAAAATGCTAGGTTTTGGTCCTGAATTAAAACTTGGATATGTAGGACTTTTTTCAGGGATTCCTCCCTAAGAAGAGCTGTGTCAAATATTAGAATATTAGACCTGTGTCTTAGGCTTTTATAGATATTGTCTTAATTTCCATTTTTGTGTTTTTGCTTCCTAGTTCCTCCTTGGACCAAGATGACTGATGGAAACCTCTCCACCTCTACAAATGGCGTAGCCTTGATGGGCATTCTGGATGATCGGCCAGGAGACCACATTCAGAACCTGCAACACTTGAATCTCAAGGCACCCAGATCCCTCTCATTGCCAGAGTCTGGGCCCAAGTTGAAACTTGGTCCTTTGGAAGATCGGCACAGCCTTAAGTCTGTGGACTCGGGCATTCCTACCCTAGAGATCAGTAACCCAGAACCCGTTCCCTGCAGTGTGGTCCACGTGAAGAGGAAGCCATCGGAGTCGGAGATCGTCCCTGAGCGGGCTTGCCAGAGCGCATGCCCGCTACCATCCTACACACCACCGGCTCCCAGCAGCACCGAGTGGGAGCAGAGTGTGCGGAAGTCATCCACGTTCCCCAGGACAGGCTATGACACGGTGAAGCTCTATAGCCCCACCTCGAAAGCCCTGAACCGCAGCGACGATGTCTCCGTCTGCAGCGTGTCTAGTCTTGGCACAGAGCTGTCAACCACGCTGTCTGTCAGCAATGAGGACATTTTGGACCTGGTGGTCACAAGCAGCTCCAGTGCCATCGTGACCCTGGAGAGTGATGATGACCCTCAGTTTACTGATGTCACCTTGAGCTCCGGCAAGGAAACCCGGGAGCTGCGCCAGCAGGACTGTGCTGATGGAACTGAGGATGGGAGTAAACTGAAAATTTTGGGGCCACTTAGTAGCTTCTTTACCAGGTAACACTGTCTTTGTCTCTACAAGAGCTAAGTTCTCCAGACCAGCTGCTTGTGCCCATCCAAAATGTGCTGTGTGTGTCCTGGCTTGCTGAGCAGGCCCTGGGTCATTCAGGCTATTGGGTCTTCCTCCCATAGCCCAGAGTCCTGTGCGGTTGTGTGTAGGACTAGTCTGTCAGAGGTTCTGCTGTTTGAGCCCTTGCTGCCAGCTGTCCTCTCTGTGTCCTTCCCTGGCTGACTCTCACACTTTGTTGTCACTCCCAGGCCTCTGACCTGCTGTGGCTGAGGGTGACCCACAGGTGGCTCGTGTTAACAGATCAGCAGCCTTACTTTGTCACCCTTGTCCTCTGAAGGGCCCTTTATGATAATCAGTTGGGTTTCCTGGGCCAAGTGGAGGTTTAGTAACCCATGTTTCCACCTCTGGCCCCCACTGGCATAACCCAGGGCTAGTGTTTCCAGGCAGCCTTGGTCTCTGTGCCTCCACAGGGCTGGTGTCCTTGTTCTGGACCTGGCGCTTCTGTCACTGCATGGCATCCTCTGCTTTCCCACCTGTGTTGGGACCAGGCCACTAAGGTGCCAGAGCAGGGCCTGTGGGGTCCCTGCGTCTCACTTCAAGTCCTTGGGGACAGCTCCCCTGGAACCTGCCTCTTACTTGGGCTCCCATGTTTTTGTTCAGCAGCTGTGTGTGTGTTCCCTGGTCTGCTCTTGGCAGGTAATATGGGAATAGTAAGAGCAGAGAAGTGATTATAGGTAATCACTCTGGGTGGGGCCAGGGGTTGGCGGTGGTGGCCAGGGACACATCAGTCAGTCATATAAGCCACTATGGCCCTGAAGCTGGGCAGTGCTGTGAGGAAGGGCACAGGGGCTGTGAGAGGGTGGGTGGGAGAGTGGCAACCTGTTCCTAGCTACTCATTGGGGGGCCCATTTCTGTAGTTCACTCCAGCTGCCCCTTGCATGTGTGTGCTATAGCAAAGCCCATGTAGGTCTGCATGTTCCTTTTTTAAAAAACATTTATTTATTTGAGAGCACATGAGTGAGGAGAGGGGCAGAGAGAGGGACAAGGAGAATCTCAAGCAGACTCCCCATTGATCATGGATCCTGACCCGGGGCTTGAACCCACGACCCTGAGGTGAAATAAAGAGTCAGATGCTTAACCGACTGAGTGACCCAGGTGCCCCTGGGTATCCCTTTGAAGTGGTGTGCTCTGCTGGCTGGGGTTGGCTGGAGACTTCTGTCACTGTGGGCATGAATGTGAACTCAACACTGCCCCAGCTGCTTCATCATCTGAATGTGGAGATCATGTTGAGTAAACCTAAGACCAGTCTTGAGGGAGAAGATCCCCAGTGCAGGCTCTGGTTTGGAGGGCGCCTCTTCTCTCATGTGTAGACAGGCAAGCATCCAGCCACCACCCTAGTCCTAGAACTCCATCACCCAGGACCACTTCAGTGGGAGGAACCCAGGAACTTTGGGGAGACAGTCACTGTCCCCTCTGAGGCCAAGCCCTCAAATAGGTTGCTGTGGTTCCAGTTTGTGTGGCTGAGCTGTTCTCTTGACTCAGATCAGTGTCTGCAGGTTTTCAGAACTACGTGGGGGTTCTTGGCAAATTTGGAAATGTGATTCAAAATGAGGGTGGCTGGGAAGCAGCCTGGAGGTGAGGGCTGAGATTCATCTTGAACAGAGCTGCACCTGCGTCCTAGCTGTGTGACCTTGAATACATTACTTCACTCTCTGAGTGAGTTCTCTCTAAAATCGCATAAGTGCCCAGCACAGGTGCTTGTTATGTTATTGATAAAGGTCCTCTTATGAGCCCTACTTCGTGTGGTGGTCACGGGGAGCAGTGGCTCACATGTGTGAAACGGGATCGACCCACCCAGAGTCAGCTCTCTGGGATCTGTCACTTGTGATCACCATGGCTGTGCTTTTCTTTGTCAGCTGCCTTGTCTCACTGTGTTAGAGCTTTGATAGGAAACACCGTCAGTTACCGTGGATTGTTGCTAAAGCTACTGTTTTTTTCAGATTGAAGTGTTGCTGACATGCAGTATCATGCTAGTTTCAGGTCTTGCACAGAGTGACTGAACATTTACGTCCATGACTCAGTGATCCCAGAGATGAATCCAGTGCCGTCTGTCCCGTACAGAGGTGTTTCTGTCATTGACTACATTACATCCCTGTGTTGTCCACTGTATCCTTTGGTATTATTTATTTTTGTATCTGGAAGTTTGTGCCTTGTCTGTTTTGTACCTCTTCTTCCTCTTCCTCACCAGATTGCTCTTTGTATCTGAGTCTGGTTCTGTGTTGTTTGGTTTTTTAGGGTCTGCATATAACTGAAATTATGTACGGGAAAGCTGCTATTTCTTGAAAATCTTTCATAGCTTTGTGCTGCAGAAATTAAATGTCTCCTCTCTGTTTTATTCTTTGGTTCTTGTCTCCTTACCCCTTTTATAAAACATTTTTCAAACATGTATTTATTTATTTAAATAATCTCCATACCCAACTTGGGGCTCGAACTCCTGACCTCAAGATCAACAGCTGCTTACCCCACCAGCTGAGCCAGCCAGACACCCCCTGCCTTGCCCTTTTGATGGCTGTGACATTGTTGTGAACAACTATTAAGTATTTTGGGGAAGCAGGTGCAATATTAATGACAAATGCATCAAAATATATGATCTTATGGGCTGAGCCTAGTGAGTTTTTCATCCTAGAGTCTTAAAGTGTGAAAGTTTCAATGTGAGAGGAGAGTTTCAATCTAGAATTCCTTTGAGGAAGAAAAGGGGTCTGTGCCAGAAATGTTTGGAACCCACTAAACATTTTACAGGAGAATTACAGAGGGGGCCTGGTACGTACACAGCAATCCTTACGTAGTAAGGATTGAGTTTTGTTGAGGGCAGGGTTGGGGCTAGAGCTGGGCCTTTGGGGTTTCCAGCCAGGGCTTCTGAGTCTTTCTGTTTCTCCATTTTATCTCCTGCACCCAGGTGACATTCTTTACCCTAGTGCCCATCTGTTCTCATTGTCCTCACAGAGCCAATTTCTAGGAAATTGTAGGAGGAAGTGTGGGTGGGACTGTGGAAGGCTCATCTCGGAGAACAGGGCTCAGAGGAAGGGGTCATGGAACTTGTGGCCTGAGGGGGCAGACTGGTTGGTGGCCATGACTGCTTGATGAAGGTGGCCCAGAGAAGTGACAGGGTGGCAGGCTGGGCCTGACCACTGCCTTGAGAAAGCTGCAGACTCAGCATTCTCTGTCCCTTTTCTCTGTTCTTCCTGCAGGCTGTTGGAAGCCCCTGTGCTGCAGCTCCCACCTTGAGCTGAGACATAGTCCTGGTGGGGGAGATGGAGCAGACACGGGGGGTGGGGGTGGTGTGAGGGCTGTCCTAGAGGTGTGAGCATGTGAGGGTGCCAATGTTGAGTGCTGCTTCAGGAGTCAAACTGGCTAGATTCAGTGTGAGCTCTCCCACTTACAAGCTGTGTAACCTCGGGCAAGTTAGTTCATTCTTCTCTGAGCCTTAAATGGAGCATAAGACTGCCTAAGGTTAGAGATCAAGTAGGTAAAGAAAGCATCTAGCACATTGCCTGGTAAGTAGTAGCAATCTGTGATTCTAATGTCAATGTCATTTCTGAGAAACACAGTTTTGTGAAATTTTCTCTAGTTCTTCTGATACGGTACTGACTTTAATCAAAAGTTGTTGAAAAAGTTAAGTCAGGATTTCTGCACTGTTGATGTTTTGGGATGGATGAATCTTTGTCGTGGGGGCCGTTCTGTGCATTGAAGGCTGTCTAGCTGCCTCCCTGGCCTGTAGCCACTAGTTGCCAGGACCACTTCCCAGTTATGCAGCAAGGCATCACCTTATATCCTGGGAAGGGAGGGGTTGGAAGAGTGGACAAAATCACCCAGCCTTTGAGAACCACCCTGCTGGTAGGTTGTAAATGTTGGTGTTTGTTTCCTTGAAGAAAATTTACTAATGTAATTTGAGTAGGATCCTCCTCTTGTTTGGAGGGAGCAACTGTGTTTAAGGGATTCTATGCCTCCTGTGTAGTTTTATTTTATTATTTTATTTATTATTATTTTTAAAGATTAATTTATTTGTTTATTCATGAGACACAGAGAGGCAGAGGGAGAAGCAGACTCCCTGCAGGGAGCCTGATGTGGGACTTGATCTCAGGACCCCGGAATCACAACCTGAGCCACCCAGGTGCCCCTACTATTACTATTTTATTTTATTTTTAATTTTTTAAAAATTTTTATTTATTTATGATAGTCACAGAGAGAGAGAGAGAGAGAGAGAGGCAGAGACATAGGCAGAGGGAGAAGCAGGCTCCATGCACCGGGAGCCCGATGTGGGACTCGATCCCGGGTCTCCAGGATCACGCCCTGGGCCAAAGGCAGGCGCCAAACCGCTGAGCCACCCAGGGATCCCCTACTATTACTATTTTAAAGATTTTATTTATTAAAGGGAGAGAGCAGGAGCAGGGGAAGGGGCAGAGGGAGAGGGAGGAGCAGACTCACCATCAGGGAACCCGATGCAGGCCTCCATCCCAGGACCCTGGGATCATGACCTGAGCGGAAGACAGATGTTTCACCGACTGAGCCACCCAGGTGCCTCTCCCATGTAGTTTTTTTTTTTTTTTTTTTAAAGTACACATTTGGATGTGAATACGGAAATTTTCTTTCCTTTTTTTTTATTTTAAATTTTTTTTATTATTATTTATTTATGATAGTCACAGAGAGAGAGAGAGAGGCAGAGACATAGGCAGAGGGAGAAGCAGGCTCCATGCACCGGGAGCCTGACGTGGGATTCGATCCCGGGTCTCCAGGATCGCGCCCTGGGCCAAAGGCAGGCACCGAGCCGCTGTGCCACCCAGGGATCCCTCCCATGTAGTTTTAACAGTATTTGTGTAGATACCTGGACAGCAAAGACAAGGGGGATGCAGTAATACACATGTTTCTCATAGGATATAGATCGTTTCTGTGAAGGTGAGGATTTAAGGCCGCTAACCTGCACTGGCCTGGAAGGTAATAATCAGCTTTGACCACTTACCGCTGCTTTGGCGGCCCTTTATGCAGCTCTCAGCAGAGATGGTCTGGGTGTTCTTGCTGAACAGCGATGCTTGCACTGCAGTGGAAGAATGAGAAGGGGCTTGTGGAGGGAAGCTGAGGGAAAGGGAGCAGCTTGCCGGAGGCTAGGAGGTGTGGTGCCCCTGTGTTCAAAGATCTGTGATGATGCACTTTTCTGGTGTGCTTCCCCACCTGGTGGAGAGCCCCTTGGGTCACAGTCTGCATCTGACTTACCCCAGCAGAGGTGACCTACATGTAACACAGGCGAGGAGTGTGCTGGGGGACCTGGAACTGCTCAGACCCAGGTTCAAACCATTTTTTACCTGTGTGACCTCAAGAACTCCCCCAACTTTTGTGATTCCCCCTGTGTACTGGGTGGTGGGGGCTCACTGTGCCTCTTGTAAAGAGTGGATAGAGTCTTTTTTTTTTTTTAAGATTTTATTTATTTATTCATGAGAGACACAGGCAGAGGGAGAAGTAGGCTCCATGCAGAGAGCCTGATGTGGGACTTGATCTCGGTACTCCAGGATCACGCCCTGGGCCGAAGGCAGGTGCTCAATCGCTGAGCCACCCAGGGATCCCCTGATAGAGTCTTAAATGAGACAGTGTGTAGAAGAAGCTCTGGGCAGAGCATAACTCCTGTGTGCAGCTTAGGTTTCTGGCCCTGCTCTCTGCTTCTGTTGGGGATTCATATATGATCCCACTGTTTTTAGGGGTCTGCAATAAGGATGTGAGACCACTGGTTTAAAAATAGTAAACCTTTATGGTGTTTTGACTTGGTGTTAATGTGTTTGATTAAAATTTTAGCCCCTGTACCGTTCTAGGTTTTGGGGATTTGATAACTTGGAAAGTGACATGAGCAGTGCTGAGGAAGAAATGTGTTCCTTGCTTGCCTTTTTTTTTAAGAAACTGTTTTTTTTCCTTTTTTTTTGAGAGAGAGAGTGAGAAAGGTAGAGGTGGGACTCAGGCAGAGGGCAGTAAGAGAGAGAGAGAATCTTAGGCTCCAGACCCAGCTCAGAGCCCAACACGGGTTTCCTTCCATCTTACAACCCTAAGATCATGACCTGAGCCGAAACCAAGAGTCAGACACTTGACCAGCTGAGCCCCCCCAGGAATCCCCTCCTTGCTTTCTTTTTAGAGAGGTGAGTTTGTTTACTAACAGGGCAGATATACGTCAGGGACATTCTCTAGCTGGTGCCCCTGGCACAGGGAGTCACAGGCAGTGTCCCATGCTTGCCAGGTATCACTCTTAGCCCGTGGACATGGTTTCCTTGCTTGATCTTCAGCGACCTGACCATAGGAGAGAGTATGGTGTGGTAGGTAGATTCTGTGGGCTTGTTTCTCCTCCAGGCCACCAGCCAAAGGGCACTTTCCTTCCCATGGTAGCTGGAGACTTAAAATTGTGTGTTTTCAGAGTCTCTTGGAGGTGGGGTTCTGGGTAGGAATTGGCTGCCATCAAATTCTCCCTTGATAAGAGGCTTGAGGCAGAACTAGGAGGAGACCGTGACGATTCCCCCTTTATACTGATTTCTCCTGTCCAGCAATGGTGTGGTTCAGCCCCATGTTTATTCACTGACTGTTGAGGGGCACCCACAGTGGAGGAGGAGGCCGTGGCAGTGGCTTTCCAATCCTGCCATGTTCTGGAATTCCCTAGTTCTAGTGGCAGCTCTGATGCAGCAGCTGCCTGGGTGTGTCAATGCTGTCTTGTGTGGGGAGCTGTGCTTGGGGCCCAGTTGAGAGCAAATGACTTCAGCCCTTATAAAGATTTTGAAATCCTCTAAGTCCTTGAGTTATATCCTTTCTGCTTAAATGTTTTTGAGTGGTTTCTGTAACCTGCACTGAAAGCTGATGAGTTTGGGTAAGTTCTGTAATTTTTACTCATAGGTTTAGAGACTGAGGCAGGGGGTGAGAAGTAGCCTGTGGGGGATACAGCCATGGCACAGGGTGTAGGTCTGTGAACTTAGCTTTCTCATCTGGAAAATAGAAATAAGTTCACTGTCAAAGGGAGGAAGTGTATGTGGATGTGAAGCACCAAGCATGTAGGAGGCATACCAGTGTCTGTGTTATTTCTTTTTGCCTGACTCTGGTTTTCCATATGTGTGTATGCACATGCATACCTGTGCACACATGTGTACGCACACTACCATACCCAGGAAGAGCCCTGGTTGGTGTTCACTGGATCTAGCTATTTGCTGGTGTGTGGTCTTGGGTCAGCTTAGTGTCCTTGTTTGCAGAATGTGCTGAGGGCACCTCCCTTTCAGAGCTGTGAAAAGGAAAAGGAGCGGTGTGATCCAGGTGCTGAGCTATGTATGAGTGCCAGGCAACGAGGGAAGGAGGAGATAGGAGGCCTCCGTGGAAGGCCCTGTGTAGTGTGATGACGGTCTGAAGAGAGACATGAACACAGCCCCAAGTCCCTGGGGAAGTCTAGAAAGAAATTCAGGGGCTGAGAGGACAATGGGCCTTTGAAAATGTCTTCTGTGTGCACAAGGTGGAGATAGTGACCTTAGGCAGAAGGATCAACATGTGTAAAGTTATAGAAGCAGGAGAAAGCACAGCATTTCTGGGAAAGCGCCATGGCCTGAAGTCCTCAGGATGGAGAACAGGGGTAGGAGAGGTGACCAGACAGGTATGGAGAGTCCAGATTGGGCAGGGCTTGTAAGACCACTTGTAGACCCCAAACTCAAAGCATGTAAGAGCCAGACAGTAACATAAAGTTCTGCACAGGTGTTCCCTGGGGAGGGGGGCTCTGTGATGCTCCTGGGGTGGCCAGTAGCTGCCTCACGGCTCCCGGGCACCATCTCCCCACTGGACATAGACTGATGTGCTCAACTCCAAAGTCCCCACTCCTTTTACAAAAGACACTACACTACCTCTTTTTAAACATTTATTCTTATTTTCAAATAATCTGTACTCCCAGTGTGGGCTCAGATTCACCTCCCTGAGATCAAGAGTTGCATGGTCTACCTATTGAGCCAACCAGGTTCCCCCTATGCTGCCTCTTGTGACATGTGTGCTGTCATCACATGTTGGTTGCAGGGGTACCTGGGACTGGGAGAGCAAGAGGAGCTGAGCTGCAGCCAGGTGCAGTGCAGGCTCTGTGGGTGTGTCACTAGAGAGAGCAGGCAGGTTCACTGCACAGGGACAGGCAGCAGAGACCTCTGCTGGGAGGTCAGCTCTGTGAGTCCCCCTCAGGGCACGGAAATTCCTTCGTGGGAAAAGGGCTTGGTGTATGAGCAGGATGAGGATGCTTTCCCTCTCACCGTGTGGGATTCCCGGAGTGAGCCTGGGGTCAGCTCTGAGGCCTAAGGCCTTCCTAGGCTGGCTTTTGGGGAGGGCGGAGCAGAATCAGGGGCAGGCCTGGGTGGCCATGAACATGAGAGAAGCAGAGAAGATTTAATAAGGATACTAGGAGGGTGGTTGCTGTTATACTAACCATACATCCATGAGGTGTCTCGATTATTCAGAGTGTTGACCTTTGTGTTTTGAATGTTTTTGCCAGCACTCGCATAGCCTGGGTCCTCTGGCCCTGTTTGGATCAATGTACTTCCAGGGTTTCAGCTCCTCTTGGAGTGGAACTCCACTTGAAGTGGGACTTCATGCACCAGGTAGACTTGTAGCAACTCAACGCCTTGATTATGGAATGCGTGCCTTTCTTTTCCAACCGCTGACAACCACCAAGCTGCCACCAACCATTGTCTTGGCACCTGGGAGGTCATGGGTGCTCTGACTCCAGGTGAACCTCATTTTGATGTAGTTCTTCCAGTTTGGGGAGGGTGCAGTGAGTGGTGTTGCCCTGCAAATGTACCGAGCAGGAGCCATAGGCGGCCAGCTGTCCACATGGGACACCTGCTGCTGCAGGAACTGTTGGGAGAGCCAGTCTGGCAGCAGGATGGCTGTGCTTAGAACCGCCGAGTTCAGGGGTATGCTGCACTGCCTGCCTGTGTTTTGCTGTGCTTCGCTTGTTTCCTTTTGGCAGCAAATCACAAACACAGGTTCTCAAGTGCCTGCAGTGTGCCAGGCATTGTGCTGGGCCCTTAAATATGTTTCTCATCATGCATTTTTTCAAGAAATATTTCCTGAGCATCTGCCATTTGCCAAGGCATGGTTCTAGGTGTTTAGAATTTGTCTGTGGACAAGACAAAGGCCCTTGTCCTTGAGGACCATCTAGTCTAGTGGGAGGAGGCAGCTAATACCCATAGTAAGTAAATGGAGAACAGATGTTGGCAGATCAGCACCATGGGGAAAATGAGGCAGAGAGGCAGGAGGAGAGATTGGCTAGGCTGGGCTATACAACAGGCTGGTCAGCGGGGCCCCCAAAGTGGGGCCTGCCAGGTGCTGGAGCAAGAGAGACTGAAGCAGAGATGAAGGGCTGGGGAAGTTGACCCAGCAGACCCCTGGCAGAGCAGAGACAGGCAGGGAAGGGCCCAGGTAGGCCTGCTGAGTAGAGGGCAGTGCAGAGGCCATGTGCCAGACCAAGTGAGCCATGTGCCGGGGGAGTGGAGATGAGGACACAGGAGCAGGTCCTGTGCTGGCCTGTGGGCCATGGTAGGGCTGCCTTTGGCTCAGAGTGGGGAGAGCAGCTGCAGACCTGACCACAGGAGTCATACTAGTCATCTATGAGTTTATGTAGACAGTTTATGTAGTTTATGTAGATATGTATATCTATGTATGTGGTGCATGACAAGTAACCAAATAGTGGATTAAAACAACATCAGAGGCTTGTGGTCACACTGCTGGGTTCTCTCTTGAGCTCTTGCAAGGACGGAACCAAGGCACTGGCCAGCTAATGGGGTCTAGAGGCTTGAGTAAGAAGCTGTCAGCTTCCAGCTCAGTCGATTGTTGGCAGAGGTTTGAGGACTGAGCCCTTGGTTCCTTGATGCCCATCAGGTGGGGGCTGCTTGTAGCTCCTTCCTGTGTGCCCCCTCAGTCTCCAGAGCCAGCAGTGGAGAGTTCCCCTTGTGTAGAGTCCTTCTCACACTTTGAGCCTCTTTTGCCAGGGAGGGCCCCAGTTGGCTTTTAAGGGCTCACTGATTAGGTAAGGCCAACCAAGAATAATCTCCCTTTCCTGAAGTGATCTGTCCCACACGACATAACCTGACATGGGAGCGACTGTCTCTATGTAGTCATAGTTTATACCCAAATTCAAGGGAGGCTGGAGAAGTAGGGGGCCAGGTTGGTATACTGGAAGCTGGAGAGGGGATGAGGTGGGGAACAGCATGGGGTTTGAGAAAGAGCAAGAGGAGGGAAGTTGCTAACAGCAAAGACAGATGTGGTGACAGCTGGAGGAAGAAGTGGCATGAGATTTTTTTTTTTCAAGACTGGAGAAATAGGTGTTTTGTTCACCTGGAAAAATAATAGAAGCAAACATAACTAGAGAGAGGAGGACTTAACGGAGCGTGTCCTTCAGTGGCATCTGAAGGCATGGGATCTGATGCTCACGTGGACAAACTGGCTTTAGCTGTGTGGAATCCTCCAGACTAAGAAGCGGTAAAGCAGAGGATGTGGGTGCAGAGGCTGGAGGACAGATGTGGCCATGAGGTCTGTGGGAGTCCTCACTTTCTTTTATTTAGTGCAGGTGGACTGCTTTGTTATTTTTTAGTGCCATGTCATTATTTTTCTGTGTGTGCGAATATAGATTTTTAGTTTCAACATATTTCCCTTTCTAATAGACTTTTTAAGAGCAATTTTATATCACAGAGAAATTAAGCAGAAAGTGTAGGGTTAACGGCATCTGGCTGGCTAAGTTTGTAGGGCATGCGACTTCATCTCAGGGCCTCAGGGCCGTTAGTTCAAGCCCCATGCTGGGTGTGGAGCCTACGTTGAAAAAAAAAAAAGAGAGAGAGAAAGTGCAGAGTTCCCATAGAATCCCCAGCTGCCAGTAGAGGTACAGCCTCCCCCATATCAACATCTTTACCAGAGACGTACCTCTTACAGTCACTGGACCTGCCCTGACACGTCATCATCATCCAGAGTCCACGCTTCACATCTGGGTCACTTGGTGTTGTGTATTCTGTGCATAATGATACGGATCCATCGTTACAGTATCAAACAGAGGAGCCTCACTGCCCTGGACAGCCTCCCTGCTCTACTTGTTCCTCCCTCCCTCCCCACACACCCCTGGCAACCACTGATTTTCCTGCCTCCATAGTTTTGTCTTCTCCAGAATGTCATGTAGCTGGAATCCTAACAGCGCAGCCTCTTAGATTGGCTTCTTTCACTTAGTAATGTTCATTTAAGGTTTTTCCCTGTCTTTTCATGCCTTGATGTAGCTCATTTCTTCTTAGCACCAAATAATACTTCATTGTCTGGAACAGACCATTTATTTTTCCATTCATTTACTGAAGGACATCCTGGTTGCTTCCAAGATTTAGCAATTAGGAATAAAGTGGCTGTAAATACTCGTGTGCGGGTTTTTGTGTCGACAAGTTTTCAACTCCTTTGGGTAAACACCAAGGAGTCTGATTGCTGGATCAAATCTAAGAGTGTGTTTAATTTCAGAAGAAACTGCCAAACTGCTTGTAGAGCAGCCATCCTATTTTGCATTCCCACCCACAGTGAGTGAGAGTTCCTGCTGCTCCAGGAAGTGCGTTTTCTTGTGAAGTAGGGAGCAGGGTCCTCTGCTGATGGTGAGGCTGGGGATGGGCCCATGGGGTACAGGAGGGGAGGTATGATGAAGGAAGAGATGTGAAAGTGGCTGTAGGGGGAATAGGATGGGGAAGTGTGATTGCAGGAGTGCAGGGGGGCAGGATCTGGCTCTGTGGTTAGACAGCAGGCAGTGTGCCTGTTGGGGGTACCTGTGTTGGGCACAGGCATGTGGGGGGGGCATGGTGGTAATTGTATTGAGTAGGGTGAAATGAGGGGAGGCAGTGTGAGGGAGTGTGTCAGAGTGTCACCTGGCCTGGGGGATGTCAGGAGGGTGAGTGGCCGCAGAAGGAGGATGGACCAGTGGGGACCTTGGTGGGTGGAGGAATTGGAAGAACAAGTTGGGAAGATCCAGGCCTGAGGGTAGTGGGATGCCTTCATTGTGTGGATTAATGGGCTTAGGTCACACAGCTAGTTGGCAGTGGATCTTGGAGGGTCAGCTGCCACCTTGGCCCCTGCCCTGGTCTGACAGCAAAGCTCTACCCTGGGCAGTCATGTGCTGTTCCCGCTGCATCTGGTGAATCCTCCAGGGAGGGTTGAAGAAAGGAGGCCAAAGCGCCTTCATTCTCCCCCTTTCTGGTGCTGGAGCAGGGGGAAGCAGTGTTGTTAATGACGGGTGCTACTTCCCATTTAGAACGGCACAGTGTCCTGAGGGAGAGTTTGGCATGGGGTGCCCTGCTGTGGGCACTGTGCCTTGGAGTGGACACACCTCATGTGATCCTCTGGAGAGGCCCGGGCCAGGATGGCAAGAGGGGAAGGAAATGCCAAGAGGAAATGTCCAGGAGGAACATGGACCATCATCATGTTGGGTGTGGGCCACCACTTCCTCTTCTTCAGCCTTTGGCCTTCTCCAGGGGCCTCTGTCCTCACTCCAGCTGGCTGCTCGGGTCGATGTTCCTTTGACATTTCCCACCTGACACCAGCCCCGACAGCATCCCTGCCTCAGGCTTTGCCTGTAGACTAGGGAGGGGGCAGCTTTCCCATGCAGGACCACCTTCTCCATGCTCCTCTTAGGATCTGCATCCTTGTGTCATTTCTGCAGATGCTTAACCATGGTCAGGTTCCCTCCAGCCTCTATGTGAGGACCAGCCTCACATGCCTTCTGTGTGCCCCAATGTGCCCTGTTCACATCGGGAGGGGGTGAGGTGTGTCACAGAAACTGCACAGGTGCTGTGGCTTTGGCTGCTGTCCTCCTGTTGGGCCCGACCTCTGCTGCATTCACGCTTCCCGAGTGTCTGTTGGGGCCAGAGCCACTTGAGGTCAGCAAGGAGTGCAGTGCAGGTGAAGACCCGCATGTTCAGGGAGGTCACAGCAGCTGCCATTTCCTGGGCTGTTGCGGGCTATGGCCCCGTGTGGGAACGGCTGTGGAGGCCGCAGTGGAGCCTCATAGATGTCAGCAGGGGTGGGTGTTGCCCTTACTCTGCCACTTACTCCCCCTGCACTGGCAGCAAGTTGCTGTATCCCATGTGTCAAATGGGGACTCGGGCAGTTGGTCTTCTCCAGCCCCCGAATCTGTCCCCCGAGCTTGGGCCCCCCTCAAGGGCTGCATCTTACTCATCCTGTGCTGGCACCTAGTTGGAACTCAGTAAATATTTGTCAGATAGTTGAATTGAGATGCCCTATCTGTCCTCAGGGAACACCTCCCCGGTACCCAGTGCTGACAGTGCAGCCGCCAACAGCCCTGTCCCCCCAAATAAAAGGAACAGGTGCCACTTGTAGTTCACAGTGGACACATGGTTGCAAGAGATGCTGCATGTGTCAGGCTTTAGGTGGTAGGGAGAAATAATCGCAGGGTGTCAGAAGAGGAGTGAGGGATGGTAGGCCACGGGGGTCCCAGCCTCCTTGAGAAGCAGAAACCAGTGGGCTCGTGCCCCTGGTCCCATGGTATCTTCTGTGCGCTTGGGCGTCACCTGTTCCTTCATCTGGGGTCTTAGATTGGGGCATGATTGCTGCCTGTGCTGTCCAGTGTGTTAGCTGCTAGCCATGCACAGCAATTTAGACTGGATTAAAGTTGGAAATCTCACTCCTCAGCCGCAGAAGCCACATTCTTGTGCCCAGGGGCCACCTCATTGAAGAGCTCAGATTTGTGCTTTTGCAACCTTGTGGGAAGTTCTGTTTGGTAGTAGTGGCCAGTCAGGGTGGCAATCTGTGATTTAATTTTTAGCCTTTGTTCTTGTGGGGATGTATTAAAGCAGCACGTGGTGGTTGTGAAAGAAGCGAATCCGATATGAAGTGCATGAAGCCGAGGGAAGCCTGCAGAAAGAACCATCCGCTGGGACCCCTGGGTGAGGGCAGGAGGCTGAGGCAAGGTGGCATGTGAGTAAGGCAGGCCCAGTGGGGAGGGCTGACAGCTGCCTTGCAGGGTGTTGAGAATCCCACTCGAGGTCCTGTCTCACACTGCCTCTGAGCTCTAGGGCACATTTCAGTATCTGGGGAACTGCACACAGTGGAGGTGGAGGGGCTTGCACCCCTGAAGCTTCCTGTGGTGCCTCTAGCCTGGAGACCAAGGACTCGGAGGGTGTTCAGAGAGGGCAGTGATCTGTTTTGCCCTTCTGGCAGGTGGCTGGGCATGTGGCTCTATTTTCCTTGGTTTCCTAGCTCTGAAATGGCGATAACAAGGCAGAGCGTGCAGAGTGCTTGGCATGGTGATTGATGTGCTGTGACCTCACTAGAATTTATCAAGGATCTCTTTCCTGCTTTTTGCTTGAATGAGCAAACGAGTTAGTGAATGCTAGTAAGGGCCAACCTGTCCAGGAGCTGAGCAGCAGAAAAGGGAAAACCGATAAACTAAGGATTTAATCAGTCCTGAAGAGGGAACGAGATTGACTGACTTCCTTTTTGTGATTGATGACTCAAGTGAGAACTGGCTACCAGCTCGGCTTTCCCGTTCTGTACTGGATGTGAACCTAGGGGAACACGAAAATGTTCTGTGTCCCAGTTGGGTCTGATGACCTGTTGTCCTTCCCTTGGGTGGGTTAGAAGACGTCTCTCTGTTTGAGGAAAGAAACCTTTAAAGCTCAGCCACTTCTTATTGGGTGCAGACATTGAAATTCCCATCTGTCTCAGATGGGGAGGGCAGACATCTTCACTGTGGGGTGTTACGGGCGGTTGCTGTCAGAAGTGGCGTGACCTGGGACGCCTGGGTGGCTCAGTGGTTGAGCATCTGCCTTCAGCCCAGGATGGATCCCGGGGTCCTGGGATCAAGTCCTGCATCAGGCTCCCTGCAGGGAGCCTGCTTCTCCCTCTGCCTGTGTCTCTGCCTCTCTCTCTGTGTGTCTCGTGAATAAATAAATAAAATCTTTTTTTTTTTTTTTAAAGGAGTGGCATGAACTGAACTGAGAAAACTTTTTCGGCCTGCACATCTGCTTATGTCCTGTTGGAGAGCCAGATCGTGTTCCTGATAAACCTTGCAGGCTGCACTGGTTTCTCTGTAGCATTTCTGCCCTGATTTCTGGCAGGTGCTGGTGCTCATAGAAATTTCACGCCTGTGGGGGCACAGCCAGTTAAGTGGGTGAGTCAGGTTGTGATCTTAGGGCTATGAGTTTGAGCCCCACGTCAGGCTCTGTGCTTTGCTCTGAGTCTGCTTAAGTTTCTGTCTGCCTCCTCCCCTCTCCTACTGCACTCACTCTCCTTTTCTCTCTCTGTAAAATAAATGCGTCCTTAAAAATTTTTTTTCACACCTGTAAGCAGGGTAGTTTAGTTCTGGGGAGTGGGAGAAAGAAGAATGTATGTGTTTTGTGCAGGATTTCCGAGTTTATGCAGCACCCTCTGTGCTCTGGCATTATGGGGAAATCATATGCTGTGTCTTTATGGGAACTCCCAGATGTCTATGTTTAGGTGAGGTTCTTTTTGTCCTCGGTGAGGTTTTTTATGGTCAGGCTGACCCTGGGAGGGGTGATTCAGTAGGAAATGCCAGACACTTTGTGGGAGCACAACAGTGAACCCACAGGCAGCCCTGTTCCTGCAGAGCAGTTCTCCAGCCACCAGCTACTTCTGCTTACAAATTAATCTTTTGCCCAATTGGGCAAAAGTAAAATCTGTTCTACTTAAAAAAATGTTCACAGAATAACAACAATGAAAGCTGTCTTGTTCTGTTTTTTTACCTATTGGCGCCTGTTGTAAAGTGTTTGTATATTTATTTTGCTGGTGGGACACTGAATATTTGGCATAGGGAACGTTAAATTCTCTTCTGCACTCTGTATTTTTTTGTGTGCATACAGATCTTACTAGATTGCCACATCAAATCAGCTAGTTCCTGTTGATGGTAAGTGAGCAGAGTTTGTAACTGAGAGTTGTTTTGATTTCAGTTTTGCTGATTCTTTGTTGTGAGTAGCTGTGGTTTATCGCAGGATTCCTGTAAGGTTCTGTAAATGAAAGAGTCATGAGTCATCCAGATTTGCCTAAGAGGCGTTTGGGGCCTGCAATGGTCCGGTTTTCCTGTTAATTCCTCTTTGCTTCTAGCCAGAGGCTTTTCAAATTCAGGCTCTGTGCACACAGTGTACATGTGTACACTGTGGAGTAGCACATGTCTGCAGGAGTTTGAAAATGATGGTTTGGGGATGCCTGGGTGACTCAGTGGTAGAGCGTCTGCCTTTGGCTCAGGACATGATCCTGGAGTTCCGGAGTCAACTCCCACATTGGGCTCCTGCATGGAGCCTGTTTCTCCCTCTGCCTGTGTCGCTGCCTCTCTCTGTGTCTCTCAAGAATAAATAAATCCAAACCCTCGTTGTTGTTGTTGTTGTTGTTGTTTTTTTTTAAGATTTTATTTAAGTCCTAACCTCCTTTAGGTTTCAGCTTTGGGTATGAGACCTATTTCCCTCCCTCCAGGAGGGGAGATACCTGAGAGTACTGCAGACATGGAGGGGGAGCCTGGCCTAGGGAGGGAGAAGCGGCCGAGAGGCCAGGCAGACAAGGACATTGGCTGCTGGGTGAGCCTTCGTCCTAGCGCCCGAGGAGTCCTTATCCCAGAATGAATGGGTTTTAGTCCTTTTAGAAGTTCTTTTGAAAATGGGTATTTTTAAAGCAGAAGAAATTGAGTAGTGGTCAGAGTTGGTGGAGAAAACATGTGAATGTGTATTTACTTGTGCAATTATCACTTCTATATAACAAACTTAAAATCTCTGTGGTGGCACAGGCACGATGGAAGTTCATCTGTGGCTCGTGCCCTCCCAGGGTCTTGCCATCTTGGGGCTCTGGTGGTTGCTCCCTAAGGTCTGTGGATGCCTCTGCATCAAGCTCGGAAGGGGAGAGCTCAGGAAGGGGCCAGGTGGCCCCCCTTTTTTTTTTTTTTTTGAGTTTTTACATCTTTATTATTATTATTATCATCATCATTAATAATATTAATATTATTACCGAAGTATTTCACGTCCAGAGCTAAGACAAGACTACAAACACAACACATAGAAAATTAATAAAATAGAACTTTGTTTTCTTCTGAGGCTCCTCTTCTTACTTCTAGGTAGTATGTGCTCCTTCCAGTGGCTTTGGGGGGGGGAGAGGTCTGGGGTCAGGGAGTCTTTGAGGCCCCCCGCTGAGGGCACTGCGAATCTACCATTGAACCGTGCACGGGGAACAAGGACGAAATGAGCCGAAGGACGAAATGGGATTTTTCTGGGCAAGGTACATGTGGCGCCGCTGGCAGTGTTTTGGGTAGAACTTGGTCACATGGCCAAGCCCACCTATCAGGGAGGTTGGGAAATGGGGCCAGTGCCCAGCACATGAGGAAGTGGGTTTGGTGAATAGCTGGGAGCATGGGCCATTTTTCGGGATCATTTTTCTTTACCACCCCCCTCCGCCTTCATGAGAATTAAATGCCTGGAGTTGATGAGTTGAATGCATTGTTATTCTCTTGCCTAAACGGTAGTTCCCACCCCATGCAGGAGAAACACCAAACTACTTGTTGCGGCATAAGGAGCATTCTGGGTGCACCCCTGCCTACCTCTTAGACCTCCAGCTTCCATTTTGTGCTGTAGCCATTCTTAGAATTCTCTGAACCAGCTGTGTCTTGTCTCTGCACCTTGGCCCATTCTCTTCCTTCTGCCTGGCAAACTTCTGTTTGTCCTTTAGGGTTCCACTTATGTGACACCTCCTCTAGGAAGCCTTCTCCAATCACTGCAACCCCTTCCAGGGCCTTCATTTGGATCCCACAGTCCTTGGACTTCTGAGACAGCATTGACAGCCTTGCCACTGCCTCGACTGTGAGCTTCTTGAAGGCAAGGGCCACATATTATTCCTTGTTTTCCTAGCTGGTACAGACACTTAGTAGAAGTACAGTAAATAATCTGAAGTGAATGATAGTAGACTATAAATTTTGAAAAGTAAAAAATCTGATATACTTTTATTTTATTAAAAAAATTTTTTTAAAGATTTTATTTATTCATGAGAGACACAGAGAGAGAGAGAGAGAGAGAGAGAGAGAGAGAGGCAGAGACACAGGCAGAGGGAGAAGCAAGCTCCATGCAGGGAGCCGGACATGGGACTTGATTCTGGGTCTCCAGGATCATGCCCTGGGCTGAAGGCGGTCCTAAACCCCTGAGCCACCGGGGCTGCCTTCTGATATACTTTTAAATCTAAATTTTTTTTTCAGTTTTATTATTTCATAGATATAGGGAAAAGACTCTCCCCAACAGTTTAGTCTCCCATGTCAGGTCACACAGTTGTGTAGGTTTTGGATTATGTGTGCAGCATCCATACCTGTGGTGTCCGCAAAGCTGGAATGTTCTGAGAGATTTTTGGTGTTTTTTGTCTTTTGGGTTTCTTTTTTTTTTTTTAAGGATGATAAAAATTTTTTTTTTAAACACATGTTTTCTTAAAGTTGCTCTTTGTTTAAAAATATACAGGAAAATTTTGGGTTTTTTATGCTCATCCTTCTATTTTTGCCCTTTCTACTTTATACCTACTACCAATTTTTCCTTCCTACCTTACTTCCTTAAAGACTTTTTATGAATTTTAAACCTAAAAATGTATGCTCTTCTACAGTTTTGTATCCTCATTTTTACTTCTAGAAGACATTTCCCCGCATAATTAGAAAGGATTCACATGTTTATTAACGTCCTTGTGGTATTTCATGCAGTGAATCATTTACCGATCCAACAATAAGGAAATGGATTTTGCACTTGACGGGATGAGCACTGGGTGTTATTCTGTATGTTGGCAAATTGAACACCAATAAAAAATAAATTTATCATTAAAAAAAAGAAAAAACTGGAAATCGATTTTGTTCCTGCTTTTGGATGATAAAATGACTGGTGTGCATGTCAGCTTGTGTTATCTGCTATTCCTATGATTTCCTAGGACAGATTCCCATAAGTGCTTCTTGTTTCTGTGACCGCTGTCCTGACCCCTGGGTCAGTTCTGACCTGCTATCCACTATCATGGATGTGAACACCCTGGTGTTCTCTGACCATGGTGTGACTTTACTGGCAGTGAAAAGCCAGCCTCTGTTTTATGAATGAAGATAGTCTCAATGAGGACTGATGGGCTGTTAGAATTTGTCATAGCTCTGGCCATAGGTTACTATGAATTGATGTTGGATTTGTCTTCCTGGGTACTGCGGTCTACAGAATGAAGAGATGCTTGTGGTTTTCTGTTCTCCTCCTGCTGGTCCCCTTGCTTGGGCTCATGAAACACCCTGAGCCCAGCACTGCTGGCTTACACTTTCCTGCTTTTGCCTAAAATACCCCCCTCCCCTCTGCTGCATGTCACCTTGGTCCATTCCTGCACATCTTTGAGGCCCTGTCTCACTAACTCTTCTTCTCTGAAGCCTTCTTGGCATCCCCAGGACCAATGGGACCTTATCAGCCTGGAACATTAGCAGATGTGGCTTGGTTTTGTCCACTTGTGCAGTGTGGACTCCTGTTCCTAGAATTGCATGTAAGAGTGGCTTTTTTTAATCCGCAGGGGTACGGCCTGCTTTGTGCCTTGCTCTAGGCCTGGCATTTTCCATATTTGAGAAGATAGGGATCGGCTGGCTGGCTGGCTTCCGGGAGCATGGCCTAGATTTGCTGCAGTGGAGGGAGAGGGCACATTCAGGTGAACTCTGAAAGCCACCTGGGTTAGGAAAATTTCCCTACTGCCTGGATCAGTAGAAAGAAGAGCCTGGAAGATACTAGAAGAGCTCACTTTATAAGGCAGGTGTTTACAGTGTGGTTTTGCTTTTGTGACTTAACAATTGTTGAAGTAGTTTAAGGCAAAATCTGAAAGATAGTAATTCACTTTTTTCAGAAGCTGCTGGAAAGAGGCTAATCTCAAATTCATATAGATTAAAGTATCAACTAAAGAAACAAGGAAGGGAAACATTTATTAAAGAGCAAAGTTCTCGGCACTTTTGCTGCACAGGAGAATTGTCCGGAAAACCAAGAAAATAAATTAGTGTCCAGGCCCCACCTTCAGAGATAAGTTTTCGTTTATTTGGGGTGAGACTTGAGCATTAGGAATTTTTAAAAGCTCCCTGGGTAGTTCAAGCATGCAGCCAGGATTGAGAACCACCAGTGAAAGGTATGCGTTTGAGGCCAAATCTGAGCCCTTCGGTTTATTGTGTGACCTTAGGCAAGGTGATAGCTCTGAACCTGGCCATCTTTAGGACAAGAAGAATCACGCCTGAGCCTTGGGAGGTTGAGGGCCTGTGTCTGGTCATTAGTGATCACATTCAGTGTACTCTTGGCATCGTGCCCAGGACGTAGTGTGCTCCACATGTATTTGTTGAATGAAAAAAAATAATGTGTATGCCTAGGATTAGGATTGAATGAGGTTGAACGAGGTGAGAACCTTGGCCCTGTGTGGTGAATAAATCACCCTGGGGTTGCTTTAAAAGCATACTTTATGGTCCCATACCTGGTAACTGGAGGGTAGGGACTCCGTTCAGCAGGTGGGAAGACTGAGAGTGGTTCATTTCTTACTCAAAGTCAGACAGCTTTCCAGGAAGCTGGCATTTGAGCCCAGGTCTGCCTGACACTGAGTCTCATACATGCTCTCTGTGCCTTTGGTTGAATCTTATTCCTTAAGGTCCCTAAAATGGAAAGGATGGACTTGGGGCACCTGGGTGGCTCAGTGCTTGAGCGTCTGCCCTTGGCTCAGGTAGTGATCCCAGGGTTCTGGGATTGAGTCCCACATCGGGCTCCCCGCAGGGAGCCTGCTTCTCCCTCTGCCTATGTCTCTGCACCTCTCTCTGCGTCTCTCATGGGTAAATAATATCTTTTAAAAAAGGGGGAAAGGATGGAGCCATTCACCCCACCTTTCAACTATCGCTATTCGTTAGGCAGCTCCTGCTGTGTGACGCTTACAGGCAGCTCTTCTTTCCTTCTTTTCCCCACTTTTCAGTTGGAGATTAAAAATCAATTGGTATTTTTCCCCTTAGGAAAGTAGCATTGTGTGTGACATTGTACAGGCGTTTTCTCCCTGCCTTTTCTGGCCTGAGCTGATGTTAGAGAACGAGTCCTGTGGAACTTCTGCCTCTGTGCTTAGCTGTTAAAGAGTGTTTGAAGGAGGCCTCAAGGAGCTCGTGGTGACACAGGAGAGCATTGGGTCTTGTTTTGGACTCAGTGACTTAGCAGTGAGAGGCACAAGGCTGGGGTGCCAGCCAGTGTTAGTTAATGAGTTACCTGTGGTGCCTCCTAGCCAGCAGATTTTCTGCCAGGCCCTGGGAATACAAGGGCCAAATAGGCTGTGCCTTGGCCTCCAGCACAGCCGGAAATGACCACTAAGATAGGATTCCCCAGCCCGCTACCCAAGATGAGTGTGAGAGTGCTCTCGAGAGGTGTGATGGGGAGGAGGTGCACATCAGCCAGAGAGGCTCTCGAGGACAGGGGTGGGAGCTGAGCTGGCGGTGACTGGAGGGGGGTGCAGGGTGACATGTACAAAGGAAGCACACTCACGCATCGGCCCTGTGGAGAGTATTACCTACACCCCTAGAAATCTCCGTCCTGTGCCTTCCCTGTCAGAATCTCACTCCCCAAGGGCATCTGCTGTTCTGACTTCTGTCACCATAGATTAGTGTGCGTTTGTTTTAACTTTAGATAACTGGAGTCATAAAAAAAAAAAAAAAAAGATAACTGGAGTCATACAGCATATACTTTTGTGTCTGGCTTGCTTTGCCATTCATGTGACATTCACCTGGCTTGTTGCTCTGCAGCAGCAGTATTCACTTACTTCATTATTTATAGTTTCAGATGTACAGATAACACCACTGCATGTTCTCTACAGGTGGACATTGGGTTTGCTCAGAGTTTGAAAAATGGGGAGAATGCTAATCACAATACTCTGCACATGTGTTGTGGTATATGGATCCCTGGGTGGGGGGATTGCTTAGTCTGCTTCAGTAGATGCTGCTGAGTGGTTTCCAATGTGTTTGTACTACAGGGTGATTGTTCATATTTCTAGCAACACGCAGGGATTCTGGGTGCTATACATCCTATCAAAAATTTGGATTGGTTAGCCTTTTGTTTGCTTTTGCCATTTTGGTGATAGATAGGGTAAAGGGTACCTGATTTTCATTTTCATTTCCTTGATGACTGATGATTTGGTGCACCTCTTCAAATCTTATTGACCATTTGGAATCTTTGGTGAAGTATCTACAGTTGTCTCACTGACTTGTAGGCATACTTTATATATGCAAGAGAAGAGTCCTTTGTGAGATGGACGTATTGCGAATATATTCAACACTATGGCTTACTTTTTCATTGTCTTAATGTTTTTTGCTTTCTTAACAAAAGTTCTTTTTTTTTTTTTAAGATTTTATTTATTTGTTCATGAGAGACACAGAGAGAGAGGCAGAGACACAAGGCAGAGGGAGAAGCAGGCTCCATGCAGGGAGCTCGATGCGAGACTCGATCCTGGGTCTCCAGGATCACACCTGGGGCTGAAGGCGGTGCTAAACCACTGAGCCACCCGGGCTGCCCTCAAAAGTTCTTAATTGTAATAAATTCTGGTTTTTAGGATCTTTTCTTTTCTATGATTAGTGCCTTTTGTATCCTGTTTAAGAAATTCTTTGTTCCCTTCCAGAAGTTTTGTTTTGCCACTGGATCCATGATCTATTGGAATTAATTTTGTTTATAGTATGAGGTAGTGCTTAATGTTTATTTACTGTAAAGATCATCCTGCTCACTGAACCTTTGAAATGAATCCGGTGACTATATATGTTCCGTTTTTCACTATTAATAGCTTATAATAGGTCTTGATATCTCATAGAGTAAGCCCTTCTACTTCTTTGTTCTTCTTTATTTTGACTCTTCTAGGTACTTTTCATTTCTGTATAAATTTTACAATCAACTTGGCAATTACTACAAAAAAATCTGTAGTTTTGTTTCTAATTACATTGAATTCATTGATTATTTTTTTACTATATGAAGACTTCAGATCTTTGAATGTGGCATTTTCTTCTATTTATTTAGGTTTTCTTTAATTTCTCCACAATATTTTATAATTTTTTTTTTATGTGAAGGTCTTTGTGTTTCTTTCATTTAATTTATTCCAAGGTAATTGTTAATTTCTGATGGTTTTACAGATTCCATTTTATAAATGTTTG
This sequence comes from Vulpes lagopus, assembly GCF_018345385.1. Taxonomy (NCBI): domain Eukaryota; kingdom Metazoa; phylum Chordata; class Mammalia; order Carnivora; family Canidae; genus Vulpes; species Vulpes lagopus. The sequence continues at coordinate 119,283,201 of NC_054827.1, forward strand.
CCAGAAATTCAGTTAATTTTGTATATAGAACTTGAATCCTGTGGTCTTGCTAAATTCAATTATTCTAATAGTTTATCTTTGGATTCTTCTGGATTTTCTTTGTAGAAGATATGCTGTCGTGTGGATGAGGTTTACCTCTTTCAGTTCTTACACTTTTCATTTTGTTTTCTTGCCTTATTGCATGGCCAGGAACTCCCAGGCAATGGTGAGTTGAAGTTGTGTTGGCAGAAATCCTTGTGTTGGTCTTGGGTCTCTTGGAAAGCTGTTACCATTTCCCCAGTGAGTGTGCTGTTTGCTGTAGGATCCCTCTTAGGAGACACCTTATTTATTATTAGATACTTTTTATCAGATTAAGAAAGTTCCTTTTGGTTCCTGGTTTTATGATTTAAAAAAATCATGAGTGTTGCATTTTATCAAATGCTTTTTTTCTATATCTGCTCATGATTATATGTCCTTTATTTTGTGTGGTAAATAACACTGTATTTTTCAGGACATCTTGGTGGCTCAGCGATTGAGTGTCTGCCTTCCGGTCAGGGTGTGATCCCGGGGTCCTGGGATCAAGTATCACGTTGGGCTCCTCGCAGGAGCCTGCTTCTCCCTCTGCCTATGTCATGCCTCTCTCTCTGTCTCTCATGAATGGAAAAAAAAAATCTTAAAAAAAAACAACCCAAAACACTGTATTTTTCTAATGTTAAGTAAGCTAACTTTGTATTCTTAGAAAAAAATCCCAACTCATTTGTGATACATCATCCTTTTATACTTATTGTTGATTTGGTTTGCTAATCTTTTATGAGTTTTCTTTTTTTTTTTAATGATTTTATTTATTTATTCATGAGAGACACACCGAGAGACAGAGAGAGACAGAGAGAGAGAGACAGAGACATAGGCAGAGAGAGAGAAGCAGGGAGCCCGATGTGGGACCCGATCCCAGGACTCCAGATTCCATTTTATAAATGTTTGCTAGAAATTCAGTTAATTTCTACAGGGCAGGATTCAAGAATTTGTGTTTCTTGCCCCTTCCCAGGTGAGGCGGCCTCTAGCCCAGGTACCCTGCTTTGGGATCTGTGGTGCCAGAATATATTCATTAGTCAGCACCTGTCCAGCATCAGCTGTGCTGGGGCCGGGACTCTGACCCTGGGCCAAAGGCGCTCAACCGCTGATCCACTCAGGTGTATTTTCTGTCTGTATTCATAAATGTCTGACCTGTAACTTTCCTTTCCTCTAATATCCTCCTCAGGATTATGCTGGGTTTCTAAAATGGGTTGCATGTTCTGCTTTCTATTTCTCCAAGTTTCTTTTTTTCTTTTTTTTTTTTAAGATTTTATTTATTTATTCATGAGAGACACAGAGAGATATTGAGGCAGAGACACAGGCAGAGAGAGAAGCAGGCTCCATGCAGGGAGCCCGATGTGGGACCCGATCCTGTGACTCCAGGATCACACCCTGGGCTGAAGGCAGGTGCTAAACTGCTGAGCCACCCAGGGATCCCTATTTCTCCAAGTTTCTATAAGATTTTTCTCTAGTGGTTGAATGAACCTACCAGTATGTTTCAACTTACAGAAATCTATGTCAAAGGACTCAATTTAATTGTATATGAAATCTATGTATATATGTAGGCTCCCTGCCCAGCATGAAGCCCAATGTGGGGCTTGAAATCATGATCCTGAGATTAAGATCTGAGCTGAGCTAAGTCAGACGCTTAACCAACTGAGCCACTCTGGCGTCCCTATTGTATATGAACTTTTAAAAAAAGTAATAAAAAGGCTTCACAAGGGAATTTTTAAAATACAGACAGACACACAATCTCACGTGATCCTCATAGGGGCCTCAGAAAGTCCTAGTTGAGTACATTTTTTTTCTTGGCGAATAATGCCTGTAAATATTTTTATTGAATGACCTAATAGATTTCCTTGCGGAGTCGAGGGGAAGAATAAGAGGCTTGTTCTCTGAAAGAGTCTGTGTATTTCTTCCTTAAATATTTGGAAGAATTCACTAGTGAGGCCATTTGTACCTGTGTGTTCTTTGTGGGTTTTTAAAATATAGATCTTTTTGGATTTTTTTTTTTTTTTTTTTTTTTTTTTGCTGAGGTATAATGGCTAAAACTTGAATGCTGTAAGTTGAAGAAGAATTTGGAAGGATGCAACATGAGGCTGCAGGTTGCCAGCATGGGAGAGCACCATGTGTCCTGAGAGAGGTGGAGGGGGAACAAGGTGTGGGAGGGCTTGACTGCCCTGCAGCCACTGGATGAACCATCAGTAACTCTAGCCCTACCTGGAACTGCAGGTGTGCTACAGCAGGAAATGGGGCCCTGACTTCTCGGGTAGGAGGAAGTGACAAGAAGTTTTAAGCAAGATAGCAGGAATTTTGAGGGCATAGATGTAGCCAGCACAGCCCTTCTGAAACTTGAGTGAGCATCAGAGCCCCTGGAGGACTCATTCAGTGCTTGCTGGCCTTGCCCCCTGGGCTGCTTCACTTGGCCTGGGCAGGATTCAAGAATTTGTGTTTTTTGCCCCTTCCCAGGTGAGGCGGCCTCTAGCCCAGGTACCTGCTTTGGGATCTGTGGTGCCAGAGTACATTCATTAGTCAGCGCCTGTCCAGCATCAGCTGTGCTGGGGCCAGGATTCTGTTGACCAGTCCCAGAGCCCAGCTGACTAGGTGCCTGGTATTGTTCCTGTGCTGTGTTGTCACTTAGATACCATGATCTTCTTTTTTCTTTTGAATTGCAAAAGTAATACATGCTCTTTTTTTTAAAGCAATACAGAAATTTGTAAAGCTAAAGTAGAATTTCTCTCTTCGGCCCTCACCAGCTACTCTTGCCAGAGATGGCCACCTATTGACTTTCTGCGGTCGGATGTGTCCTGTGCAGTTGTGAACACATACCCAGAGCTGATTGTTAGAGGACCCAGGCTGGGGCGTGTGGACGATTGTTTTGCCATGGGCTAGTTGTTGACACATGATTGAAAGATGCCCTAGTGACGCCCTAAGGGAGAGCCGACCTATAGGAACTTCTTGTGGGTTTACATTAGGTCATTTTTGTTGACCTTGAAGTTGTTAGTTAGATCTTGCCCTTTTTTCTATTTAATGGTATTTGAAGTCATGAAGGTGAGAGAATCCTCCAGTGATGGTTCTTTTTTTTTTTTTTTTAAAGATTTATTTATTTTTATGCATGATAGACATAGAGAGAGAGGCAGAGACACAGGCAGAGGGAGAAGCAGGCTCCATGCCCGGAGCCCGACGCAGGACTCGATCCCGGGACCCCAGGATCGCGCCCTGGGCCAAAGGCAGGCACCAAACCGCTGAGCCACCCAGGGATCCCCTCCAGTGATGGTTGTAATGCAAGTTTTTGCCAGGGATTTATGTGACAGTGTCTGGACTCATAAATACTTGATTGCTTCTTCCCAAAGTGCCATGTCTGACGTGCAGGAGACGTTGCTCCAAATGGGATTTTGCTTCATTCTTCCGTCAGAAGTGCCTGTGGGTTTCGTGGCTAGTTAGCCCACCCTGGCTGGCAAGGTGTGGCTCTGGGTCTGTGCGGAGATGTGGGGGAAGGGCCGTGCTGGGAACCCGGAACCGGGTCACACAGGCTGTGCTTCCCTGGCTGCCTGCCCTCCTCCCTCCGTGTGACTAGTTAGGAGTCAGAACCCTCCCTGCCCCACCCCTTGCCTTTCCAGCTGGGCCGCCCCTCCTGCGTGCCCTAACCTTTGGGACTGTGTGGAGCAGGGCCTGTAGGGTGCCTGTGGTCCTCCCCGGGCCTGTGGCTCCAGCGCCAAGAATGTGGCACAGGAAGAGCCTGTACTTCTGGGGCTGGCCTTTCAGAGCTGTGTGGCTACAGGAGACACCATGGCTGTCTCCCCTGCGCTCCTGTTAATGGACAGGTTTGTCAAATGATGGGCAGGTTTGTGGTTGCAGCCTTGCCTTTCTTGGTTTTGTAATTGGAAACCTCACTGGAGCTTGGTTTTTGCTATGTGTGTATGTTTTAGTATGGTTCAGCAATCTTCTGCCTCCTTGGGGTAGAGTTGTTTTTTTGGATATTCCTCAGTTTACACTGGGAGTGGTCCCGTGTCTCCAGCGAGGGTCTGCATGTACCGGGAGCTCTTGGGGCCTGTGCTTTTATACATATGGTATCTGATGCTCACTGTGCTCCCTTGTGCTGACTGTTTCCTCTATTTTTAGGGATCAACTTTTTAGCATCAGTTGCTACTTGGGTAATATCTGAAGGAAGGGAGACACCAAGTATTTCTAGCTCTTGGATACTTGTATTTTTAAGATTTTATTTATTAGAGAGAACCAGGGGCGGAGGGGCAGAGGCAGAGGGAGAAGCAGACTCCCTGCTAGCAAGGAGTCCGACCCCATCCCAGGACCCTGAGATCATGACCTGAGCCTAAGGCTGAGGCACCCAGGCGTCCCTCTTGAGTACTTCTAATTGTGTGTAGAAGTAGGAATTTTGAGCCTGCTGTTTGCTCACAGTAATAACATCTCAGTGTGTGTCTTACTTGCCTCATGTTCCCTGTAGGAGAGGGGGTTTTGTCATGCAGGAGGCCAGCTTTGTAGAATGCGGTTTTGTGTTTCTGTGACAGCTGAGTGGGCTAGCCTTTTCCTCTGGGGTTTTCAGAGCAGAGTCAGAAGCCTGGTGTCAATGTGTATGGCAGTGGAGTGTGCCACTTTCTGAGGGGTGGAGATCTGAAAAGAAATACCTAAGAAAATAGCCTTTAGAGAAATCATTCAAGATTTTTGCTTTCTCTTCCCCAGAGGAGTGCCAGGATTTAATGTCCCTTCAGGAGCAAAGGAGCAAATTCCTTAACCTCACCAAGACTCAGTTTCCCATCTGTGCAGTGTCGACTCTAACACCCTTTTGGTAGGGTTCAGGCCCGGGTGGTGCTTTCGTGTGATGACACAGCAGCAAGAACTCTTGTGCTAAGTTTCATCTCTCACATAGAACACATGGGAAGTGCCTGATGCAGTACAAGCAGCTGGCAGGTGCTCTGTGAAAGGTGGCTTTGGCTCAGAGAACAGTGGAAAAGATGCCCATCTGTTCCACTCGGAACTGAATGCTACATGTTTTAGTGTATTTCTGATGACTTCGGAATGACTTTGGAATGTCTCGTTTGTTAATTAGACAAAGGAGGGAAAGAGCGAGAATCCCCAGGAAACTATTACTAAATTACAAGTAAGGGTTCCAATGTATGGTGTTGAAGGAGGAGGACTTTGGGGGTTTATATTCCAAGATTCCAAGAAGTTTTGAGAAATCCCTGATGAATGCCTGTGGCTTGTGGAACCTGCTCTACCGGGTCAGGGAGGATTGCGTCCTTCCACTCCAGCTGCCCTCTGCCTTCTGGGACGGTGCTGCCAGCTGCCAGGTAGCAGCCCTGGGTCCTTGGGCCCAGGTCTTGGTTCTTTTTCTCTGGGTGGGATACCCCAACCTCTCTGAATCCTGGCTTCCTCTTTTTTAAATGTACAGGAATAATTCTCATGTGATCTTTCTGAAAATTCCTCCAAAAAGCATGCATTAAATAAATGTGTTTTCCTTTAAATGCCAAGAACTGTTCTAGATGCTAGAGGCCCTGAGTAAATAGAAGACAGGATTCACATACACATTACATTCTGGTGATGAAAGCACATAAAGTAACAAGTTGATAATTCTTTTTTTTTTTTTTTTTAAGATTTATTTATTTATTCATGAGAGACGAACAGAGAGAAGCAGAGACACAGGCAGAGGGAGAAACAGGCTCCACACAGGGAGCTCGACGTGGGACTCGATCCCAGGTCTCCAGGACCAGGCCTTGGGCTGAATCAGGCAGCACTAAACCTCTGAGCCACCCGGGCTGCCCCAAGTTAATAATTCTTAATTTGAGATACATTGGAGTGCTAGCTCTATGTGCTTGCTCTAATTGCAACCCTCAGCACATACTTCAGGTGCTTTAAATATCCTAGCATAGGGACCCAGATCCAGTACCTAATCTTTTGTTGTCAGCTAGAATTTTAGATTGCTTCTGGAATCACCTTATTTTGACTTCAGTAACGTCTGAGAGTTAAGTTAGTGGGGACGGGATGAAAGTAACAACCTCAAACCCACACCATTTTAAGAAGAAAAGGGGTCCATCCTTGGACTCTACTGTCTCTTGTCAAAAAACGGAGAGCTGGAACTTTGGGTAGAAGTCCTTCCTGGAGTGTCATTGTGTGGAAGCACATGGTTTTAGTTTCAAAAGCCAAAACATCAATGTTGGAATTGTGCCTAACTTTGTTTTCATAATTAAACATCATTTTCATTTTTGAGGATTCCCCAAAGTGAATAAGCTTTAAGGTTCCCTAAAACGACTGGATCTGGCCCTGCAGACAGTTGGGGGGCCTGCTGCAATGGCATGTATACTGGAGTGTGAACAGTGGAGGGACCAGGTGGAGCATGGCCCCTGCACACACACCTGCCCTGATGGTTTCGGTGCTCTTTCATTGAATCTTCACAGTGGGTGCAGGTAGATTTGTCATCTCCATTTACAGATGGAGAACATGAGGCTCCGGGCAGCTGCTGCTTCCGTGATGGATAGAGGATAGGATGGGAAGCCCTAATTAGAACTGTAGGAGTTCAGAACGGTTTGGGAGCCTCTCAGTGGGAAGGCTGCCGTTCTGCCTCTGCCTGTGGTTGCTGGAGCAAGGGTAGCTATGGTGATGTGATGGGACAGCAGGTCAGCCTGGGGCCACTTGATCATCGCTGTCTTTTTACCATTCTTTCACATTCCTCCCCCCATCCCCCAACCTTGTCCTTGCAGCTTTGCTTGCTTGTAGGCTTGGGAGTGGACAGGGACATGTTTGCACTGCCTTGTTAAACCACAGTGCTGGCTCTGTGCTCCTCTCGAGTGTGGGGCCTGCCATCCTCATTTGTATGGGAGGAGGTGGACCTGTGCTGGGGAGGCCTGGAAGGCCCAGGTTTGAGTCCCTGGTGGATGATCTTGGGAACTTGCCCAACTCGAAGGTCATTTATCTTGGGACACTGTCCCCAGTCTCACATGGCCACTGCTTCCAGCTCAGTGCCTGGGGCTCTGAAGCACAGTGTGGGCAGGCACTAACCCCAACAGAGCTGTTGTATAAGTCGGGTGGGCCGAGCAACCGGTTGCCCTCACAGGTGTGGCTCTCCATAGGTTTTCACTTCTCTCTCCCAAAAGGTTTAATTTTTTAATACCAGTAGAGCATCACTGAACATTTTCATTTTCTCTTCAGCCAGCTTTTTGCTTGTTAAGGCATTTTCTACCCAACACAACAGGGGCTCCTGGAACTTGTCACCTGGTGTTGTTAGAGACTTTTAGAAAAACCAGGCGCTGTTTTGGGGTTTGATGAAGTCTTACTGATTTGAAAGATGGGGGTAGGGGTGATGCTGAAGCACTTTATTTATTTAAGATTTGTTTGAGAGAGAGCAGGAGGAGGAACAGAGGCAGAGGGAAAGAGAATCTGAAACAGACACCACTCTGAGCATGGAGTCTGATGTGGGGCTTGATCTCATGACCCTGAGATCATGACCTGAGCTGAAGCCAAGAGTCAGATGCTCAACTGACTGCGCCACCTGGTACCTCAATTTATTTATATTTTTAAAGTAATCTCTATGCCCAATATGAGGCTTGCACTCACAACCCTAAGATCAAGTCACGCACCGCTGACTGAGCTGGTCAGGTATCCCTCACTTCATTTCTTATTGGCAGAAATTCCTAATTCAGCGATGGCTTTTATATTAAGTTTTTTCAATAGGTCATACATTTGCATGGTACAGAATCCAAAAAGTACAATGGAATATATGGTGAAAAATTTCCTTTGTGCCCTGTGCTACCCAGTAAACATTGCAGAAGCAGGAAATAACGTTTCTGTCTTCTCCCAGCAGTAAGTTGTGCCTGTACAGGCAGGCAGATGCACGTCTTGCATGACATGCTCTACCTGGTATACACCTTGCTTTTTTCCTTTGATAACAGGTAGCTCCATAGTCTTTCAAAAAAGTGCCCCGACCCTTCTTAATGCTGCATATGGATGTGTCATGAACCCTTGGGTTTTTTTCAATCTTTTTGTGACTTTTAAAAAAAATATATTTATTCATGAGAGACACAGAAAGAGAGGCAGAGACACAGGCAGAGGGAGAAGCAGGCTCCATGTAGGAAGCCCGATGCAGGACCCAATCTCAGGACTCCAGAATCATGCTCTGAGCCAAAGGCAGACGCTCAACTGCTGAGCCACCTAGGTTCCCCTTTTTGTGGCATTTTAAACGATTTGTTTTAGAGACATCTGGGTGGCTCAGTCGGTTAAGCGTCTGCCTTTGGCTCAGGTCACGGCAGGCTCCCTGCTTCTCCCCCTGCTCTCTCTCTCTCTCTCTCTCTCTCTCTTTTTCTTTCTCTCTCGTACGCTCTCTCTCAAATAAATAAAATATTTTTTAAAAGCCCAAACCATTTTGTTCTAGTGGGCATATTTCAGCAAGGTGACTGGCATATTTTTTCTGTGTTCGGCAGCACATGTGGCTGGTGGCCCTGTCCTGGGCGGTGCAGGCCTGACCTTTTGTCAGGAGGCAAGGGGTGTTGAGGTTTCCTCACTCAACCCTGCTTTGCCCCTTGTCCTTCCTGCCTCTAGGGGTGAACTGGACAAGCCTGTGGCTCACAGTGTGGAAGAGGTGGAAGCAAGGGAGCTGTGGCCAGGGTCTGTGCAAAAACCCTGCTCGACTGTTCTTGGTGAGGACCAGGTGCTGATGGGCCATTTTGTCCCATTAAACGCATGTAGTTGAATGCGTCCATGCCTGATCTTACTGTGATTCTGACGATGCACTTTACCTGTGGCATGGTGCCCCTCAGCTCACAAGAGAGCTGCTGGGCAGAAATGAACACACCATTATTTTTAGCATTACTTTGTTGTTTTTTCCCATAGCTCTTCCTCTGAGTTGTTACCTATTGAAAAGAATTATTTTGCAAGCCAGGGGTAAGGACCCCAGTGAAACCCTGACTCCTTTTTCCTGCCCAAGGGTCTTTGCCTCCCTCAGGCTCTGAGGATTATTCTTTATCCTTGACATTGGGTGTGGCTTAGTCATCAACCACCCCAAAGTGTGTTTCCCAAGGCCTCTTGAGCATTGATGTAAAATGCATCCGGATAGGCCTTATCATCAGATCCCTGGTGGGGCCAGTGCCTACTGGGTCACCTTCCTTCAGCCCACCGTTCCCATAAACCTGGCCTCTATCCCCAGGTCCCTCTGATGCCTTCAGGGTGCAGAGTGCTGGCTCAGCTGAAGGGGATTAGGTGGAGGATCAGGTGGTCAGTCCCCTAGTGGAGAAGCCCCCGCGTGGTGATGGGACAACATTAACTGTTCCCATGAACCGAGTGTGTGCATGAGGCAGCAGGCCAGGCCTGTGAGGTCCTTAGCCTTGTTTGACCCTCGAAACACATCTGTGAGGTCAGCACTCATGTCTCCTCTTTCAGGAGAACATTGAGGGTAGGGGGATCAGCACTGGTGCCATAAACAGGTGGAAGCCGTGGAGGGGATTTGGGGGACAGGGCTGGTGCAATCTGTCTGTGCTTTCAGAAGATGGTCCTGCCCCCTATATGGAGGAAAGATTTCTGGAGCATTGTGGCAGATGCAGTGGGAGTTCTTCAGGGGCCCAGGGCTTGATGGATCATGGTCCTATGCCTGAGAGACACCTGAAGAAAGGGAGGGGTAAGCATATGTGGGGTGTGACCAGCTGTCTGCAGACCCAGAAAGACACAGGGAGGAGGGCTGGGCAGTGGGGCCAGACCCTTGCCAAATCAGGTGAGAGCTTTGGCGCTAACCTGAGGAGAGACGGTTTCTGAGCAGATAAGATTCCTTGTTTTGTTAAGTATAGTTGAGGCCCTGGATGAATGCACCTGGTGGGTTGTTGTGAGAGCTTCCTACCTGTGGGGTACTCCTGGGGCGAGGCTCATGAAGGATTGTAATGGGCTCAGGGCTGCTGGGCTCTCCCTGCGCCATCCATGCACTGGCCTTGGAAGTGGGGTTGGGGCACGGGATGGGCAGAGGCAGTTGCTTGGCTCTACCTGGCCTCCTGGGCCCTGAAGCCAGCTTCATGTCAATCTTCCAGTGACCCACCAACCTGGAAGGGAAGCCAGAGGCTGGAGACTTTCTGTCCATTCAGGACTACTCTGCCTCTCATCCACAACAAATAGTACCACCATGGATACCTTTCACAAGCCTTTCCAAAGTCATGGCCTGTCCTGTGTCACGATCTTTAATGAGTGCTGTCTGCACTGTATCTGTACGGACTCACAAGTACTCAGCAGGGATGGAAATGCAAGGCTTCTGTTTCTCCTGCTGCTTCTCCCGCTGGCTGTTTCTGTGACTAGCACTGAGTTCCACTCTGTCTCCCGGCTCACAGATCACCCAGTCTCTTCTGTGCGCCTCTCTGTTCCATTCCTGACCCCTCTAGGCCCCCCACCCTGCCACTGGTGGCTCTCCAGAACAGGGTCGAAGTTAACCAGGAGGTGTGCTCCTCACCCTGGGCCCCACCCCTTCCAGATGCAGCTGGGGTCCTCACCTCTTGTCCCTTAAGCCCAGTTACCTTCCCCATAGGCAATGCATCTTTAGCCAACGTAGACTGTCAGTGAACTGAATTCTGGATGCCCAAGCCTTTAGTACCCTTCTGGGCACCTCTGGCTTTAGTTAGGGTTGAGCTGCATGTCTTCCACCAATGGCTAAGTTGTAGATGTTAAGCAGGTTGGGCCTGGGCACAGCTCTGAGTTTACTTCTCACAAAGGTGCTTGTGAGGTGCTTGAATTGCCTTGGGCTCTGAAATGGATTCTATTATAATCACAACAGAAGAGAAAGGAAAAATACAATGAAACTGTTTCCCTTTTTGAAAGTTTTTCTAACTTTATTTCGATAGGATTTCAAATGCATTGAAAAGTTGCAAGAAAAACACAAGGAACTTCTGTGTATTTTTTACCCAGTTTATGTCTCACTTTACGTGTTTTATCTGTTCTGTGACTGTGGTATGTATACCATGGAAGCAAATAAGTATTTAAGTATATTTCTTTGAAGCATTAGAAGAGCCAGTTGGAAATATCAGTATATCTTTCCTAAGAACAAAGGCATTCCCTTACATAGTCACTGTTCAGTTACCAAGATCAGGATATTTAACATTAATCTCGTGTTCTTTCCAAGTCCATGGTCTGTGTTCACATTTCATCAGTTTTTCAGGAATCTTCTGTGACAGTCCATCTACCTGTAGCTGCCATGGATGTACTGTGCCAACTCAGGAAATAAGACTGACTGCCTGTTTTGAGCAGGGATAGAGAATCTCAACTCTGAGCATTTGCCCAAGGAGGTTTACCTTTGTAATAAGGAATTTGTGGGAGGTGCTTTCAAACTATGTGCAAATTCTCTTCCTCATCCAGCTGTCACCTACTTGGTTGAGTGTCCACTGGTCTTTTCCTACCTCCATTTGTCTTCCAGGGCTTGTTAGGCTGCATTCTAAAGCTTTCCCTCCTCTGTTTATTTGTGTCTGCTCGTATCTGTATGGGCTCTTGGATTTTTCTTTCATTCAATGGATTATAATCCCTTTCCCTCCTTATTTCTTTTGATGGTTAGATTGTTCTAGATTTAGCCAGTGGGAGTCCTTGTTTCGAGCTGGCTACTGTTTCCTTTAAGCATGTCCTCATATTTTTTTGAGCACTTTCTTACTTTCTAGCAGAGGAGATGCTGTGGGTTCATTTTATACTTTCCAATGAGCCCTGGAAGCCATTTGTTTTTAATGCAAGCACCAACACATACATTTCAAAGTGTAGTTTATTTTGTTCTACCATTTGGGATTTATTTGTGTTATTTGGGACCTTTGTTTACATGTTATTGGGAAGGAAGACCTCGTGACTTATCTCCTGAGTAGCTTTCATTTCATGGTACGCGGAGACTCTTTATAAATAGCTTATGTAGATTTTTACCGTATAGATAACTTAAACTGAACTAGAGGTTATTAAAATAACTTTTTAAGATTTTATTTATTTTTTTATTTAGAGAACAGCAGTGAGGGGAGAGACGGAGAGAGAATCTCAAGCAGCCTCTGTGCTGAGTGTAGAGCCTAATATGGGGCTCAGGGCCAACGACCCTGAAATCATGACCTGAGCCGAAATCAAGAGTTAGATGCTCAAGGGACTGAGCGCCCCCAGGCACCCCAGCAACTCTTATTTTTTAAACACTGATTGTGTATCTGTAATTTTAATTCCTACAAAGACCCTTATTAAACATAAACTAAGGCTCAGAAAAGTAAATGTACTGGTCAAAGTTACACAGCTAGTGAGTGGTGGGTCAGAGTTCAATTCAGTTCGGTCTGTCTTTAAAGCTCACTTTTCCTGAAATACTTTGTTGTAATATAAAGTATTTCCTTACTCTGAATTGTAGACTTTGTACATGCTACAGCTGAACAACAAAAATTTTATTTGTGGTTTAGGGGCTTATCCTCTGTGTCTTATATGAAAATCAGGTCTGAAGAATTAAAGCTTGTGGTTCATCACATTGTTCTCTCAGAGGAAAGTCCACTTGTTTTCATTAGAGAGTGACTCGGCAGTCCTGGTGCTTCTACGAATACCTAGAAGTTCCCTAACCCTCTTATTTTCTTCCTATAGGAATTTGCTTGCTAGAAAACAGAATGCAAGACTTGACAAACAAAATGACTTGGGATGGAAGTTATTTGGAAAAGTACCACTTCGAGAGAATGCTCAGAAAGATTCAAAGAAAATACAAAAGGTATACGAGATACAAAAACACAGAAATATGCTATGCAGCATATATTTGTGAATCTTGCAAAAATGACCTTTGTGGAGGCTTTGAGATTGGAAAACTGTGTTGATCTGCATGCCAAGTTCTTAAAATTTAAGCCTTACTTGAGAAAGTTGATGACTTTAACCTTTTCCATTTCTTTTAGCTCACCGCATATGTACAGGAGAGAGCTGGCTTCAGATCTTTGTAACTTCACTTAATCAGTTTTTCCAATAATAGTTGCAAATGTGTTTATTGTCACATTTTTATTAATTGTGTTCCTTATTAAAGCACTCTCCCTCTCTGATACCATGGGTTTCCTGGAGCTTAATCCTTCCAGTGCTGATTTGGCCAGGAATACAAGGGCCATTGTTCACCCTGGCTGTGGTATGTCTCCCTTCCCCTTGTGGGCTCAGAAGCTTCCCACTTGTCCATGGGGGGCAGGGCATGAGGTTCAGAGGTCAGGCAGCTCCGATGTTATCATCACCACTGGGCTGTCTCGCTCCCCATGCATGGAGTGATGCCAATAGCTGGAGGCATGTGCTAGTTTTTCATAGAAGGCTTATGCATAGACTTAGTGAGGCCAGGGGGATCTGTGGCCTCGGAAGCCCAGTTCCCACCTGCATTCTCCCCTTGGCTCTGAGCCCCAGCCATCCTCACAGATTGCTCTTGGCCCAGTGCCATGACAATGCCCTCCAGCAGGCTGATTCCTTCAGCCTCTGTTTTGTATTCATTGACAGTTGTTCAGTGAATACTTTTGAGGACCTACTAAGTGCCAGGTCTCCCGTGTGGTGCTGGGCTATAGAGAACCTACCACAGTACCTTGCTCCAGAGGGCCCCCCTGGTAAGGAGAGGATTCTAAGGCAGGTAGGGAAAGGTGTGTGGTTGGGGGCAGGGCCTGCTGGGCCAGGCTGCACGCAAGGTTGAGTTCACAGGTGTGGCAAAGATAATAACCACAGGGCATCATGAACTCAGTGATTACTCTGTGCCAGTTTCAAGTGAGTCGGCACTTGGGTTTCTAGTTCATTTAAAGCTTGTAACAGCCTTCTAAAGAAGGTACTATTATCGTCCTCATTTTACCAAAGATGACACAGGCTGAGTGACTTGTGCACAGCTGGAACCTACCCCAGGGCCCTCATTGCTCCTCTGTCCCTGTGCAAGGAAGGGGCAGGAGAAAGTGATAGCCACCTGTGCTGAGGGGGCAGTGTGCAGCACGAGCCCAGGGGGCAGTGTGCAGCACGAGCCCAGGGAGCAGTGGGAGGGGCCATTCATGGGGCCTGGGTGATGTGCTGGGCCTGGAACCTGTCTCTGACCTGAAGGCTTGGAGGAACTCCTGGAGAGTTTTACTTATGTAAGGATTGAGCAGTCCCCTTGGCAAGAATGTGACTGTTGGACTAGTCCAGAGGAGTAAAGTGGGGTCTGGCCAGGTGATACAGTTGCTGTGGGTTGCAGAGGATAGCCCCTTTGAGTTCTAGACATGTTGGATATGTGGGTGCAGTGTGTGTGGTGAGGCGGTGAACACATGCTAGGGGTCTGGCTTGAACAGCATGGTGGATCTGTCCCATTTCATGTTTTTCTGCCTTGGCAAACTAATGGTATTCTGAATGTTGTCCAACATTCCCCATAGCTGTTGTCTGGGCCCAGGAGACTCAAAAAGTACATTAGTGTTGGAATTTGTTTTTATAGATTGTTATATTTTGAATTTGAACCACTTATTGTGTAGGCTACTATTGCAGTAGCATACAATTAAAAGGTGATGAGTTTGTATGCAAAGCTCAGCTATAAATTTCTTAAAAACTAAAGAGCCAAGCTGTTAAAGAAATTTTAAAGAAATCCACACTTTGAAAAAAGTAATCAGGGATCCCTGGGTGGCGCAGCGGTTTGGCGCCTGCCTTTGGCCCAGGACGCGATCCTGGAGAGCCGGGATCGAATCCCACGTCAGGCTCCCGGTGCATGGAGCCTGCTTCTCCCTCTGCCTGTGTCTCTGCCTCTCTCTCTCACTGTGTTCCTATCATAAATAAATAAAAATTAAAAAAAAAAAAAAAAAAAGTAATCATTATACTAGATTTTCACATGACTCTTAATATCACTTGCATGGTGCTTGAATTTCTTTATTACCTTTGTCATACCTTTTTTTTTTTTTTTTTTTTTTATTTATGATAGAGAGAGAGAGGCAGAGACATAGGCAGAGGGAGAAGCAGGCTCCATGCACCGGGAGCCCGACATGGGACTCGATCCCGGGTCTCCAGGATCGCACCCTGGGCCAAAGGCAGGCGCTAAACCACTGCGCCACCCAGGGATCCCGCCCCCCCCCCTTTTTTTTTTTATAAAGGTGAACATGGATCATGTTCTTGAACCTAAAGGATTTTTGTGAACTGAAATGACTAGGTCCACTAATTATGTGGTAACACAATATTGCAGAGAAGAGGACCATCTGGCTTCAACCATCAATAATAAAGGATGTAATTGTACCTGCATGAGTCATATGATCTTGCCTGTGTCCTATTTGCTCATGCTTTGTGTCTCTGGCCCTCTGATCTCTCATCCCATGCCTCCCTCCCTGGTCTGCCAAGGCCCCTGAGGTATCCAGGGCCAGGGACCTGCCTCTGTGAGGCAGCTCCTGAGCATCAGGCTGGAGCTGGCTGCTGCCACAGATGTCAGCTCACTCACACCCTTGAGAGAGCTCAGAGCCATGGCTGACTGCCGGGGCCTGTGATCCCAAATGGTGATAACTTCAGTTAGAGCTGAAGCATAAGTAAGGGTTTAAGAAACTCTAGTTCCTTTTCCCGTTCCTTTGGAATGGGAATAAAAGTAATAAAACATTACTTGAGAGCAGCAGCATCACATAGTGATTTAAAAGCATGGACTTTGGAGTCACACTGGCAGTTTGTATCCCAGCTCTGCCATGGCTCCTCTGTGTGGCCAAGTCACACAACCTTCTGAGCCTCATTTCCTTCCTCCCTAGAATCTGGAGAATAGCAGTGCCAGCCTTGGGGCGGAGGGCGGGGGGGGGGGCGGTGAGGATTACATGTATGAACATATATCATGTGCTCAGAACAGTCCTGAATGTTGTAAATGCTGGAAAGCATTTGCTGTAATTATTGTGACAAGTCCGCCTTGAACCACAGGAAGTGGAAAACAGTGTGAGAGAATGAGCCTGAGGCCTCCACAGATCCCTTCACCTGCATGTTCAACAAACACTGCACCTTGCTGTGGCCAGGTCTTGTGGTTGAATCGGCTTGCCTCAAGGAGCCCGTGGTGGAGCCGAGGGGACAGTTGTGCAAACCAGCCAAGATTGTTGGCCTTGCAGACTTGCACTGACTTTCCAGCTTCATTTCTCCTTATTTGTATGATTTTGGGCCAGTTTACTCCTTGGCAAAATGGGCATTAGGAGTCCTACTGTCTGAATTGTTATACATTAAGAGATAATGTATGTGAAATATTTTCCTCCGATGTTTAACACAGCCTGTGGTCCAGAGTTAGTACTCAAGGAAGGAGCTATAACGACAATTAAGAAATCTGTCCAGCAAGTGGCAGATACTACTTCCAGTTTGCCCAGGGGACTCCGGTGCACATCTGACTTCCTTGTCACTCGGCCAGTCTTTCCACTTGAGTCTTATATATACATGGTCGCCATTTTTAGGAAATGTTGTGATGTTACTTTCAGTTATATTTTCAAATTTCATAGAAGTTTTGAAAAGTAAGTGATTTTCTCTCAGCTTACATTATTTCAGAGAGATTTTCTAAGTAGGGGGAAACAAAAATGACCAAGGATAGTTATGAGAATCACACTAAAGCAGTGGTCCTGAGAGTATGGTCCCTGGACTGATAACATTACCATGTGGGAGTTTGTTAGAGACACAGGTTCTTAGGCCTCACCCCAGACCTACTAAAGAAGCTGCACAGCTGGAGGCACAGCAGACCGTGTTCTCGCAAATGCTCCACGTATGGGTAATGTGTGCTCATGTTTCAGAAACGCTGCTACTGGAGAAGGGAATCTTGGATATTGGGGAGGAAATAGCCATCTTTGTCCAGAGTGGGTTAAATAAAAGGTCTGGAATACACCAGATACACATTGTAGTCATTGCTGGTGAACTGGAGAGGCCCTAGGAGTCAAGACTGGGAGAAGGTATTTGAAGACTGCTGCTTTCAGGTCTCCTATCATCCGGTTTGTATTGGTCCATCTGGGCAGTGTGCCCTTTGCCTTGTGAATAAAGAGGACCCTTCCTTCTTAGATTCCACAGTCCTTTGTTCCACAAACTTGAGCCACTGTTGGGGTCCATCCTGGGATTACAATGAAGGGCAAGACTTACATGCCTGTAAGTCTTCATTGGAACTTAACGGTAGATCAGGGAAAGACAGATTTAAGCAAAATAACTCTATAGCTAATTGCAGCTATGATAAGCCTTGTGAAGAAGAGTGGCACGCAGCCATCCTAGAGTTTCTGCACCACTGGGTTTTCAAGTGACAGCTGGTTCCTAGGTCCGAGTGTCATTCATCAGCCTTTGTCTTCTCAACCTCTCTTCTGCTCCTGGGGAGCCTTTCTGACCTTGACTTCCAGGTCACCATACGCTCCCCTGCTGGGTGCCCTTTAGATTTTAGAGTGCCTCCCAGGTGCTTCTCTGTCTCAGGCCACCCTCTAGGAGACCTCAGCTAGACTGGAGGCTTTAAATACTGCACCCCCACATTTGTTCCCGGTGGGGGGCCCCACTGGATGTCTGACAGTGCTTCCTGTCTCACTGGTGTTTTTTTCTGTTACGTTGGGCTGGTTCCCTTTGCACCTTTCCCCATTTTGGAAAGTGGTAGACTTAGCCTTCTGTTTCAGGTCTCAAACTTGAGAGTTGTTCTTGACTTTTGTCTTCTCACATCCTCCTTCCTGTCTGACTGGCGTTTTGTTTATGTTTGAGTTCTGTTGATGACTTTGAAGTGCAGCCAGGTTTGAGAAGCAGTGACTTGCTAGGGAATTTTGATGCTCCAATGAAGTTGTGTGGGTGAAATCTTATTAAAAGATCTCACTACCATAGCCTGGCATGAGGTAGTTGTGGCTTACTGTCCCTAAATCGCTCGAATTATTGGAAATGGGGAGTGCATTTGTAAAGATAAATTAGCAATACCTATTATCCTGGTTATATTAATTTGTAGAAGATGTAGAGGACGTTAGGAAATGAAGAAAAAGAAAATACGTGGTGTCTTATTGCCCCGAATAAATACTGTTTGCATTTTGGTATTTTTCCTTTCAATAATTTTCCCATGTACAATCTTTTTATTTTTTGAAGAAAAGACCACTTAAAAGGTAAAAAAATGGGTGTTTGTAATTTTTTTTTAATATTTTACTTATTTATTTATTTATTTATGATAGTCACAGAGAGAGAGAGAGAGAGAGAGGGGCAGAGACACAGGCAGAGGGAGAAGCAGCCTCCATGAACTGGGAGCCCAACGTGGGACTCGATCCCAGGTCTCCAGGATCGCGCCCCGGGCCAAAGGCAGGCGCCGCCAAACCGCTGCGCCACCCAGGGATCCGGGTCTTTGTAATTTGAATAGATGTTGGAGGAGCTCAGGGCTGCACACATTTGCGGATGCTTTAGAGCAGAGTTTTTGAATCTTTTAGACATAACACTAGTACATAGACTCAAGGCATTCAGGAAGTGTCCTGTTTGGGCTCCAAGGTAGCTACTGATAGGCAAGGATCACCATAGGGAGTACAGGCTTGCAGGCATCAGTGTCCTAGATAAAACATGTTATGTGAGTAAAGGAATGTACATGTATTTGGGGTTTTTTTTTTTTTAAGATTTTATTTATTTATTTATTCATGAGAGACACAGAGAGAGAGACACACACAGGCAGAGGGAGAAGCAGGCTCCATGCAGGGGGCCTGACGCGGGACTCTATCCCGGGTCTCCAGGATCACACCCTGGGCTGAAGGTGGCGCTAAACCGCTGAGCCACCTGGGCTGCCCTGTATTTGGGTTTCTGTAACCTGGAATATCTTGGATGGCTTTCTGGAATTTCCAGTCAGAGAGAATCTCAGAAGGCGGCATATCCAGACCAGCTTAAAGTGATACTCATTCTCTTCACCTCTGGGTTCTGAGAAGTCTGGCTAGTCAGAAGAGTATAAATCATCATAAACTGCAGAAAAAACAAGCCCAGATGGTCAGTGCAGGTGACTGACTGGTGATGGGCCTGCAGGTAATCTAAAACCTGCAGGTAGGAATGAGAAAACTTTCTTCCTTTTCATCATCCCTTATACCTTTGGAAAATAGATTTGAACCGGTTTATAAAACAGAACAAGTCCCAGTTCTGGTCCAGGAGTAAGCATACTCTAACATGTCTTCCCGATGAATACAGCTGTAAAACTGGAACCCAACACATCGAGTAGTGTTTTGAGCCTTCTGAAAAGCAAACAATAACGGGTGGATTGGGGAAGAAACCGCAGTTCAACGTACTGCTGGAATGATTGACTTTACCATTTTTCCCCTCATATTCTCCAGCCCAAACTCGATGTAGCCTAAAACCTAGAGATGGGTGTCAGTGTGGACTGAGCTCTAGGAAAGGCTTTCTAGTTCTGGATCAGGAGTGGGTACTCTCACCCTCAGAGAGGATGCCAAAAGCCTACTTTTCATATTTTTCTTTTCTCTGTTTTCTCACGCCCCAGCCCTCATGCAATCTCCTGGAAGCAGAAACAGGCCAGCAGGAGAAACTCTTCAGGAAGGGGAGCTGATTAGAGGAGGTTTATTCCCAGGAAAGTGGGGCAGATCCCTGATGTCCTGTTCTCTCTCCTCCTGCCACTTGGCCTAAGGTTGTGGAAGGTGTGTGTCTTGGGTAGAGGACCAGAAAAGGGGTGGCCCAGGGAATCTGCAAGTTCTGGAGAATGTGGAGAGGACGAGCTCAGGAAAGTGACCTTTAAGGTTATTATGAACTTCTGGGCTAACTCCCAAGTTGTGGGTACACGGATGTGACCCTAACTAGCAACTGTAGACTTGAGAACTGAAATTCAGGAATAGACCAGCACCTGGATCCAATGTTGGCCCTGAGCGGTGCACATGGGGGGTATAGTCAATAGGTGCTGTGAAGGCTTTGAAATGTCAATTGGCTTTTGAGCCATAACCCACAGAAGGCTAGTTGGAACATGGGGCTGAAATCTAGCCAGGTCAATTGCCTATTAAAACCTCTCCAAAAGGTTTGAGCAAGACCCAGAGTCTTATAACAAAACGGTCAAGATAGACTATAATGCCACTCAAACATACTAGGAAAATCGTAACTTCCATAGGAAAGGACAATTAACAAACACTGGTACCAAGATAACACAAATGTTAGAATTATCTAGCTAAGACTCTAAACCAGCCATTATAAAAATGCTCCAGTAAATAAGGGGTGGGGGGGAGTTCTTGACATAGGAAGGTAGAAAGTCTCAGCAAAGAATTAGAAAACTATAAGGAGGAACTACATGGATTTTTTTTTTTTTTTTTAAAGAGAGAGTGGGATAAGAGGGGCAGAGGGAGAGAGAGAATCTCAAGCAGGCTCCATGCCCAGCACAGGGCCTGATGCAGGGCTCGATCCCAGGACCCTGAGATCATGATCTGAGCTGAAGTAGAGTCAGACAAATGACTGAGTCACTCAGGAGCCCCTACGAAGAACTTTTTAATGAAAAATAACAACAATAAAAAGCTAACTGGATAGGCTCAGGAGCAGAATGAAGATTATAGTGAAAAGAGTATACGAACATTGAGATAGATCCATAGAGGGACGCCTGGGTGGCTCGGTGGTTTAGCACCTGCCTTTGGCCCAGGGCGTGATCCTGGAGTCCTGGGATTGAGTCCCACATCGAGCTCTTTGCATGGAGCCTGCTCCTTCCTCTGCCTGTGTCTCTGCCTCTCTCTCTCACTGACTCTCATGAATAAATAAATAAAATCTTAAAAAAAAAAAAAAAGGAAAAGAGAAATCCATAGAAATGATTCCATCTGAAAATACAGAGCAAAAAGATTAGAGGAAAAAAATGGACAGAGCCTTAGGGGTGGGTGAGACAGTATTAACAGGTCTAACATTTGTGCTGTTGGGGTTTCAGAAGGAGAGGAGACGTGGTATAGAAAAAAACATACTGGGCTAAATAGTGGCTGGATATGTCTTAAATCTGACAAAAGATCTAAACCTACAGATTTGGAGAGGGGGGCTTAGTGAACTCCACAGAAGGAATCCACAGATTCCTCCACATGAGGAATCCACAGAAGCCTATGCCCAGACACATCATAATCAAATTGCTGGAAATAAATACAAAAAATATCTTCTAAGCAGGCAGAGGAAATGCATTAGTGGGGAGCAACAATTTGAGGGACTAATTTTTCATATCAGAATCCCATGTTTAAAATTCTGGAAGAAAAGAGTCACAAATACTGTGCAGGGGTGAATGTGAAATAAAGTGCTTTCAGATGAAGGAAAAGTGCAAAAATTTGTGGCTAGCAGATCTAAGTAAGTGAGTTGCTAAAGGAAGTTTTTCAGATGGAAGGATCGTTATACCCAAGGGACACTTGGAATATTCAGAAGGAAAAACAGCAGAACAATGAGGGTCTAGGTAGATAAAGAAACTGCCCTTCTCCTAGTGAGCTCTTTACCACAGATTCCACTGAAAGCAAACACTAAAACGTCGTCTGGGTTGTCAGGGTCTGTAGATGTCACATAAAGAGATGTGATGGTAAGATTGTAAAAAAATTAAATATATGTTATAATCCCTAGATCAACCTCCAAAGTATGTGAAGAAAGAATAAAAAACAAAACAATTCAAATGAAAGTCGAAAAAGAGTTAAAAAATGAAATCAAGGCAGGAAAGAGGAAATAGGGGAAGGAAAACCATAAAATAGAGAAGATGGTAAACTGAAACACATCAATAATTATATTAATAGAAATGGTCTGAACACACGAATTCTGTCTGAATGCCTAAAGCTGACAGATTGTCAGAACGGGTGAAAAAAATTAAGAAAACCCATATATGTGTTGTCTAAAATAAACCCACTTCAAATGTCAAAATATATAGGTTAAAATGAAAGGATGGGAAAAGCTATACCATGGAAGCACTAATCAGAATGAGGATGGAGTAGAGTAGCATAAGGAAAAGTAGACTTCAGGGGTACCTGAGGGGTTGGAGCTGGTTAAGCATCTGCCTTCAGCTCAGGTCATGATCTCAGGGTCCTGGGATCAAGTCCTGGATTGGGCTCCCTGCTCAGCAAAGAGCCTCCTTCTCCCTCTGCCTCTCCCTGCCACTCCTCCTGCTTGTATTCTCTCCCTCTTTCTGTCAAATAAAATCTTAAAAAAAGAAAAAGAAAAAGTAGACTTTAGAGCAAGAGAAGTTCCCAAGGATGAGCCAAGACATTACCCAATGAAGACAGAATGACTTTGAATGCGTGTATACCCATAACAGCTACAGAATGCATGAAGCTAAAGATGGCCGGTGTGAAACAAGTGCCCAAATCTACAGTTACTACGGAGTGTTGACTTTCTAGACAGTGATCCATAGACTGTGCCAGGACACAGAAGGACTGACCCATCAGTCAGCTAGACTGATGTTTGGAGAACCCTCCGGCCTCCCACAAGAGCACAGCACACGTTCTTGACAAGCATGCACACAACATTCACCAAGATAGATCATTACCTGTGTTAGAAACTACAAAGTTGGAAGGATTAAAATTATACAAAATAGGTTCTCTAACCACAGTGAAATTAGATCATAAAACTGTGACACAAAGAAAGCAAGAATTTACCCCCAAAACTTGGAAATTAAATAAGCAACATACTTCTAAATAAATCATGGGACAATGAGGAGGTCACAGAGAAAGAAAATATTTTGAACTGAATTAAAATAGAACATAAAATTTATGGAATAAAATGCTTAGAAGGAAATTTATAGCATTAAAGTGCTAATGTTGGAAAATAACAAAGTTCTCCAGTCAATAATCTGATTTTCTACTTTAAAAACTGTAAAAGGAGCAAATAAACCCAAAGCAAGCAAAAGGAGGGAAATAATAAACATAAGAGCAGAGATCAATGAAACTGAAAGTGGAAAAATAATAGTGAAACTAAAAGCTGTGTCTTTGAAATGATGAACAAAATTGATCAAACTCTAGCAAAACTGACGAAAAGAGACGTGAACCAAATTATCAATAAGACAAGTGAAAAAGGCAATAGCACCACAGACCCTGCAGAAATTAAAACGATAATGAGAATGTCATGGATAACTCCACATTCATAAATTTGATAATTTAGATGAAATGGTCCATTTCTTTGAAAATCACGTCACCAAAACTCACCCAAGATGAATAGATGACCTGAATCATCCTCTAATTATTAAAGAAATGGAAATTGTAGTGAAAAACCTTCCAAAAAAAGAAATCTCTAAGCCCAAGGAGTGTCACTGGTGAGTTCTACCAGTATTTTTTTTTTTTTTTTTTTTTAAATTTTTATCCATCTATGATAGTCACAGAGAGAGAGAGAGAGAGGGGCAGAGACACAGGCAGAGGGAGAAGCAGGCTCCATGCACCGGGAGCCCGACGTGGGACTTGATCCCGGGTCTCCAGGATCGCGCCCTGGGCCAAAGGCAAGCGCCAAACCACTGCGCCACCCAGGGATCCCCGTTCTACCAGTATTTAAAGAAAAATAGCAACCAATTTTAGAGGAGACACTATCTCCCGACACATTTTATGAGGCCTGTATCATCCTGATATCAAAGCTAGACAAGGTCAGTACAAAAAAAGCAGACTGCAGACCACTATCCCTAATGAAGACACACATAATCCTCAACGCAGTGTTAACAAGTTGAATCCATTAATACGTAAAAAGAAAAAAAAAAGGCAATACACCACAACTAAGTGGTGTTTTTGCCAGGAATGCAAGGCTGATTTAGCATTTGAAAATCAGTTGGTGTAATCCATCATACTGACAACCTTGGATGAGTCTCAGGGATATTATCTGAGTGTAGGAATCTATACTCAAAAAGTTGACAGGCTATACGATTCCATGTGTGTGACACACTTGAAAAGACAGTTGGTGCCAGGCTTGGTGTAGGGTGTGAGTGGCAGGGAGGTAGTTTTGGGGATGCTAGAATTGCTCTGCATATTTGTGATGGTGGTGGCTGGAAGAAAGTTCTAGAACTATGTGCATCAAAAAGCTAACTGTTTTAATTAATTAATTTTTAAGATTTATTTATTCATGAGAGACAGACAGAGAGAGAGAGAGAGAGAGAGGCAGAGACACAGGCAGAGGGAGAAGCAGGCTCCATGCAGGGAGCCCGATGTGGGACTTGATCCCGGGTCTCCAGGATCACGCCCTGGGCCAAAGGCCGCGCTAAACCGCTGAGCCATCTGGGCTGCCCTAACTTTTAATTAAAAAAAATAAGGAACAGTGGCTGAATCAATCAGGGCACCTTTGATCCACGCTTTCATTTCTAGGGATTCATCCTAGAGATGAATCAGTATGTAATTAAAATGATGGTTGCATAAGGGTATTGATTGCAGCACAAGAGGTTGGAAGCAAACCGAATGTAGGGAATTGGTTAAATCCTGAAGTGAGGTAAAGTGCATATCTTAAAAAGCAAAGCAAATAACCATTATTATAGTGTGTTCTATATGAATAAAGATATATACATATCTTTGTAGATGCAGAGACTCTATCTGGAAGGGATATAGGCTGATCATGATAGACTTGCTTAGGAGAGGGCAACGAACTAGGTTTGAACTAGATCGGGAGGAGGGTGACTAACTTTCTTTGTATGCTCTTTTGTACCTTGTGAATTTTGTTCTGTGTGCAGATCTACTCTAAAAAATATTTTTTTAAAATGTGTGCAGGGGGCGCCTGGCTGGCTCAGTTGGTAGAGCATGCAACTCTTGATCTTAAGGTTGTACCTTCAAACTCCATATCGGGTGTAGAGATTATGTAAAAAAAATTAAAAATCTTTTAAAAAGAAGAAACCGTTAAAAATATTAAAAATGTGTGCAGAATGATAGAGAAAAAATTTGAGGAATTTTGGGGACAGGATGGCAAGATGAAGCCAAGGGTGAGTACGTGTCCCAAAATAGAATCCATGAGGTCTCCTGTAACTTCAGAGGCACACTACAGGTTTGACATTGAGCTTCCCAGTGGCCAGAGCAAAGGGGGATACATTCAACAGCTGTGGCATTCGTGTGTCGGAAGCTGAACCGTTCTGCAAGTTTGGGCTTGTGAAGGTGCTAGGTGGCATGTTGTATGACACAAGGACATTTTGGTGGAGGGTAAGTCTCTTAGGAGATGATCTCACAGACATTCAGTCCCCCTTCATTTGGGTTTTAGAGAAGCAGCAGGTTAATTATTTATCAAACTTGTATGCCTTTCTGGATGAGAGGGGAAAGAGGAAGCGATGGGAAGGTTCTGCAAGGGAAATGGCATGGTCATTTAATTGGACTTTTGTGTTTATTCTTCAGATATATTGTCTCCCACTATTGTGGTAATGGTTAATTTATTCTGAGAAGTACAGATCTTTTTACTTCAAGTGCCTTTCACCAATATAAACTGAAATGCCAGCACATAGTGCCTCTTACTGTTTGCTTACTTTTCCTAATGTGGAAGTGATAAATTCTCCGTCTGTCTACCCATGTGGCTCCAAGGAAGAGAGAGGGATTCGGGAAAAGGAACCCATGCGTTAGTTCTCCCACAGATCTTCATGGGGACCTCTGAGAGGCAGGGGTCAGAGGTCTGGGGTTTGGAAAGGCAGTGGGACCACAGAGAGAACTCTGACTGGGATGTGGGGGTCCTGAGTCTGGTCTCGGCTCTATCATCCACAG
Organism: Vulpes lagopus; assembly: GCF_018345385.1. Lineage (NCBI taxonomy): Eukaryota > Metazoa > Chordata > Mammalia > Carnivora > Canidae > Vulpes > Vulpes lagopus. The sequence goes on from NC_054827.1 coordinate 119,308,739, forward strand.
TCGGGTGTGTGGCCCTGGGCCATTGACTTCTTCTCAATCTTTGGTTTCCTCCTTTGCAAAGGTCATGTACACCTTGCCTGTGCTTGTGAGGGTCAAGTAGGATGAAGTGTGGGGCACTCCTCAGACAGCAGCTGGCGTCCAGTGGGAGCTCAATAATGGTCAGTGGCTTCTCTTCTTCTGGTCTTCCCTCATGGTTACTATACCTTTGCTCTTGTGGGTGAATTAAAAAAAAAAAAAAAGAAAGAAAAAAGAAAAGCTTTGCTGCTGGAATGTTTGGTGTGGTTTGGAAATTGCATTTGGCAAAATCAGCCTTGGATTCCATCTGAAATGGCTTAAAAGATTTTTTTTCCAAATTATAAAAATAATTTATGAAAAACCCAAATGATCGATGGTAGGTAGAGTAAAACAGGAATGCCGTCTTCACCCCAGGACTTCCTAGCCCCTCTTGGTGGGAGTCTCTGACAGGTAGTGCCCACCCTCCCAGACTACATACATACAAGTTTCACCTACATAAATACAGTTATTACAGAATCAGAGGCCATGTGAGTTGGTATGCACATGCCAGGTACTCAGAAAATTGGAACAAGTAACCAACTCGAAGATGCGGTAAGCTATTAGCTGGAGAGCACTGCCCATATCCTGAAGCCAGTTTCCCACCGACCTTGGGCTCTGGCAATAGTGTCTGCAGTCTGGTGCCTGTCATGTAACTGGAACCAGAAAGATGCCTTTCATGGTACCAGCTGAATGGAGGGTAGCTTCCTAGAAAGACCCAGATGGGTGGATGGCCCTTGGGAGCTTTCAAATACTTTTGCCCTTCTCCAGGTAGTTTAATGTGTCGATATGAAAACAGTGATGACCAAAGAACGATGCTCTTTCATTGATCTAATTCCCAGTGGAATACTGAGGTTTTTTTTTTTTTTTTTTTTTTTCCAAGTATTTTGTAATCTCTCAAACTCTGTTGGAGCAGCATGAGAGACACTTCCTCTAGCCTTTTTTTTTTTTTAATTTTTATTTATTTATGATAGTCACAGAGAGAGAGCGAGAGGCAGAGACACAGGCAGAGGGAGAAGCAGGCTCCATGCACCGAGAGCCCAATGTGGGATTCGATCCAGGGTCTCCAGGATCGCGCCCTGGGCCAAAGGCAGGCGCCAAACCTGCTGCGCCACCCAGGGATCCCTCCTCTAGCCTTTTGCAGAGGCCGATGGGCCCAGGTCTGAATGACTTGTTTTATTTTTATTTTTTTTAAGATTTCATTTATTTATTTGAGAGTGAGAGAGAGCGAGCATACAAGCAGGGCAAGGGCCAGAGGGAATGTGAGAACCAGATTCCCCACCAAACAGGGAGCCTGATGCTGGATTCGATCCCAGGACCCTGGAATCATGACCTGAGCCAAAGGCAGACACTTAAACAACTGACCCACCTTAGATGTCCTGACTTGTTTTAGGTGTCCAGTGTAGAGTACAGAGCCCAGTGCACTGTGCTTCTTCACAGATGGCTGTGTAGGACTCAGAGACCTCAGATTGTGGAGGGGGCAAGGCAGTTTCCACATTCCTTGTGAGCGGCTTGTCTAGCTTGAACTCCGAGTGTTACTTTTTAAAAAACATCAGGATCCCTGGGTGGCGCAGTGGTTTGGCGCCTGCCTTTGGCCCAGGGCGCGATCCTGGAGACCCGGGATCGAATCCCATGTCAGGCTCCCGGTGCATGGAGCCTGCTTCTCCCTCTGCCTGTGTCTCTGCCTCCCTCTTTCTCTCTGTGTGTGACTATCATAAATTAAAAAAAAAAGAAAAAAAATTAAAAAACATCTTCGTCAGTATGGAAGCACTTTGGATGGGGCCTTGGCATTGGCGCTAAAAACTACCCATGATGTTCCCGGAAGTCATAGGCAAGTGCTGCATTTGTTCCTTGGTCTTACACCAGTGTCCCATCGCTAATGTGGCCTAAGGCCCGTGAAAGGAGCACTGTTGTAGGAAATTGAAACCTTAGTTCAGAGGCAGCACATCAGAGTAGTTGGCAGTAAGAGGCTCTGGAGTCCAACGACCTGGGTTCAGATCCTGCCTTGCCATCTGCTGCCTACCCTAAGAGGCCACTCAGAGCTTCAGGGGCTGTGTCTGGTGATAAGGAGGCTGGGGAGTGGGTGATGCTGACACTGCCTGAGTTAGTGTCATGGGGCTGCTATAACAAAGTGTCAGAGACTTGGCTTGAAACTGCTCACATTTATTATCCTATAGCTTTGGAGGTCAGAAGTCTGAAATGCATCTTCCAGGCTAAAATCAAGGTGTTGGCAAGGCTAGTCTTTCTAGAAGCTCTAGGGGAGAGTCTCTTCTTTCCTTTCCAGCTTCTGGAGGCTGCTGGCATTCCTTGGCCTGTGGCTGCCTCACCCCAACGTCTGTCACTGTGGACATGTGGTGTTCCCTTCCGTAGTCCCATCTCCCTCTGCATCTACCACGTCAGGACGCATGTGGTCATTTTGATAATCCAGGATAATCTCCCCATCACCTTAATCACATCTGCAAGTCCCTTCTGTCATAGAAGGTAACATTCACAGGTCCTGGGGATTCTGACACGGCTTTATGTGGGGGCCATCACTCAGCCTAGCCCGGTCCCTACCTCTTGGCATCATTAAGGCTAAATGGGACTCACAGGGTCTTAGCTTAGTGCTCCCTCTAAGATGGTGTTCTGAGCTGAGACATCTTCCCTGCCCTCCCTGCCTGAATGACCACCCAGCACACCTGTATTGGTTCTTACTGTCACAGGACTCTGGTATTTCCTGTCTTAAGTTCTTGCTCAGTTGTTTGTCACTGCCTGCCTCTCAACCCCTGCTAGACTACAGATTTACAGAGAACAAGGTTTGGGGCTTGTTTGCTCGATGATTGCTTTATCTCTGGGGCCTGGAACAGTGCCAAGTTTTAGTGGGTGGTTAATACATGTTTGTTAAGTGGATGAATGAGTGTCAGAATTCAAAACATACTACTTTGTAGATGTTTTTCTTCCTGTTTTTATGAGAACATAGGCATTTTCCCATGTCCTTAAATATTCTTTCATGATCTCATTTTTTACTAAGTTGTGGTCTTCTGTATAGCATGATTTACTTAACCAGTCCCCAGGACTGGGAAGTTCTTTCTTCAGTGACCTTTTGATCCCCGTGAGATCCAGTGATCTTGAGCAGGGTTGGGTTTGTCAGCATCTGCTAGAATGCTGCATTGAACAAATGCAGAGGGTAAAGACAATGTTATAGATTAATCAAATAAGCAAATGCCCTGTGCTGGTAGAGATACAAGAAGCCTGGGAATGAACTCTGGTTAACTCCAAAAACTTCAGGAGGAAGGGCTCTTTACTGGTGGATGAGGTGGATATGAGATCTAAAGCCACACTGAGATGGAGAAAAGGCTCTGTTAACTTCTGATTTTTGCTTTAAGTTTCAAAATTTAGTAAAAGTCAACCTGTTATCACATGGTATAATATATAGTTAAAACTTTGTGAGTGGTCCTCAATTCTAAAATAATGCAAATGAAACCCGTTAAAGTCACTTGCAGGCTACAATCTGCCAGAAGAGATAGGCAGCTGGTTTTGGTAAGCGTATTTTAATGCGTAGTTAACACATGCTTAACGCATATCTCTCTGGTATTTAAATTTGGTGAGACTGTGGGCTGAGGTTGGCTGATTTCTAACGTGTGTGTGGTCTTAGGTGTTGTAGGAGGTGTGGAGAGCTGAGAACCCACTCATCTGTGAGAACAGAGCTATACAGGGTTAGCCCTCTATGGCTCCAGGAACTGCTTCCAGAAGGCCAGAGGTAACCCCACCGGCCGATCAGCTGCCTCTGGGAGCTCTGGAAACCTGGGGGATTTCTTAAGCTCTCCTGTAGTAGAGCAGTTATCAGCTTGCTGGTTGTGAGTGATGCCAGGGCAGGGACTTTGTTCATCTTTATTCCCAGGGCCAAACACCAGAAGTGCTTGGGTGGGTGGATGGATAGGAGGGAAGAAGAGAGGTGGCATGTATTTCATTGGCCTTTGGTGGTGAAGAGACCACCGGAGTCCCCTCTCTGAGAGGTTTCATTGTCCCTTGAGGAAAATGCATCTTAATCATATAATCATGTAATTACAAATGTGATTAGTTCTGGAAGCAAATGGACACTGACACTGGGAGAGAATGACAGGGCCTTGTTCTGGCTCCAGTGGGCAGGGCAGGGGGTGCTTCTGAGCTGGTGGCCATTTATGACAAGATCTGAAGGATGGTCACCAGCCATCACATAGGCTCTTTTGCTTGTGAAGAAAAACTCTAAACCTACAGAAGCATTCCAGGAGGAATTCAGTAAACACTGTATCTGCTCCATTTAGATTGAACAGTAGTTGACATTTAACATACTCATTTTAACATGCGTCTTTCTAATCTTATAAAATGGAATCATATGAAAATAAGTTGCAGGTGTCATGACATCCCTAAATACGTCACCATACGAGTCTTCAGGGTAGGCATCCTCCAACGTCAACATGTGTTGTTATCACTCGTAGGAGAATAGTCAGTAATTCCATTTGACTGTGACCATGTCCATGACCACATTCTGCTTTTCCCCAGTTGCACCAAACTGTTGTTTATGAACCAGAAAGCAATCAGGCTTGTGCATTGCCCTTAGTTATCTGTCCCTTTATTCTCTTGGTATAAAACAGTTATTCTGCCATTTTTTTCATGACATTTATCTTTTTCTTCCCTCTCTTCGTCCTTTTCTCCTCTTCTCTTCTCCTCTCCTCTCCTTTTTTCTTCTCTTTCTTTCTTTGACCATGGGTTAAAGATTCATTTAACACGTTGAGAAGATGAATGAGATGGTAAAATTGATTTTTTTTTTTAATTTTTATTTATTTATGACAGTCACAGAGAGAGAGAGAGAGAGAGAGGCAGAGACACAGGCAGAGGGAGAAGCAGGCTCCATGCACCGGGAGCCCGACGTGGGATTCGATCCCGGGTCTCCAGGATCGCGCCCTGGGCCAAAGGCAGGCGCCAAACCGCTGCGCCACCCAGGGATCCCTAAAATTGATTTTTTTAATAAAGATTTTATCTGGTTATTCATGAGAGACACAGAAAGAGAGAGAAAGAGAGGCAGAGACACAGGCAGAGGGAGAAGCAGGCTCCATGCCGGGAGCCTGATGTGGGACTCGATCCGGGGACTCTGGATCACACCCTGGGCCGAAGGTAGATGCTAAACCGCTGAGCCACCCAGGGATCCCTGGTAAAATTGATTCTAAGGACATTTGAAGAGTTAGGTACTTACTGGCATAAAAACAAGAAAAGAACCAGAGTAAGACTGTTAGGTTAGATTTAAACCAACAGACTGGTGGGGGCAAGGAAATAGAACCTTTGGAGTTGTTTTTTCTATTGGACATAAATCTCCAAGTTAGTGTATCACTTCACATTTTCTAGGCTCTAATGAAGTTATAAATAGCTTGGGCACATTCTCCTGGAGGACTGAATAAACTTCTGGTGGTTGTGTAAAAAGTACCCAGGTATGAATTGAAAGGACACCTCACCCCCCAAAGCTTTTATCTTCCAAAATTTTTTTAAAAGATTTTATTTATTCATGAGAGACACAGAGAGAGATAGAGACATAGAGGGAGAAGCAGGCTCCCTGCAAGGAGCCTGATGTGGGACTCGACTCCAGAACCCCAGGATCAGGACCTGAGCCAAAGGTGGAGGCTCAACTACTGAGCCACTCAGGTGCCCCGTCTTCCAAATCTTGAGTTATTTCTCTTAAGGCTTTTCCTAATCTATCCAGAATCAACCTCTCCCCTTTTATCCTTCTGTTATTTTTTTTAAAGATTTTATTTATTTATTTGTTTGAGAGAGAATGAGCATGTGAGAGAGAGAGAGAGAGAGAGAGAGAGAGAGCGCGAGTGCGCGTGCGCGAGCATGAGCAGGGGGAGGGGCAGAGGGAGTGGCAGACTCCCCGCTGAGCAGGGATTCCAGTAGGACTCCATCCCAGGACCCTGAGATCCTGACCTGAGCTGAAGGCAGCTGCTTAACTCACTGAGCCACCTAGGTGCCTGCTTCGATTACTTTCTGAAAACAGCTTTTTTGAAGTGCAATTACCATAAAATTCCTCATTGTACATGTTCAGTGATTTTTAGGAAATTTATGCAGTTGTGCAGCTATCAGTGAATGCACTGCAGTATTAGGATGTTTTCCTCATTCCAGAAAGTTCCCTCATGGCTGCTGGCAGTGGGTCTCCACTCACTCCTCAAGCTCCAGGCAAACACTAATTTGCTTTCTCTCCAGAGATTTACCGTTTCAAGAAACTTCATAGAAATGGAATCTTTAAGATTATCTTTGATGCGGCATCTTTCACTTTGGGTCATGTTTTGGGGTTCACCTGCATAGTAGCCTGTGTCCATGGTGCCTTCTGGTCCATTGGGTATCCTCAACTAATGTGTGCTCACATTATGAATATTTGCAATTAGTCTCTTTGTGGATGGATGCTTTCTTTTTCTGAGGCAGGTTCCCAGGAGTGTGGTGGGTGCACACAGAATTGTGAGGAACTGCCAGATTCTCTTCCAAAATGGCTACACCTGCCAGTGACCTATGGCAGTTCCCATTTCTGTGCGTACTTCCCAATACTCCTTCTCCATCTTTTTGAGTATAGTCTGGTAGATAGCATAGGCTTCTTCCAAGTGAAGTTTCTGGTGGCAATTTGGGAATGCTTTTCTCTGGAAAACCAGCTGGAGAAAGCCTGGTCCTCCTAGACCAGGGACGTGTGAATTTACATTCCAGGGGTCTTGAGTTCTCTCAGAGTTTTTCAGCCCTTGGACGGTGGACCCATGGGCGGCCCCGAAATGATTTTGGTGCTGAGCAGATTTTTAAAGATCTTTATAAATCGAGATATAATTTACACACAATGGGAAATGCACTCTCCTATCTTGAGATGCACTCTCCTATCTTGGAGATGTCAGTGGTGTCACCCTGCACAGGTTCTAATGCCCCTTCCAGCCACCCCCCAGGAATAGTCCTTAGGTCTTCATCAGGATGGGTTTTGCGTGCACCCTGACGTTTGGATTGAACGAATCTCCGTGCAGAAAACAGATGAGCAACAATATAGAGAATAAGAACTGTTCATAGCCCAGTACCCAGAGCTTGGCGGTGTGAACATTTTATGTAGCTCCTTTCGGTAATAGGTTTATTTAAGGAAGCCTATGGAGCAGAGCTCTGCCGTGTTTGATGTTCCGCCGCGTCCTCAGGAGAGCATGCATTTCCCAGGGGGATGCTGCCAGCCGGCCGAGGATACTGCAGAACGTCCGGGTGGTCCCTCAGGGCGGGGGGGCTGCGGCGGGCGTGCCCCCGAGGGTGGGCGTGCAGTGCAGCCGCGGCGGCGGAGGGAGCCGGGCCCGCCCCGCCCCGCGCCCCGCCCCCCCCCCCCCCCCCCCCCCGCGGGCCAGGCCTGACGCGCCGACACGGAGCGCGCGATCGGCGGCGCGGCATCTGCGCGCCACTGAGCGGCCTGCCGCCCCCGCCCCCGCCCGCGCCCGCGCCCGCGCCCGCCCGCACCCGCGCCGCCGAGCCGCCGCCCGAGGCCCCCGGAGCTGCCCGCCGAGCCCGCCCGGGCATGGAGCCGCCGGCCGCGCGCCCCTGAGCCCCGCGGCGTTCATGGTGAGTGCGGCCAGCCCGCCCGCCGCCGGCGCCCGCGTGGGTGTGCCTTGCACACGGCTGCTTGCACGCGGCCACCGTGCTGCCTGCGCGCCTCCCTGCAGCCTTTGTGTGTGCAGACGCGAGGTCCCCCGCCGGGTCGGCCGTAGCGCGGCGCGAGAGGCCGAGGGGCGGAGGGGGCGAGCCGCACGGCCTCGGTCCTGCTCCGCGTCCCGCTGCGGGCACTGCAGCCTGGTCTCGATTCGCGCCGGCCCGGCCCCCCGTCCCACAGGCCAGGGTGGCCTTGCCCAGGGTCCTGGGGGAAGCCTCTGTGCTGGGGGCGGGGGCGGGGGCGGGGGCGGCCTGCACCCTGTCAGCGGCCAGGCTTGCTGGAACCCACGGGTCGGTTTTGATACATTGCATTCCCCAGACCACATAATAACTTTTGTGTTCTACGTGCCTTGTAAGGAACCCAGCAATTACAAGAGCTTCCCGACAGTTGCTTTCCCAGACGCCCTTTCCGGTAAGGTGGAGCATGCTGTCTGAGAAGGTGCTGCAGGGAGAGCACACCCAGAGGTTCGCAGGGGCCTCCCTCCTGTGAGGTCAGGCCGCGGTGGTCACCCGGATGGGCTCCTGGAAGGCTGAGCACTGCTGAGACCTGTGCCCCCCTCCCCCCAGAACTGCTTGTGTCTGACAGCTGGCAGTGTCTGAAGCCAGCTGTGGCCCCCCAGGCACTTCACTGTCAGTTTTCCCCAGGGCCCTGCTGAGTACCCGTCCTAGTGGGAAATACGGAGAAGGGTGACAGTTGAGTAACACGACAATGGAAATAATTCCCAGCTGCTTTCTGGGCACCTGCAGTGGCTGTCTCACAGGAAGGGCGAAGGAACACGCTCAAGGTCATGCTGCTGGTGGTGGTAGTTGAGGAGGTGATGGTTGAGACCCTGGCCTGCTGCCATCCTGGCGCTTCCCCAGTGCTGCCTGGGTCCTGCGCCTGTGTAGGTGTGGCTGCTGGAGGGCCGTGGACGATGGGTCATGTGGGTCATGTGAGTACCAGGTGTGATGACCCGCCCGCTTTGTTGCCCTTGTACTTCTAGCACTGTCTTACTGGAAAAGGCTGGTATTGCAATGTATGCAGTTAACTCAAGAACCGAAGCACAGGTTTGGACTGATGGCCCGTTCTCTTTCCAGCTAGCGAAGATTTCCAGGCAGCCAGGGCTTCCATCGCTGGCTGCACTCATCCAGTGCTGCAGGTGGCGCGGACGACCCCTCCTGCTGTCCTACCAGGAATATTTTCTTTTCATCCGTTCAGAAGCTTTATTATTTTCTTGTCCTCTTAAAACTAATTGTCGAGGTCATCTTTTGTTTTTCCATTTTAATGGTGAGTTACACACTTCCTCAGGAGTCTGTCACCCTTGTCCTCACCCTCAGCACTGTTCACATCACACACAGGATGTGGATCCTGCCATGGGATGCATCTAGCAGGCTCAGCACGCCTCACACGGTCTACTTCCCAGCTCTGCACTGAGTCCAGCTCTTCTCTCTTGGGGCTTGTCCCACCAGCTCTAGGTAGCTTGTTGAGACCATAAAATCTAGAGCAAAACACTTTTGACTCAGTGTCACTCCCCACGTAACATGCTCGTCCTAACCCACAAATCAGCCTGCTCACATGTGTCTCTTGGCAACTGCTTGTGCTCTCAGGGTGCCTCTCCCGTGTGGCTTTCAGCCCAGATCTTCCCTGTCCTGTGTCCACTCAAATGGCACCCTTTATGAGATGCTTTCCTTGATTCCCCTGGCTGTGGGCATCCTGTCCTTGGGGCTTGCTGTCTTGTGGCATTTACAATTATCTGGTTTCATAGGCTCTGCAGCATCTTACTGCCCCTCCCAGAGCTCTTCAGGGCTGGGGTCTGAGTGTCCTCAAGGACCAGGCCACATGAAGTCCTTTCACTTATGAGGTCCCTTTTCCCTTTTTTCTCATGCCTGTCAAATCTGTTTGGTTCATGGCTCCTGCATGGAGCTGGGGCCCTGCTCATCTGTCCTGGCTTTTTTCCTGACCCTTTGCTAGGTCATCTAACCACACCCACAGCTCAGCCCCTGGTAAAGTGCAGCACATTTTGTTTGCTTCTCTCCCTGGTCTCGTCTTTCCAGCTGGATGCATGGCAAACTACTCAGGGCAGGGACTGTGACCTGCTGTGCTCACACATTAGTGGTTTGTAAACTTTTTTGACAACCCACTCATGCCTGAGACATTTGAGACTCCAGACTCAGGATAACTAGGTATAGAACTGAGACAGTATCGTCCTTACTATGTGGGCTCTGCATTTTTTAATTGTTTGATTTTATTTTTTATTTTTATTTACTTATTTTTTTAAAGATTTTATTTATTCATGAGAGACACAAAGCAGCAGAGACATAGGCTGAGGGAGAAGCAGCCTCTCTGTGGGGAGCCTGATGTGGGACTCGATCCCAGGACCCCAGGATCACGACCTGAGCCAAAGGCAGATGCTCAATCACTGAGCCACCCAGGCACCCTGTTGGTTGATTTTAAAGAAAACATCATGACCACTTAAGCTGATTTATCACTGGAACTTTGAAGAACCCTCTTCTCAATTCCTTCTGGCGCTGGGCAGGGCGTTAGACTCTGTAACAGCCATTCGAAGGGTGGATTTATACTGAGCAGCCCGCAGGCTCATCAAAACTTGATCCTATAAAGGTCCCAAGAAGAGAAGAAACTTTGTATTGGTAAATTGGTTGGAGGCTGGGCCTGACCAACAGTAGGGGTTCACGCTTTAGTGGCAGCCATGGAACATGCGTCCCCTCACCACTCCAAGGAGCCTTCACCATTGATACCTTTTCAGAGATGAGGAAGCAAAAGTGAGGAGCAAGAGGACTTGCCTCAGGTTGAAGCCAGGCTCAGAACTCACTCTTTTTGCTTCTAATGTCACCCCTGATGCTGATAATTCATAGCCAAAAGTTGTTTCTCCAGGGATGTTTTACTTGCCCTCTCCTCTCACCTCCCCAAGCACCAAAAGGATCCTTAGAGTGAATAGTGTCGTCGTCGTCGTCATCTACTACTACTACTACTACTACTACTACTCTTCCTTCTCCTTCTACTTCTTCTTCTCCTTCTCCTTCTTTTTGGTTAAACAAAGATTTTATTGCTTGAGTGCATAGACAAATTTATGCAACCAGGGCAGAGGCTGTGGGTGACTCAAATTTCCAACTTGGGGGAGGGAATTCGCTTGGTCTTAGGAATATTGAGCCAACCAGTAAATATGTCCCTGGGTCAGACTGAGTCAGAATTTTAGCATCCTGTCCTTTCTGTTCCTCTCAAGATGGTTTCAAACAACAACAGCTTTCTTAAGTAAATGGTAGAGCTCCTCAGGAAGATCAGGGTGAGTCCTTTGGGCTTCAGAGTTTTCCAGGTTTGATTTGCCTGGCACAGAAGGCACTTGGCCAAGGCCCTGTGGACCTCTCAGAATCACACTGGTTCCTGAGGGAGTCAGGGCGTTCTCGACCAGTGTGTCTATCTGCTCGTTCTTGCCCTTGGATGTCAGCCTCAACTGGGTGGGGAGGCTGGGTGGCAAGATGGGGCTGACTGGGACAGGCCCTTCTCAGGGACTGGCCACACAGCCTGTGGCAGTGGTGGTGGTAGTGGCGGTCCGGCAGCAGAAGAGAGCAGTCTGTATGTTAGTGTGTTGCATTGGGAAAATGAACTAACTGTTGACACCTCCTCTCTGTGAACCTCTGGAAGAACTAGATGTGGAGCAAGACCTGTAACCGTTTCCAATGCCATTTATACCTGAAATACTGTGTAGAGTCTGGAAAGGCTTGGCCTGTGATTTCAAGTATGGGTAGGGCAGGCTGCCTCTTTTTTTTTTTTTTTTTTTTCCCTTTCTTTTTAAAACCATGCAGTGCTCTACATGCTTAAGACAAAAAGTATTTGCCCTGCATCTGCCCTTAGTTCAGTATTGCAGGTTTCTATCATGGTTGAAAGCTGTCTTTAGACAGACTGTGAATGATTGAAATACTTCTGCATCACGTCTGTGAGTGGCTCACATGAATTCTAGGGAGTGCTGGCAAGTGTGGCTGCAGAGCCAGCTTCTTGGCTTCTTGGCTTCTGATCCCAGCTCCTCCGTACCCCCGTGGGGCCAGTCATTGACATCTCTGGGCCTGCACCCTCCCCTCTGTGACATGGGGACAGAGAGTTGGCGGGAAGGTGAAGTTACGCTGACTTGCGTACATAAAAGTGTTTGGCTCCATAGAGCTTCTGACTGCTAACTGAAGAGGGCTGATACTTTTTTGCTTATGCATCAGTGCATTTGGTTAATTTTACTCCTTCTTGGGGGATCCCTGGGTGGCTCAGTGGTTTGGCGCCTGCCTTCGGCCCAGGGTGTGATCCTGGAGTCCCGGGATCGAGTTCCACATCAGGCTCCCTTTGTGGAGTCTGCTCTTCCCTCTGCCTGTGTCTCTGCCTCTCTCTCTCATTCTCTCTCTCTCTCTCTTTCTGTCTCTCATGAATAAATAAAATCTTTAAAAAAATTTTTTTACTCCTTTTTGTATCTGGGCTGTTTGTAGACTTTGCAGGGCTCCTTGATTGTTTGGCCCGAGAGCTCTTTTTTTTCTTACTTTCATTCTTTTTTTTTTTTTCCTTTATACACTCCTTTCAGGTCTAGGGGTAATGGCATTCAGCAACCAGGGCTATGCTTTATCAAGAACTTCCTGTGCACCAAGCCTCTCCCTTTTCCTTAGATAGTCCTCTCTGGTTGGTATGGCTTCCCTTCCCTTTCTGCACACGTGGACATGAGGCTCAGGGATTCTAAGTAAGTGCTTTGCTGGAGGTCACAGCTGGTTCTTGGTGGCTCTGAATTTACTCCACACCCATCTAGAGGCCACATTTAACCCATGTAGGGCTTTTCCTTCTAAAACTGCATACCTGTTTGAGTGTATTCACAAAGAGATTGGGCTGGTGTGGAGTGACAAGGTGGCCTCTGTATTTGGGCGGATGTCACTTTACCCTGTCCCTCAGTTACCGTGTCTACAGAATGGGGTGAGACTTGCTATAGAGATTGTTATAGAGATAGAGTGAGACAAGATGTGTAAAGCACACAAAAGCAAATGGAAATGGGTGTCCACATTCTGGGACGTTGAACTTGGGACTTGTCATCTTTGGCCTTGGCATATAGCTCACTAGACCATGGTCAGTAGATAAGTAGACTTTACGGGTCATTCCTTACTCATTCTTGTTAAAATGCAACATGCCTCAGCATCTTTCTCAGCCCACGGCTTTTGGTAGATTGTCTATTAAATTGGAGACTTTGACATCCAGGTGCTAGATTTGAAGCTTCTAGTGGCTTGATGCCATGGTAAGTCACAGCTGAGTACCTGCAACAGTGCATGCTTAGATGGTGAATCAGTCAAAAAGCGAGTCTGTTTTCTCAGTTTTAGGTAGGTAAAAGTCATTTTAGTATTTTAGTGGAGCCATTTTAAGTCAAGGCAAACAGCGATGGGATCTAATCTGGCACATCCAGATGCATGGAAACTACCCCACCCACCACCTTCTTGATGAACCCCAGTTCACAGCCTGTGTATTTTGAGGAAATAAATGTGCCTTTATATTTTTTAGAAGCCTCTATAGGCTCTCTGGATGAGAGAGTAATTGCTTGCCAAATAAGCCAGTAACACCCCCCATTGGCAGCTAGTGTCAATTTAATTCATCTAGCAATTAATTGCTTTCCACTCAAGATATTGCTTCTGTTATTTGGAATGGTTATTTAAACCTTGGGTTAACTATTCCTTTGTCATGTCTTGCCAATTAGATGGTCTTCTTCCCTTAAGGGAGTCCAGAAAGCCTCTTCTATAATGGGCAATAAGAAAATACTGGTTCTTCTTTTTGGCAGAGGGGTAAGGGTGCACATGCACGTTCACACACACACACACACACAACACAGGCTGTTTCAGAAGCTAGACTCTTTGGTGCCAACTTGCTGGACTCTCTTGAACTCTTCTGCTTGGGTGTTTGGAATGTGGGTCACCAGGTGTGACTGAGCTTTTGTGGCTACAGCCCATGGGACAAATGAGTTACCCAATGATAGTGAGGCTGCTCAAGGCACAAATATTTATGTAACAACTTGCAGTGATGGCTTCATAAAAAGATGTTAAAGAATTTTTTTTATGTTTCTGCTTTTAAGAAAATTAAACCACATTTGCAACAACGTGGATGGACCTGGAGTGTGTTAGCTAAGTGAAATAAATCAGGCTGAGAAAGACAAATACCATCTGATTAAACTCAGTGTGGAATGTGAGAAATAAAACAAGTGAATAAACAGAATCAGACCTGTGAATACAGAGAACACACTGATGGTTGCCAGGGGTTGGGGTGGGGGGCAGATGGATTAAATGGGTGAAGGGGAGGGGGGGAGACATCAGGCTTCCTGTTAGGGGATAAGGAAGTCACGAGGGTAAAAGGCAGAGCACAGGGAGCACAGTCAAGGATACTGTAATAGTTTGTGTGGTGGCAGGTGGCAGGTGGCAGCTGCACTTGGGGTGAGCACAGCCTATAGAGAAGCTGAATCCTATGTTGTACACCTGAAACCAAGGTAACATTGTGTCAACTATACTTCAACAAAAAAGAGACATATGCATATATAAAGAAACAGTTTTAATTATCTCCTGTAAAAATTTTTAACCTTTTCCTCCTTTCTGAAACCATTTGAAGGGCTAACAAAAATATGTTAAGATACCATGAGATGAAAGGAAATGGGCTTGAAATTTTAGTTGGGAGTGGGCATATGAGATGAAGCCAGTGGGTTGGATGGATGCTAGAGTTGGCTATTGCGCTGGCTCTGAGCTTCCCAGTGGCCCCTGCAATAATGGGTAGAAGTTGACATTGTCCAGAAGCCAGAAAGTATACCTCTTACCCAGGAGAAGCACAGGAAGCACAGGGACCATGCGATGCTGGTCCTCAGTGACCTCCCCACCCCCAGCAGTGGAGAAGGCCGTAGTCCTCACGCAGAGCTATACTACCCCTTTAGTTGGCAGTGCTTCCTTCTGAAAAGGAAATATATTCCATGCACAATCCTCAAAAATGACTTAAAAGACTTAATTACTAAACAGCTTTTTTGTACTCAGAAGGGCTTTGTAATATCAGAATTGGTCAGGCCCAGAGTTATCCCTTGTTTCTTTGTCCCAGGAATATGAAGACAAGGCTGGACGACCTAGCAAGCCACCCTCTCCAAAGCAGAATGTGAGGAAGAATCTTGATTTTGAGCCACTATCTACCACCGCACTCATCCTGGAAGACAGACCAGCGTGAGTCTTAAAGAGAGTCTCTCGAATTTTTGCTCTAGTAGATAAGTACAATTTGCTGATTGCCTTTATGTTAGAAAAGAGCTAGAATCACCAGAGGGAGGAAGAGTAAGCCCTAGTACATACTTAAAATGCTTAGTTCCTCTTTGTTCCTGATGTTAATGTGTGTTCTATAATAATAAAGAACTGATTTGCAAAACCGCCCTGTAACGTAGAAGTTTTGACCAAGGTTTTCCATTCAGGTGGTTTTTCATTTTAGTTTAGCATTTAAAAATACTTAGGTAGCCACCATAAACTACGGGCTGGCTTGTAACTGCAAGAAACCTGGGGAAGTGTCCTGCAAAGCGGGTGTTGCCAGAGCATCTCAGCATCATAGGACAGTTCCTGGACTGGTCTGTCAGTTGTTTGGGGATCAGTGGCACATAGGCTGAGTGATCGTACCAGGCCCACTTCTCTCTGTGCCTCTAGTTCCCATCCGTGGACAAGGTGGATTCTGATGACTGGCTTATAGATCATGTTTGGAGGCATCAGTGAGGTAAAGGGACAACTCCACTGGACGAGCCACAGCTGGTCTCTTTTTAAAATAGAACATTGTGTTTGGGTAGAAAGATCGCACAGCTCTTTGAAAAGACAGAGAAAGAGAGATTGTAAAACAGTGGTCCCTTAGGTCCCTGCCCACCCTGAAATGTAAAACTGACGAAATCTAAAGAAGAAATGGGTTTTCCTTTGTTTTTTAAAGATTTTATTTATTTATTGAATGAGGGAGGGAGAGAGACAATCCCAAGCAGACCTGTGCCAATCATGGAGCATGATGTGGGGCTTAATCTTAGGATCCCAAGATCACAACCCTGAACCAAAATCAAGAGTTGCCTGTGAAGCGCTGGGAAGTGGTCCTGATGGGCTCTTTCTGAGCCACCCAGAAATGGTTCTTCTGATATTAACTCTTTTCCTTAGAAATTGTGGACATGTGGTAGATGAGGAGAGAGTCTCTACAGGGCAGGATTAGAAAGATGAGTAGGGACTCAGAAAGAGCCCATCAGGACCACTTCCTAGCACTGTCAGAAACATGGCCTGTGGAAGAAGGTGCCACAGCCTCTGGCAGAAAGGCAGGGAGTCAGGGCGGGCAGTCGGGCAGTCGTTCAGAATATCCAAGAATGCAGGCTGCTCTGTGTGAGGAGCACAGTAGTGGGACCTTGCTGCCACCCAGTTGACAAGAGTCAGCAGATTCACCAGCACATTTCTGAGAGAGCCTATACATTTTAATTTTTTAAATTTATTTATTTATTTATTCATGAGAGACAGAGAGAGGCACAGACACAGGCAAAGGGAGAAGCCGGATCCTCAAGGGGAGCCTGATGTGGGACTCGATCCCAGGACCCCGGGACTACTCCCTGAGCCAAAGGCAGATGCTCAACCACTGAGCCACCTGGGCATCCCTACATTTTAGTTTTTTACACAGGATTCGAAGTTTTTACACCCATTTAGATTCTCAGAACTGTGATACACATTGGAATGTAAAAGAAATAGATGAGGGCAGCCCAAGTGGCTCAGCGGTTTAGCGCCGCCTTCAGCCTGGGTTGTGATCCTGGAGACCTGGGATCGAGTCCCACGTCGGGCTCCCTGCATGGAGCCTGCTTCTCTCTCTGCCTCTCTCTCTCTCTCTCTGTGTCTCTCATGAATAAATAAATAAAATCTTAAAAAAAAAAAAAAAAAAAAAGAAATAGATGACCCAATAGCTCCTATGAAGCTCGCACCCTTGAGAAACTGGTCCGGGAGCGCATTTGGCTGTATGTGCCACACTTGCCGTTATGGTCCCTCCTTCACAGGAACTGTGACAGCTGTCAGTGTGTTGCAGTCAGCTCATAGTTGCTCTAGAGACCGGGGCAAAAAATACCAGAAGAATAAGCATTTAGGGGAACTATGGGCAGTTGTTCCTTTCTTTCTACTAATTTTTGTACTTCAGATTTTTCTTATAATGAGCTTGTTTTACTTCCGAAAGTAAATATTTTTAGTTTATGAAATTGCTGTGTCTCGGTCATCTTAACAGATACAGTTTTTTGGATCTTGAATTTTTCTTTTTTCTTTTTTCTTTTAGTGAATAATTCTTCAAGTTTTGTTTTTCAAACACCTTTATTTGATATTTATAATGGTGAAAATCCTTTATTTTCTATTAAGAAATCTCCCAGCGAAGCCTGCTGAAGAAGCCCAGAAACACAGGCAGCAGTATGAAGAGATGGTGGTTCAGGCCAAAAAACGAGGTAACGGAATTTGCACATGTTGGTTATGTAAGACTGCACAGGGTTTCATATCTTTCTGGAGATATTCTTTTTACCTTCTGGAGCCCTAGATCCTGAACTTTGGTGAATGCCTTAATAATTTGAAATTTACAATTTTCCACCAAAAGTGTGTGTTTCTCCTGTCCATTTCTGGTAGCTTTCTTCAAGGCAGTAACACTTTGATTTTACAGAAGAAAAGAGACCCTGTTAACAAAAAAAAAAGAAAAAAGAGACCCCCATAGGACAGAAGTGCTGGGCTGGAGAAAGCTTTGGCTTGTGGTGATGAGCAAACTTCCTCCCTCTCTGGGCTCCACTTTCCTGATTTACAAGAAGATGTGATTGGATTTGATAAAAATCCCATGCAGGACTTGAAAACCCTAAGATGGCAGCATGCTTATAATGCATACGTGATAAACACAAAGTGGCCTGTCTGCACAGCGAACATTAATTCAGCCATAAACAGGAAAGACATTTGGATACCTGCCACAGTGTGGACAAACCTTGAGGGCATTTGCTTAGTGAAATAAACTCACTAAAGGACACATACTGTACGATTTTATGTACAGGAAGCTTCAGAACAGTCGATTCTGGATGGAAAGTAGAGTGGTGGCTGCCAGGGATTGAGGGAGGGAAGGACAGAAGGGGGAGTTAGTGTGGAGCTTCAATCTGAAAAGGTGAGAAAGTTTTGGAGGTTGATGGTGCTCACAGCTGCATAACCATGTGAACATACTTAATGCCTCCAATTATACACCTAAAATGGTTAAAATGCTACATTTTGTGTTGGGTGTTTTACCACAGTAAAAAAACAAAACAAAACAAAAAACAAAAAAAACCCCAAAACCAAACCACATATGTTTAGGTTAAGATGCATGGTATTTCTCAGAGTTGCTCCCTACACACTATGAATTCTGCCTAGGCTGCTAGAGGTGAGGCTAGAGGTTCTGTTGGAAAGGGGATCAGCAGGGGGCCTGGGGGGTGTCTCGTTCTCTGGCAGTGTTCTGGTTTTTGATTGGAGGGGGACTTTCATGGGTTTCTGTCTTGTGAGAGTTGAACTGTGTTCTTACTAGTGTCTTCTCCTGTGTGTGCGTTCTGCTTTGAAAGCTTACCAAGGGGTGGGTAAGGCCTGAGCATTCTCAACTTGATGAGGCCTGAAACAGGTCTTGGGAGGGAAGCTTCATGGCCCTGCTTTGGGGCTGTTTTGTTGGTGGTTTCACCTGCTTGACTGAGCAAAGTCCCCTGGCAGGAGAGTGGTGGGTGCCAGTTAACAGGTGCTGTCTCCTTTGTTCGCCCCATGGTTTGCAGAACTGAAGGAGGCCCAGCGGAGAAGAAGGCAACTGGAGGAGCGGTGCCGCCTGGAGGAGAGTATTGGCAACGCCGTCCTCACCTGGAACAACGAGATTTTGCCTAACTGGGAAACAATGTAAGCTGTGCTGGCGGGCACTACTAGGTGCCTCCTCTAGAACCTATCGCCAGCGGCAGAGTAACTGTAACTTCTATCACAGCCTTTGGTGATTTTACCTCCTACTATTGTGTGGCGTGGGGTCTCCCTCCCTACCTCGGCTCAGCCTTGCTGTTCCTTGCCTAGGACCGTGACAGCCCCCATCTGACCCCTAGATTATCTTCTGCTCTGTAGCCCAAGGGATCTTGTGAAGCCCAGGTCTGTGTCCCTCCCAGTGTAGAATGTCCATGACTTCCTGTTCCTGTTACTCTGTATGCAGTGTGAATTCCTTTGCTTAGCTGATGGGATCTTTTGTGAGATAACCTGCCCATTCCTCTCTCAGCTCACCTTCCAGCTCTCCTTCCTCGATGAGCCCTCTTCTTAGGGAGTCACAGGACCTTTGCATGTTCCATCCCCTCTCCTTAGAGTGCTCTTGTCCTGTAATGCCTCATCCAGCTAACTCTTCATTCTTTAAAGCTCAGTCTTCCTTGGGGAAGACTTTCCTGTCCAGGTGACTGTAGAAGACCCCTGAGTACACTGCATCCATCTGCTCAAGAATCTGTTGTCCTCTGAGGATGAGGACCAGGTCTTTGATGACAGCCTCCAGTGGCCAGTATCCAGCATAGTCTAGCAGCTGCTGTCATCTTAACACCCAAGGGACAGCTATAGATCTTTTCTTCCTGCACATTCAGAATGGACTTGTGGATGGGAGTCCCAGGGCCATGTGCAGAAGCCAGTGGCTCCTTTTGGGCCTCAGCCTGTTAGCAGGCACTGCTGGGGAACTTGGATGCGAGTTTCCCTTCAGCTTTTGTCCCTTCCATTTGAACTGTATGTTAGGATATTGGGGACTTGCTTCTGGCACTTGCCTGGGTGTTACTCTCATTATGGGGGTCAGACAGCTCTGTTGAGGATCTCCACCAGGAAAACAAGCTATCCCAGAACCTGCTTTTCTAGGCAGTGTCTTTAATAGGCTGGACACAGTCAGGAAATACTTTTTCTCAAATGAGACTCAGTAACGAAGTTGAGGTGCTCAGAACCTGTGGGCCATCTCCCTATGTGGCTGCAGAACTGCCCCCCCCGTCCCCCCCACCGCCCCCGTCCATCCTATCCTGACGGTTAAAGTGATGTAGATATATGCACTTACACAGCAGCTGTTGTTTAGTGCACCTGCTGGGTGCCAGGCGCTGTGCTTGGTGTCTTGTGCTCTGTTCCACTTGATCTTCAAAACAGCCCTTCAAGGGGAGGCTTTCAGCATCTTGAGGTCAGAGAGGATGTTAATGGGTCAGAGGAGAAGTAATTTGCTCTGGATTCTACTGGTAAGGGTGGACTCAGGATGCAGACCTGGTTTCTGTAGCACTAGCCTGTGCTCTTCCTCTTGTGCTGTGTTGAGAAGCACCAGGGGAGCCATGGCACCTTTACCTCTGTCTGTGTGTTGGCTGTGTATGTCCATGGTAGCAGCAGACCTCAACAACTTTGTGCAGTTCAGAATGTTTTAAGTTAGCAGAGTCTCCTCGCCATCAGAGTTTGGCAGCTCACTACCTGCATGACTGGCCTGTGTGCAGTGGTGAGGCAGCCGCTGCTCGACTCTGGGGGCTCACCTCCACTGTGGCTCTGCAACAGTGCCCCCCTGGCACTCCCACACCGTGCGCAGCTGTTTGCCATTCCTGTAGCAGGCCAGGCTGTTTCTTCTGCTCAGAAAGCCCTTCCCATCCTTTACCTGCTTAAACTGCTGATGGTCATTCAGAACTCAGCTCCAGAACAGTGTCCCGGCCTGTTTGGGCTGTGGCACCCTCCCTGCTCATGCAGGGTCCTTGGCATACCTGTCACAGCCATTGCCCCATGGAAGCTAGTCGTTAATCTCCCAGCCTCTGAAACACTGGACTGCAGTTCGCTGAGGGTGGGGGCTGTACATGTGACTGTATGTCTCTTACTCTTTTGGTCTGGGTTAGGCATACAGACGATGTATTTTAATTGAGAACAAACTCATAAATTCCTGTTGCCGTTTTTGTCCAGGTGGTGCTCTAGAAAAGTTCGAGATTTATGGTGGCAGGGAATCCCTCCCAGTGTGAGAGGCAAAGTCTGGAGCTTAGCCATTGGCAACGAATTAAACATCACCCATGGTGAGTAACTTGCATGACCCTAGGCTTGGAGAATCATACCCTCTCCCCCTGCTACCTTCCACCCCTATCCCTGTGGCTTCTCCTGCCCCCTTTGCCCCGTTAGGAAGAAGGGCAGCCATTGCCATGAAGCCATGTCTCTTGAGAGGCCTAGCAACTGTGTCCTCCAGGAGGGAGAGACAGTGGGGAGGCTGGGGTTGCTCATAGATGCTTCAGTTACATCGTGGTTCAGAGGAAACACCTGCCTTCTTCCTGCTACCTGTCCTCTTCCCTGAATAGGCAGGGTGGCACATATAGATTCCAAAGCATCAGTGGGCTGGGTCATGTCAGGATCTCTTCTCCGAGTACTGTGGAAAGCAAGGCTTGACAGGGACATGACAGTGGAAGGGAGGTGGGTGTTTCTTTCTCTGGAAGTGTCCTATTTGGGGTACTGTTGGCTTTTTTTGCAGCATTTAACTCCAGGTGGCTTATATATAAGCACCTTAGAGGGATGGCTGCATGTCAGGCCTGGGGTCCCTGAGTTCCGGTAGCTTATGTCCAGAGGGGAGGATGAGATGTGCACTCAGCTTTCCTTGGGCCATTTGTCCTGCTGGATGCCCCATGCAGTGTTTATGCTCCAGTAGCTGCACACATGGGCTTACTTCCCACTCTGTGCCTGGCTTCCTGCAAGGCTGCACCCCTGGAGATGGCTGCCAGGAGCTCAGACATGTACCATCAGGTGCTTCATAAATGGTGGCTGCTGCTTCTCCCTTTGCTCCCTGGTGGCAGGCTCAACTGCCAAGATACAAGCCTCTTTCTCGTTTTTGTTAGTGCTCAGCAAGTGCTTGTCACCCCATGGAAGGCACTCGAGTGGAAAACAGGTGGATTTATATCTTCTCTATGTAGCTAAGGTCGTATCATTTATTAGTGACTTTTTCTATTTTACAAGACTTTGATCGTACCCCATGATGGTGGCTTGTCCAGGCAGCGTTCTCAGTCTTGAGTATTGTCAGCCACTTGTGTGGATGATTACTGGTTGCTGCTTCTCGTGACCTCCTCCAAGCTCCATTTCCAGCTAATTTTGACTTCTTTGTGTGAGAAGATGATATGTAATGTTTAACTTGTAGGAATCATCTGTAGATTTTGGGAGTCATCTGTAGATTGCTGAGTACTTATTTCAGTCCTTGTTCTTGAAAATTCTCTGAACTCTGTCAGCTGAACACAGTGCAGAATGCTGTGTGTTTCTCATGATTTTATGTCAATTAGAATCTTTTCTGAAAACATATCAGAGTAGATTGGGCTAAACAGCTAATCAATCAATTATAGATCTGGAAAGTTTGTCTAAATGCCGTTACTAGTTCATTTTATTTAAGTTGCATCTTTCTTGTATGATTAGCTGTCTGGTGTCTGTTGTCCCTCCCCAGAGCTGGTGCTTAGGAAGCTGAGGTCCCACCTATCCTGCTCTGTCACTTGTGCCTGGCACAGCTCTCTGCATGTGGCAGGCTCTCAGGAAATATTTGTGGAATGAACGCATGCTACCTTCTTGGGTTCTCTTTAATCTCAGTTTTACTGAGTATTTAAGGCAGTCTAAGAATACAGATAATCAGTGAATTCCATTTGTTGAGGCAGGGTGTCACATTTGTGTTTTTAACACATCTTCTCTAACATTGACAGCCATCTTGAAAAGCTTAGGGACTATGCCCCACACTGTAGTGTGTGGTGGAATCAGGATTTTTTTCTACCCCTGGCTAAGTCAGAAGCTAGTGTTCCAATTTGGGAAGCCCTGGAGATTTGCTCTTAAAGCTGTGGTTGTGTGGGGCGCCTGCGTGGCTCAGTCGGTAAAGTGTCTGCGTTTGGCTCGGGTCATGATCTCAGGGTCCTGGGATGGAGCCCTATTTGCTGAGTGGGGAGTCTGCTCCTCCTCTGCCGCTCCCCTTGCTTATGCTCTCTCATGTATTCTCTCTCTCTTTCTCTGAAATAAATAAAATCTTAAAAAAAAAAGGGTTGTGAAATTGGAAACTTCTAGGAAGTCAGTATACTACTACTACTACTAAACCTTCACTCTTCGGCAAGTCCTTGTGCGTTGAAGTCAGGTCTGGGCGGAAGGTATGTTTGCTCTCCCCCTCATCCCTGTAAACACAGCAATAAAGCCACAGAAATACTTTTAAAATGCTGATGCTTTGACCCATTCTGCCCTGCGGCAGCCAACATCTGTCCTTGAACTGTGACATACCTCTTTGGGAAGTGGTTCTTGGCCACTGCATTGCTTCCTTCCATCTTCTGTTAACGTGATGAAAGCCAAGCCAACCTCCAGGAATGTGAGAGCAGGTGGAGGTTCCCCAGACCCTCTCGTTTAGTGATGATAAATATGAGTTATATTTCTTTTTTTTCTTTTTTCTTTTTTTTAATAATAAATGTATTTTTTATTGGTGTTCAATTTGCCAACATACAGAATAACACCCAGTGCTCATCCTGTCAAGTGCCCACCTCAGTGCCCATCACCCAGTCACCCCCACCCCCCGCCCTCCTCCCCTTCCACCACCCCTAGTTCGTTTCCCAGAGTTAGGAGTCTTCCATGTTTTGTCTCCCTTTCTGATATTTCCCACTTATTTTTTCTCTTTTCCCCTTTATTCCCTTTCACTATTATTTATATTCCCCAAATGAATGAGACCATATAATGTTTGTCCTTCTCCGATTGACTTATTTCACTCAGCATAATACCCTCCAGTACCATCCATGTTGAAGCAAATGGTGGGTATTTGTCGTTTCTAATGGCTGAGTAATATTCCATTGTATACATAAACTGCATCTTTTTTATCCATTCATCTTTCGATGGACCCTGAGGCTCCTTCCACAGTTTGGCTATTGTGGACATTGCTGCTATAAACATCGGGGTGCAGGTGTCCTGGCGTTTCACTGCATCTGTATCTTTGGGGTAAATCCCCAGCAGTGCAATTGCTGGGTTGTAGGGCAGATCTATTTTTAACTCTTTGAGGAACCTCCACACAGTTTTCCAGAGTGGCTGCACCAGTTCACATTCCCACCAACAGTGTAAGAGGGTTCCCTTTTCTCCGCATCCTCTCCAACATTTGTGGTTTCCTGCCTTGTTAATTTTCCCCATTCTCACTGGTGTGAGGTGGTATCTCATTGTGGTTTTGATTTGTATTTCCCTGATGGCCAGTGATGTGGAGCATTTTCTCATGTGCTTGTTGGCCATGTCTATGTCTTCCTGTGAGTTACATTTCATAGTCGTACCCTCTTTTGCCCTGGCGACTAGCGTGTTGAGTCAGATTCTTAACAAGGCCGGAAAAAGGTCATCAATCAAGATTTTACTTGTTGGATCACAATACTGTTACTACAACTGGGCTTATATTTTAATAAGACAGGATGCGTGGTCAGGAAGGCAGAGGTGCTCTGCTTTTTTTCTCCAAAAGTAATGACAGAAATTCTCTGGGTGGCTATAATTATAACTCTCAGCAATCCATTGGTGTTCGTCAGCAATATGGACATGGACGAGGGGCCCGGGACTGGGAGGTCTCTGAGAGTACAGTCCTCTCTGCTTCCTTCGAGAATGGGGTGTGGATATACCTACGGAGGGCTGTGTCTGTAAGAGCAAGATCTGTGAGCTGGAGACACTATATCACTGGTCCTAAGCTGCTCAAGGAGAAGACTTACTGAAGGAGGAAGTTGTAAGTTTGGAGGAGATCTGGAGCCTTATGGGGACTCATCCTGGTGATTTGCTGCCAGCAAGACCCTAATGTTTTGAAGCCTCTGCCCATTGTGCTTGACCCCTACCCACTTCAGGGAGCAAGATTAGGAAGGCTGGGCCACCGGGTAGCAGTTTCATCTTGTCTTTATCTGAAACAAGATGAGTTCCTGCTGGTCTCGGCTTTCCTCCATCAGTCAGATATTCATTCATTATATTGATCTGTATCAGTCCCAGCACCATCTTCTCTGGACACAGATGTGAGTCCAGATGTGAGTCTGGACTCACCCCTGAGGAGCTCACAGTCTAGTAGAGGCGATAAACTCCAAAACAAGTCAGAACAGAAGCGTTGTATGGGCAGGTTGTGAAATTTAAGTAAATACACAGCATTGGGATAATATCTTGTGAATTATTTCTTAGTCTGTGGTGATGTCTTTAGGCAGCAGTTATACCTTGAGGCCGCGTTGGGGGGAATTGTTTATGTGGCCTAATAAGTGTTCAGTCTAGGGTTGAACTGTGAGTATTTGAATGAGGTGGTAGTGTGCTCTCTGGTTCTTTTGAGGAAACATACTCCCATGTGCACATGATACTTACCCTGAGGCTTTTCTTCCAGAACTCTTTGACATCTGTCTTGCCCGAGCCAAGGAGAGGTGGCGGTCCTTTAGTGCTGGAGGCTCTGAAGCAGAGAATGAAGGTATACATGATACTAACACCATCTACTAAACCCCATCGGCTACTGTGGTCAGTCATGTGTGTTGTTATTTATTACGTAACAAAGTTTCCTTAGCTGAAATAGTGGTTGGTGGAATTTTATTAAAAAGTTTCATGGGAAAAGGGATTTTTTAGAGTGAACAAGTTGAAGAAAAAGCTTACGAGAAAGATCAGTTTGAGACGTGTTTGTGTGCAGCCATCTAGGAGAGCCAGTGGTAACCAGTGTGGTTTTACTATTCACATGATTTTAGCAGCCTGGCCCCTAGGACTGGTCAAGTGTTGGCTCACACAGGAGCATGGGAACGACTCCAGAGAGACAGGAACACTGCACAGTTGCTAGATGCTGCTTTTAGAATTCCCCGTGATGCTCAGGAGTGATCACTTCTGGTTAAGTAGCATCTTTTTTACTGATCTTTTTAAAAATACTGCCTATGTAATACTGGAATTCAAAAAATACAGCACCAGTTATTTGTAAATATTTATCAGAAATAGCATGCAGGAGTGTTCCCCTGCAGTACCTGCCATACCTCTCAGTCCACGCGGGTGATGCTTTAGAGCAGATGGAGACGTGTTTTGTGTATATTTCCCTATTTGTCCTTAACTTCCGCTGACTGTTGTTGGTACCAGGTTTGATTTCAGACTCTGGGAAATCCCTAATGATGATCTAGCATCCGCTGGTGCTCTGAGATTTTGCTCTTCAGTAAGGAACCCCACAAACTGCTGGAAGCCCATGGTGGACCATGTTGACTCCTGCTATGGGCAGGCCTCTGTCTTCGTGCAGAACCATTTCCTGTGTTCTTCCCTGTAACACTTCTGAGCCTTGTAATCATTGCACGTGCTTGCCCCTGAGAGGTGTCAATGTTCTTCATGTTTTGATAGATGCTGGGTTTTCAGCAGCAGACAGAGAAGCCAGCTTGGAGCTTATTAAACTGGACATTTCTAGAACGTTTCCTAATCTCTGCATTTTCCAGCAAGTAGGTGGTGCTAATTTGTTGCTTTAAGTATGTTTTGTCTAAACATCATAGATGCTGAACCGCACTTAACTTGTAATCAAGTTTGAAAAGTACCAGGGGTTTTGGGGAAGGGGGTGGAGTTGGGGGAGAGCAGTCTCATGTCATCATATTTAGACTTTTACAGAGGAGGGTAACTAGTCCTTCCCAACAAACATTTAGTATGACCATGATTCTGCTTTTTAAAGGCAGTCTGGGCTCCTTGTACAGTGTACATACCTGAGCTGGGGTAGGTCTGGTCCAAGAAGGGCCCTGTGTGCTACTCCATCTGACAGAGCTTCCCTGGACACTACTTCATTTTCAGGGCTGCCCACAGTAGCACTCCCTCAGAAGATGATCCCATGCCCTGGGGCCTGGGGTGCGGGCAGGAGTGCGAGGAAGTCCTTGGAAGTTATGGTTGTAGTAAGGGTGGGCTTCTGAGCAGATGACCCCAGGAAGTGGTGGCACCTCTGGGTGCAGAAACCAGCTGTGGGAGACAGAATGGAGAATTCTCTTTTGGAGGGCAGTAAAGAGAAACGTGAGCTCTCTCATGGACCTCTGAGTCAGCACAGGTAGGGCTCAGGGCTGCCGGCAGTGGATTCTGGAGTCATTGGAACAGAGGCATTGTGAAGACCTCTTCTGACAGCAGACATTTCCCTGGGGGTCTCATTTGACCCCTCCTGTGTTCATTCTGTAACGGTTTTTTTTTGCCAGTTCTGCTTCTGAAATATCCTTGACTCTGTCCTTGCTCCGTTCCTACTGCCCTTACTTGGCTCCCATTCCTGTCTTTCGCGGATAGCTATGCCAGCCTCCGCACCCAGCCCCAGCCACCTGCATGTGCTTGCCTCAGCACCTGCTGAGCAACCTTGGAATCCCCGAACTGACTGTCAGGCCCATGTTTCTGATATCACGCCACACACACCCTGCATACCCAGTGAAGGATAGTGAATGAACCAGAACACAATTCACTACCCACCTGGACTGAGCTAGGCATGCAGATATAGACGTTAGACACACGTGGGCTCTACAGAAACATGGGTGTGCCTCAGCACAGAAGACCTAAGGTCGCTCTGCTGGGAGTCTGGCATGAGGATGGGGGGTGTTGGGAATGGGGTTGCTGAGGAACGGGCCCTCAGGCTGTGCTTGGACTAGGTTTGAATGACAGTCTGGCCAGACGATGGGAAAGACATCCCAGGCAGAAGGTGGATTAGAACCAAAGCATCAGGGATCCCTGGGTGGCGCAGCGGTTTGGCGCCTGCCTTTGGCCCAGGGCGCGATCCTGGAGACCTGGGATCGAATCCCACGTCGGGCTCCCGGTGCATGGAGCCTGCTTCTCCCTCTGCCTGTGTCTATGCCTCTCTCTCTTTCTCTCTCTCCCCCCGTGTGTGACTGTCATAAAAAAATATAAATAAATAAATAAATAAATAAATAAATAAATAAATAAAGCTTATACCTTTAAGTAAAGTTCAGTGTAGTGCTCTTGTTTTTCTCAGTGATGGTCAGCAGTAGTGTTCAGGCGGGCATTTGGCGCTGCCAGAGAGCTCCCTACCCGCCCCCCCTTCTCCTACCCTCTTGGCACTGGATGCCATCTTTTTTACCTTACTGTTGGGGCTCTCCTCCTTCTGTCCCTCTGATTGAGAATTGTCATTTCTTCTACTTGACTTCTTGTATATACCAGAACGTGATGGCAGGGGCCATGGCGTTCTTGGTTAAGCCACATGCGGTCACCTGCAGAGTGACTCCTCATACGTTTTATTCCTAAAGTTGACTGTAGCCTCGGGGTAGGTAGGGCAGGGGGTGTGGGATTCAGACCCAGTGGTCCCTTCATAGTGTCTTCAGACACTGACTTGGGCAGGGAACACCGTGTGCTTTCTCCTGTGCGCACGTAGGAAACCCAAAATCCTAGCAAAGCCTCAGGGATGAGAGAACCGGGAGAGTGTTTAGACTAAAAGGGTCACCAGCAGGACTTAATACTTCGAGGGTATTTCTCAAACCTGCCAGGCAGGAAAATATAGAAGAAACAAAGATGATAATGGGGGTTGGAGGGAGACCAGCGGGTCCCCTGCTCCTAAGAACCCTGAGGGAGCTCGCTTGCCTGTTGAACTTCGAAGGGGAAGCACGGTTATGCAACAGGAGCCAGGCTAAGTCTGTTTTCCTAGCAAGGTGTTCAGGCCTGACCCAGCAGCTTTTCTCCAAGCAGCCTGTAGGTTGAGCTGTAGCCTCTCTCGCTCGTTAACTTGTTGAACTCTGCAGCACGCGCAGAGCTGTGAGCATAACGCTTGGCACCCAGCTCGTCCTCCATGAGCAGCTGGTGTGACCAGCAGCACAGTGTCAAATGTTCTGAGTACTAACCAGACTTACGCACGTGTTTTGGTGTGTTGATCCTTTTAGGGTGGTCCATATCATGACATGTTGCACAGTATTTTGGGCGCTTATACTTGTTACCGACCGGATGTGGGTTATGTAAGTGAACCTTTTCAATATTTTATAATGTTACCATTTAAAAAGAGTCAGAATATGGCCCAGCACAACTTAGCTGCCAATGTCAGGCTGAGTGCCTTCATTTTTTTGTTGTTGTTGAGAGGGATGGAGAGTTTAGTGGTAAAGGAGTTGCCTCCATTTTCTTGTAAAGGGATTGAGCCAATTGGGCCGCTCTGTGACATTAATCACATTGTAATTGGCTTTATCATTTCTTGCATGTGATTTTTTTTTTATCATTAAATCAGAAAAGCCTTTAAGCAGTAACCATTGACTGTGCTGCTGCTGTTTCTTTGGCTTAGCAGATGTATGTGTGCATGATTTTAGATTTAAAGCATCAGGTAAGAGTCGCATTTCCACAGCAGCGGGGCACTGTCTGTGCTGGAGGGCAGGCTCTCAAATGCCAAATGCGTTTATGGGTTTCCATGTGGATGGCGGCAGGGCAGAGGGAGTGCAGGCACAGTGGCCCATGTGGCAGAGCAGTCTGAGGGAGGGTAGGCCAGAGCTGCTGAGGTCTCAGGTCAGTGATGGGCAGGTGGCGGTGGGGGGTGGGGGTTGGCTACATGGGCCCTCCTAGCATGAGGGTGTTCTGGTTCCACTTTTATTAGTCACGTAAAAGAGCCCTTTTGGCAGCGGTGGCTACTGTGAGTTTAATACCCTCTTCTCTCCTTCTTTAGGTCCAGGGCATGTCCTTTATAGCGGCAGTGTTGATCTTGAACCTAGATACTGCAGATGCCTTCATTGCTTTTTCTAATCTTTTGAATAAACCCTGTCAAATGGCGTTTTTCCGAGTGGACCATGGCCTTGTGAGTATCCCTGGCATATTTGTCTCCACACAGCCTGAGTGGCTAATTATTCTGTCTTTTCAGAGGGAGAAGGAATATGTTTTCCAAACACACAGTTAATAGCCATTTCTTAATACCTTCTTCCTTCAGAAGTATTTCTGAAAACACGTCCTTTAAATGAGGGAGGAGGGGCGTCTCCTGCCCGAATATGCACACTTTGTGTCAAGGCAGAGGCTCAGGAGTGCTTTACACAGAACAGTGTGTAATCCACCTCTGTTGACACTCACTGTCACAAGGGGGCTCTGCTTCACGTAGTACGCTCCTACGGGGAAAGAGACGTGGTTAGGACCAGCTCCTTTTTCTGACAAAGATAGCAGTGTGTTCAGTTTAGTGCTGTAGACACAGAACAGGAAGGAGCTGACAGGAGTTGCCCTGGGAGGCCCCTGACTTGTTCCTGGAGGTGGGTCTTCTTTGTGGCACAGATGAAGAACCAAGGCTCAGAAATGACATGACCCATAAGGTACATCACTGTTGAGTAGAAGAGCTGGGTGCCCAACCCATTCTGCTTCCTAAGCCTGTCGGCTTTCTCCAGCCCAGGAGGGTCGCCCATTCTACAGGCTCATTGGCTGGATTTGCTGATGATTTGCTGATAATTGTCACCAGTATTTTTTTTTTTTAATTTTTATTTATTTATGATAGTCACAGAGAGAGAGAGAGAGGCAGAGACACAGGCAGAGGGAGAAGCAGGCTCCATGCACCGGGAGCCCGACGTGGGATTCGATCCTGGGTCTCCAGGATCGCGCCCTGGGCCAAAGGCAGGCACTAAACCGCTGCGCCACCCAGGGATCCCGTCACCAGTATTTTAAGACAATCTCAGGAGTATTTCTTCCTTAATATTCTAAGGACTCTTGAGTATTTCTTGCTCAGGCAGTACATACATTTTTTAAAAAGTAGTATTTCAGCAGTGCTGTGAAAATGGTGGCTGTTAGGGAAATATAAATTAGCAGAGGCCTTTTGGAAGACAATTTGGTTTTAAGTATCAGTGGTAAATGGCACGAGTATTCAATTCTGCTTGTGCGAATCAGTTCTAAGAAAGTCACAAGTATGGACAAAGCATAATGCACAAAGATGGTTGTTACATAATTATTTATAACTGTTATAATTTAAAATTATCTTTCATGGTGAAAATGAAAACATTTTAAAATGGGGGTTTAGGGGGAGGCAGATGGTTCTTTAAAATCTGGCAGCAGAAACAACAGGTGTTGGTGAGGATGTAGGAAGAAAGGGAACCCTTTTACACTACTGGTGGGAATGCAAGCTGGTGCAGCCACTCTGGAAAACAGTATGGAGTTTCCTCAAGGTACTAAAAGTAGAACTACCATATGATCCAGTAATCACACCACTGGATATTTACCCAAAGAATGGGAAAGTACTAATTCAAAAGGCATATGCACCTGATATTTATAGCATTATTATCAATAATTGCTAAATGATGGAAGCAGCCCAAGGGCCCATCAGCTGATGAATGGATGAAGAAAATGTGTGTATATCCAATGGAATATTACTCAGCCATAAAAAAGAATGAAATATTGCCATTTGCCACAACATGGATGGAGTTAGAGGGTATTATGCTAAGTGAAATAAGTCAGTCAGAGAGACCAATATCATATGATTTCTCTCATATGTGGAATTTAAGAAACAAATGAAGGGAAGATACAAAATACAGACTCTTTTTTTTTTTTTTTTTTTTTTTCAAAATACAGACTCTTAACTGGAGAATAAGCTGGTGGTTACCCTGGGGAGGTGGGTGGGGGAATAGGGAAATGGGTGATGGGGGTTAAGGAGAGCACTTAGTACCGAGCAATGTGTGGAGCTGTTGGATCATTCACTATATTGTACTTTTGAAAATAAGATATTGCTGTATGTTAAGGTACTAGAATTAAAAAATAATGAAATCTGGTGCCACATCCAGTGTGGTACTGATATTTGTAAAGCGTTGTATTGTGGGAAAATATGTACGATGAAAAAGCTAATTTTTTTCCAAAAGTATCTGAACTAGAACAGGTGCTACCATATTTAACAATAAAAGGAAACGAACAGTGTTAATAGTATTTGTGGATGGTTGTCTTTGCTTCTGTAATTCTGAAGTTTTTTTTTACAGGGAATATTTACAGATTTTCAGTCAGGAAAATGCTTGTTTTATATAATAAAATGATTTTTATGTTAGCATCTCCTAATTGTAAAGATACGACCCCACCTTTCTCTTTCAAAACATATGATAAAAACCATGCTTATGAATTTTCACATGTATTTTTAAGGATAGATCAGAGTCATAGTAGCATTGAGTGAGACCTTCTTTACAGCAAGGTCTCCTGACAGTGGCACTATGAAGGGCTGTCCTAGGCCCCGGAGGAGGCTCGCAGCATCCTTGGCCTCTACCCACTGGCTGCCGAGTGGAGCCTTGCATATCCATCAAAAATGTCCTCATTGTCAGATGTCCCCCTGGGAGGCAAAGTCCTCCCCGCATCCCTGCTGGGACCCACTGGTTTATAGTCCATCCCTTCACTGAGTCCAAGAGTCGCCATTTGCCCACATGCATCCAGGTGGTAAATGGGCAGGCGCTCCAGTGTGTGTCATTCCTAATCCCATTGTAGCTGTTCTTTCTCTTTCAGCCGCACTCCCCTGCTCAGTGTGTTTTATTTTCCTACAAACCCTCTAGGAGTCGAAAAGCTTGTGGCGGTAAAATACAGGCTCTGAATGCTTTTCCTTAATGCTTTCTCCCTTAACTGAATTAAAAGAGCTGCATTTTCAGGCCAGAGTAGCTTAGCCTATGCCACACGTCCAGTATGATACTCCCTCTGGATATGCCATGGTTGTGTGCCAGGGATGCCTGCTTTCTTGGGTTATGTTGGCAGTCGGTCATTCTTAGAGAAGAGCAGGCCCACCAAGACTCAGCCTTTGCTGTGGGACAGGCGTGGTTCAAATCCCAGCCTTGCTGCGCACCAGTGGCAAGTTACTAACTGCTCTGGACCTCTCTTGTCTTATGTGTAAGTTGAGGAAACACTGCGATGTAGCTAGTGACATTGTTGTGAAGAGTAGGGAAGGGGCTTAGGTAGAAACTGCCTGAGCCCAGTGAGGAGTTCTAATCAAGACATGTTAGCAGCTGCAGGAGACAATTTTTCTGTTCCAAAAGTGTCTATATGTGGCCTTTCTTCTGTAAAATGGAAACCTGTGATCATTGGTTTATTGGTATGTCTCACATTATCTCCCCAGATGTTGACATATTTTGCTGCATTTGAGGTATTCTTTGAAGAAAATTTGCCGAAATTATTTGCTCATTTCAAGAAAAACAACCTAACTCCAGACATCTACCTAATTGATTGGTAAGATCGAATTTTCTATGTGTTTTCTCAACTCCCTGTTTTTCATGTCCTCACTGCCAGCTTTCTGGGCTCAGCTTAACTCCCTCCCACATCCTGTTTTAGTCTTCCCCACTGCCCTGCGTTTGCAATGCCCTCAGCTCTTCAAGCTCCTGCACGGTTAGTCATCTGGGCCCTGTTAGGCCTGTTTTATTATCATCTGTGACTGTCACTAGCCTTCTTACTCCCTCAAGGAGAGAAACAGTGTCCTGGACCTATTTGTTTTCTGAGCGCCATTTATCCCTTAATTGAGATGCCACTACATACCGGGTCTGTGCTGGGCCCTCTGCTAGGATCTAGTGATGAGTGGGAAGCAGGACATGGTGCTTGCCTGTCAGGAGCTCTGTCTGCAGGGAAGACGGACAGAGCCCTGGACCCCAGCTAAGGGGTTAGAGTACACAGAGGTGACCCAGGAATTTGAGCCAAGGCATGATGTGAACATGTGGTGGTCCAGAGTTAGCAGGGCTGTAGCAGTCAGTTTGGTGATGCTGGAGCCTAACGTAAAGGGTGAGAAAGGCGAGTGGGAGGCCAGGGGGCCAAATCGTATGTGACTTAGGTCCCATGCCAGGGAGCTTGGGCAAGATTGCAGGGGCCGAAGGAATGGTTGCAGGCTTTTGCTCAGGGTGAGGATGGAGGCAGGTTGTATCTAGAAGTGAGCTTTAGGTTACTTGGGAGCCAGGGGAGCCTAGAGACCGGGACAAGTGAAGGCCAGAAGAGCAGGGCTTGAACTGAGGCTTGGGAGCAGGTGGATGGTGGGGAGCAGAGAGGCTAGAGAGAGTTTGCAGTCATGTGAGGGAAGGCCCAGAATCATCTGCTCTCTAGTGTCCAGCTGGTGAGGGGCTTCCAGGTTTGGCAGCATTGTTCATGGATTTGATTTGGGGCACAGTGATTTTGAGGTACCTGCTGGACATCTAAGTAGACATACAGATAGGAGGCTTTAGAGAGTTCTGGGCAGAACAGTAGGCCAGGCACATCTTCATGCTGAGGAAGGGGTGGGCTGTCACTGCAGAGAATACTGGTGTTTAGGGGCAGACTTGTGGAGGGATAGTGGGAGGAGATGGTTCTGGAACCCTTAGGCCTGGTCCAGCCTCTCCTCCTACTTGCCTCGTGGCCTTAGTGGTGGACTTTAACCCTCTCTGAGCACGTTTGCTCCCCTGTCCCCTGCAGTGATTATGATTAACTTTGTAGGGCTTTATAAGGTGACACCCCCAGTCCTTGTCACCTGGCTTATGGAGGGACTCTGCAGGAAAAAAGATGCCACTTGGCCAAAAGGCCTATTTGGGCTTCAACACTTCTGTGTACAGTGAATCTAAAACTGCTAGGAACACATTTGGAGGCTGTTTGATCTTTGATCATCTGAAACGAGGCCCAGTCCCTAAATAAAGCAGACTTGACTGCAACCTTAGAAATGAACCTTCAGGATTCTTGTCATTTGTTGCTTTTCTCCTAAACCTTGAGACTGTTATAGGTCTACTGAAGACCTCCCGGGAGTGAGGGTTTGGAGCTTGGAGCTGCAGCCACAGGAATTGATGCCACTCAGGAGTAGTGAACGGCAGGCCGTGAGGTAGCCACTGCCAAAGATGCTGGACTGAGCTGTCTTCAGTGCCCCGTGGAGGTGTTTGGGGCCTGTCCCAGAGGGCACTCTAGGCAGTGGCGAGGAAGGCAGGGACAGAACAGCGCGTGCTCAGGACCTGCCCTGGAAGCTGACATTGCAGAGACACTCGTTGCTGGTTTTGTCTTCACAGTGTCTGCAGCAGGTGTAAAAACCTCTTAGCACAGAGGAGGCTGCTGATTCAGTGGGACTCTGCCCAGTCACACCTGGAGTGAGCAGGCCAGGTTGGTCAGATGCCAGAGCCTTTGCTTTTTCATTCTGTTCCACCACCTTCCCCAGAGCCTCATCCTCACCTTTAGCAGGGTGCTGCCTTGGAATTGCTTGCGCCGGGTGGACCTGCACAGTGCATGGGTTCCTTAAGACAAGGTAGGGCTTAGGCTTCCGCTTACCAACTGCCTTAGGACGAAGCCTCTCGTTCCTACCCAGTGTCAGAGGGTTGAGCCTCTTGCACCCACCCTGTGTGCCTTGGCTGGCTGAGTGTCCTGAGTGAGCTGTGAGGGCACTAAGATGACAAAATCTCCTTTCCTGCCTCCTTTCCACCCACCAGAGGCCAGCTGGGAATCACTCCAGCTTCATTCGCAGGACAGTTTCTCTGCCCCATGGATTATTGCTTTATAGCTTTATTGGCCATTACCCAGCACAGCTAGAGAGTTACTCCTCCAGAATGCTCTGGTCTCTCCCCACCACCGCCATGCCTTCTGCTTACCTCTATCACAACACTGACCTCTGAGGGCAGCTTCTGTTTCTTGCCCTTCTGGTCATGGGCTGAACTTTGTCAGTGTCCTCTGGGTCACCTGTCTCTGGCCCCGTGTGCAGCTCCAAGTCCTAGATCAGGGAATGCATCTGTTCCCAAGGGGCCCCTTCCTGGGTTTAAATTACACAGAATCCAGCCAAAGGTGTGCTCAGGTGCTGGGGAACATTGACCAGAGATCTCCCGGGTGAGAATGAGTTTTCCTGCCAGTGCTGCCTTTCTGGAAAAAGGGGTCCTCCCCTTGCTGTAGAAGGGCAGAATTATCTGGAGGTACGAACGGGTTTTGGAGTAAATGATCTTGTATTAGTAAAAGAATCCAGCAGTACCTTCCATGTCATTATTAGTGTTGGGGGTGGGGTGTCATAGGAGATCCCAGCATTAACACTGAATCTCTGCCTTGAAGGAAGGGTTCAGGGTGAGGTATGGTTAGCAGATTGCAGTTGGCATCTTGCACTCATTTCATTTGTAGGTTTTGAGTTTGAGGTGACAGGTCCACCCATGAGCTCCTCAAGAGCAGGGGCCTGAGTCTGGTGCACACCAGGGCGTTGGTGTATGCGTGCGTGGAAGGATGAGGAGGACTTTGAGCCCGTGGTGGGAAGCCTCTTGCAGGAAGGGCCTGCGTTGTGGTGTGGGGGCTCCTGTGCTGGACCTACTGGGGGTGGGGTGGGGGTGCCCACCAGAGGGTGCTCTGGGGGCACAGAGGTGGATCTCACTGCTTCTAGGGTGGGGATGGGGGCTGGACTTAATAACTGAGTTGAGACTGAGTCTTTAATGAATGTAGTTCCTATTTGGAATTTAAAGGTCTTCATCCTCACAAACTCTAATCATCTTACTTGGCGGTGTCTAGTGTAACTGCTTGTCTCTTTTAGGAACACAGGAGCACACAGGCAGGGAAGGGGCTCAGGGGCACTTCCTAGACCAGCTCTGGGGGCAGAGGCTTATAACCTGGGAAACGGTGGGTACCCTGGGAATCTGTGTCAGGCCCTGAAGGTCCAAGTCTCCGGCTGTGGCTTCTCCACAGGGAAGGCTGCTGGATGGTGCCTCCATCTCAGACTCAAATCCACTTCTCACAGCCTCCCTTTATTTGCAGTTTCCTCGTCTGTAAAGTGGAGATGATTAGATGCCCTCGTGGAGATGCTGTGAGGAGAAATTGGATAAGCCTAGTAGATTGTATAAAAATAGCGCTTAGCATGGATACCGGTGCCCCCGTCAGCTGTTACCTGCTCAGGGAGTAGATCAGGGGAGGGCTGGTTTCTGAGAATGAGCCTTGGCCTCCGTGAAGGCTTTGGGAGTAGTGGAGCCCCCTGCCCCCCCTTCCTGAACCCCCTCAAACTTTCGTGCAGGCTCAAACAAGCAGTTAGAACAGACATCCAGATAAAGATGCTTTCTGGAAGTAGGGAGGGCTTGGCAGGAAGAATCCAACCTGTGCTCCCACACACGTCATGGGGGAAACAGATGCAAGCAAGCCATGTTTGGTATCTTTTGTAAGCCCGTAGCCACTTCTTTCATTCCTCAACATAGAAATACATTATTTTGCATTAGTTGAATTTGTACCTGAAGTTACCATTTTTGTTGTAAAGTGCAAAAATGCACAGTGGTCCAGGGAAGAAGCAGCCTTGAATTCTCTCTTGCTTCCAGGAGGAGAACCCCGCAGACTCCTGGGCAGGCCCCTGGGCCCTGCTCTCCCGCACTCATGAGTCTGACAGGAGGAAGCCAAGTGCACCGGCTGCGGTGAGGGCACTCAAAGGGCTGGAAATGGGAAGGGCTAGAGGCCCCTGTGCAGAGGGCAGCCCTCTTGTTCCTGCTGCCCTGGTGGGAGCCATCCCCATCCCGGTCCCAGGGCTGCTTCGGGACCAGGGCAGAGCCTGGTGGCAGGGTTGCTGAGGGCCCTCTTCAGCTGTGTGCGTGGTGCCTGCATAAACAACTGGAGGAGAGCAGAGGATGAGCGGTCCAGTGTCCTCTTCACAGTGGAGGTTAATCTAAGGGGGTTTAAAATGCAGGCAAGTATCTGAAAGTGTGGGCTCAGAAGTGGTCGCCAGTGAAGGGGGAGGTGAGGAGGGGCAGGAGGCCCTTCTTTTTGTGAGCAGTGCTGCTGGGAGGAGGGTTGGAAGAGGGGGAGGTGCCAGAGATGTCTGTCTCAGAGCAGGAGGGGACAGAGCAGTGTGACCCTTGGCTCCCAAGGGGGCAAGGGGTGAGCCCTGGTTGCTGAAAGCCTGCAAATCTACGGGCTTAGAGGGAGCAGTGAGGAGGCAGATGGCAGGGTCCGGGTGGCAATCGCAGGGCTAGGTGTGGAGGAGCTGCCTGGTGCCAGGACTGTGCTGTCTTAGGGACACTGTGGGCCCACCAGTGACTGCTGGGACAGATGAAGGCACAGTGCCAGCACCGAGTGGGAAGCCCACTGAGCCCAAGGTCCAGGAAATGGCCTTCCAGGAGTGGGAGGGCCTTTAAAAAAATGTTCTATTTTCTTTACTTACTTGTTTTTTAAGAATTTATTTATTTGGCAGCACATGCACATGTGAGCTGGGGGAGGGGCAGAGGGACAAGCAGGCTCCTCGCTGAGTGGGGAACCCTGTGTAGGGCTGGTTCCCAGGACCCTGAGATCATGCCCTGAGCTGAGGTCAAACGCTTAACCTACGGAGCCACCCAGGTGCCCCCCAAAATGTTTTCTTTAAAAGGCATATTTTAGGGGTGGCTGGGTGGCTCCATAGATTAAACATCTGCCTTCTGCTCAGGCCAGGATCCCGGGGTCCTGGGATCTAGCCTTACATCTGGCTCCCCGCTCAGAGGGGTGCCTGCTTCTCCCTCTCCCTTTGCCCCCCACCCCACTATGTGAATATACTCTCTCTCTCTCTCTCTCTCTCTCAGATAGGTAAATAAAATCTTAAAAAGTAAATAAATAAAAGGCACATTTTATTTAAGAGGTAACATTCGAGGCCTTACAATTCCACATTGGTCTATGAAACGGTAGATAATAGAAGTGTAGTCAAGCTCACTTTGTAATGAAGTACATATCGGTGATCCGTTCAGCGATTGCCATTCTTCCCTCTCTGATCTTGGGGTACTGCCTCTGGTACCATCGACACAGACTGTTGCCAGCCCAGAGCCCTCCCCGATCTCCAGGTCATAAACAGATGATGAGTTCATGTAGCCACTTGGCTAGTAGTATTGGTAGTATTTACAGAAATATTTACAATGGAAAAAAAGGTTACTTTAAAACTTTAATTTGCAAATCAGCCTCAAGTACCCTAAAATGCAGAGTTCTCTGAGGGTTAAAAACTGTCTGACTTTTAGACACCACGATGATTCTGTTACATTTCCCCTGAGATAAGTCCACCTCGGAGTCCAGCGTCCCTCTGCTCTGGCCACGTCTGGGGTGGCTGTCCTATGAAGTGGATGGGACCCTCCTCTGGCCAGCCCTCCACCAGTTTTCCACTGCATGTAGAATAAAACCTAAGGACCTTACAGCAGTCTATGAGGCCCATGCCTGCTGGGCCTGGTCTCCACAGGCATCCTCGTGTATTGTGTCCTCCGCCCTTTTTGCCTTTAGCCCAGTGGGTTCATGTTCTTTCTTGGCTGTGCCAGGTTCACTGCTGCCTCGGAGTTTGGGAGCTCCCTGCTTCCTGTGGCTGGATGCTGTCTTGACCTCTGCCCTTGGCTTGCAGCCTCTTTTTCAGGGCCTTATGGAAATGTCACTTCACAGTGACACAGTCTTCCTAGACCATCCTCTTTCGAAGAGTGTGTGTGTGTGCGTGTGTGCACGCATCATGTACATCCAGGCTGGCAGCCCTGCCTCCTCTCCGTGCTTTTGCCTGTCACCATCTGACTTATCGTGCACTTTATTTATCCCCTCTGCTCTGGAGGGCAGGAGCTTGGTCCATTTCGTTGGATGCCACGTACGCTCGTCCCCTCAGAACAGTGATGAGCATGTGGCAGTAGGCTTCAGAAGGTATTTTTGATGGGTGCATTGGCTGCTTGGCATCAGAAGGGCTCAGGTCTGGGCACTTGACTCATGGAGAAACAGTAGGTGCCTCGGATGGATGTGAGGATGGAGCAGGGGTGCGTGGTAGGCATTGACTGGCGTTTTTAACTTTACAGAATTAAATTACAGGACGTCTGAAGTAATTTGTGGAGATGCATACGTGAAACTGAACCCGAGAGTTTCACATCACCGCCATTTCTCTTGTTGTTTCTCTCTTCTTTGCTATAGCTTTGTCTGTTTTCTGATTGTTTTTTACGTGAGACTCTGCTTTTAAGAGGTTAAGGGTTTGCTTTCCATGGATGAGCTGGCAGGTGGGAGATAGCATCATGGGCTGGTTAGTTCTTTTTCATGTTTTATATATTGTCAGTAATGTATGGGTAGCAACACCGGGGACTCCGTTCCCTCAGGTAAGGTGAGTGAAGAGAACTCGCCTCCCAAAGTGGTCCTAGCTATTGAATTAGGTGTGCTCCTGGTGTGCCCCGTGTGGTACGCAGCACATGGTGGGGCCTCAGTTTAAGGTCAGCTGTTGTTTTTATGACATAGGGGTTTTGGCATTTGTCTCGCTACTTCATCACCTGAGTTGAATGAAATCTAAACTGGTTTGCCTTCCTTAAGTGTCTTACTGGAGTTTGATAGCCTTGCATGTCTTGGGGTCTTAACTAGCATGCTGTGTTGAACATGTGCTTTTGACCATGTTAAATGTCCCTCTGGGTCCTGGCGGAAAGGCTGTTTTTGGGACGGAGCACACTGCCAGGTGAGAGTCTGGAGTTCAGTGCAGACAGGAGCCTCGTGAGCACATTGCCCAGTAGGGTGGCATCTATTACAGGAAGCTGGGAGTCCTGCTATTTGATGAAGGCTGGATGACATTACCTCCTGACCCAGGCCAGCCCCAGTATCAGAGTCCATCGTCTGAGTCCAGGTGCCTTCACAGGCCCCATGTGTCCCTAGGGCTGGTGCAAGCACTAGGGTAGTAGTGAAACTGTGGATGGGTGTTCTTCCTCCAGGAGGGATGGGGATGTCCCCCAGCAATGGAGAATCCCCACTTCTAGTGAGCACTGCTGCTAGTGAGGACATGGTGAGAGCCACTAACATCTAGGACACCTAGAGCCAAGTGGCAGTGTGTCCACCCATCTACTTCCTCGGCAGAGATACCAGGTGTTGTGCTGGATGCTGTGTGGAGGGAGTTGGCCAGGGTCCCTGCTCTGGAGCATCTCCATGGGGAGGACCAGAGCAAACACACATTATGATCATCACCAGGGGCAGAGGGAGCATCTGGCGGGTCCGGGGGTCAGCAGACACCCTGAGGACGGCATCCAGGCTGTGCTTCACAGTCGAGGAAGGAGCATGGGTTCACAGAGAATTAGTTTGGCCTTTGTCCCAGCCTGGCTTTGCCTCACTTTGTGACACAGTCACGTTCCAGATTAGAAATGCTTAAACCTGGAGATGCCTGGATGGCTCAGCAGTTAGGCATCTGCTGCCTTTGGCTCAGAGTGTGATTCTGGAGTTCCTGGATCAAGTCCCACATCGGGCTCCCTGCATGGAGCCTGCTTCTCCCTCTCCCTGTGTCTCTGCCTCTTTTTCTTGGTGTCTCTCATGAATAAATAAATAAAATCTTTAAAAAAAATGCTTGAACCTGCTGATATACTCGATTACCCAAGTGTTCGTTTGGTAGTTTGGATGCTGATTATCACATTTTAAGATAGTGCATATCCGCATTTCATTTTTTCATCTGATTGTTTGCATTGTTAAATAGAAGATCAGTTTCTTATAATCTGCATTCACATTTATTTGGACAGTTTTGCTTTGTTCCTTTGCAGACCCGTTGTGGGAGAAAAGTATGCTGTACTCTTTAGAAGTGAGGTATACCTGCGTACACTGAGTACATTCTGTTGACTGTTTTTATTCCTTTCAGACTCTAAGGTCTGTCCGCCTTATTTTAATTTAATTTAATTTTTTATTTATTTAATTTAATTATTTTATTTTATTTATTTATTTTATTTATTTTATTTATTTTTTATTATTTATTTTATTTTATTTTATTTTATTTTTATTTTATTTTATTTTATTTTATTTTATTTATTTTATTTTATTTATTTTATTACTTTTTGTCCGCCTTATTTTTTTTTTTTTTTTTTTTTTTGTCCGCCTTATTAACCTTGTGTCCCACACCTACTACAGCGTAAGCACATGGTAGAGTCTCGGTAAATATTTGTTGCATATGGACGTAAACAGAATCAGCAATTCAGAAATTGCACGGTGTTTGGGATTCTGCGTGAAAGCTGATAATGCCTTTTTATAAAATTGGCCTTCAGAATGAATGCAGGCCTCCTGCCTGCCCACCCCCCCCACCCCCACCCCCAACCTGTGTGTCTTAAGTATGAGGGTAACTAAGAGCATTTTTCTGGATTACACCTGAATTCAGAGCTCTTTGTGCCATCCCAAACCTGAAAAACTCAAACTT
Organism: Vulpes lagopus; assembly: GCF_018345385.1. NCBI lineage: Eukaryota > Metazoa > Chordata > Mammalia > Carnivora > Canidae > Vulpes > Vulpes lagopus. The sequence goes on from NC_054827.1 coordinate 119,350,350, forward strand.
TTTTTCCAGGATTTTTACCTTGTATAGTAAGTCTTTGCCCCTTGATCTGGCCTGTCGCATATGGGATGTGTTCTGTCGTGATGGGGAAGGGTTTCTGTTCCGGACGGCCCTGGGCATCCTGAAGCTGTTTGAGGACATCCTGACCAAGATGGACTTCATTCACATAGCCCAGTTCCTGACAAGGCTCCCAGAGGACCTGCCTGCAGAGGAGGTGTTTGCTTCCATAGCAACCATTCAGATGCAGAGTCGAAACCGGAAGTGGGCTCAGGTAAATGGATCTTTTGTTCCCTCTTTCCCTGTAGAGTGGCCTGGCTCAGTAGCATGACTGAGAATTAGTTCTCCAAGTGCCTTTTGAGAAAAGAGCCCTCTCTAAATAAAGTGCTTCTTGGACTGGGAGCCAGGAGCCTGGGTTTGAGGCTTGGCTCTGGCATGCAGTCTTGGGCAGTCCTTCCTTCTCTGAGTGTCCCTTAGATGGAGGGAGGGTAACAGAAGCCTCCCCACCCATCCTGCAGTGGCATTGGGAGGTCAGGGTTTCTCACTTGCCATCCCTGTGCTGTCCACAGGTCAGAAGGCCTTTTGTAGACCAAGCACCCCTCCCTGCCCCCTGCTTGCCCTGGGGCAGGGTGGGGAGATTGTCCCCCATCACTGATAAAGGAGACCCAGGGAGGGAGGTCGCTGGAGGGCTGGAGGAAGGCTTCCCCAGGGAAATGTTGGGCTGGCCCTCTGCTGGCTAAGTCAGGGGAGCAGCACCCCAGCTGATGGTGTGGGAGTGAGTCTAGCCTGGGCCTGCTACTTCTAGATTCTTTTCATCTCCTCTGGATGTCCTGCCTAGGGTCTGTCCCCTGTGGGATTAGCCAGTGTTTCTGGTTCCAAGTCTTTGTGGTACAGAAAAAAAAGCAAAAATCAAGGCTTGCTTTGTGACCCCGTTTAGGCTCAGAGCTTGTCTGGCATCAGGTCGTGGTTGGAGACCATGGAGGCTTGTACTCTCCTGTGTATGCTAAATAGCTTATCCCTTGCCGACCTTTTTTATTAGTGGGAGAGTTTAAATCATACTAATATAGAGTAAAATAGATAACAGACCCCATGCCCTTGTCAAATATGCAGGTGGTTTCAAACTTGTCTCAAGTGTCAGTGGCTTTATAGTTTGAATCAAGATCCAAATAAGGTTCACACTGTCGTTAATGGAAAGATCCTTTTAGTCTCTTTTAAATATATAGATCACTTGATCTCTCCTTGTATCCCTTGTTCTCTATTTATTGAAGACACAGTTCTTTGTCCTACAGCGTCTCCTGAGTCTGGATCTTGTGGTTATATCCTGGTGGTGGTGTTAATGTGGTCTCCAAAACTTTGTTTCCTGTAAGGTGACTCTTAGATATGAGTACTTCATAGGCCATTAGGCTGTATCTCTCTCGCAGCCTCTCCATTTTTATAACAGTAGCAGCTTTATTGAGATGTAATTTACATAGCATGTCCAGTTCAGTGCATTCATGAACCAGAGAGTCCTCACTCACCTGGGCCCTTTATCCTGGCCCTGGGGCTGGCCCTTCCTGTCCTGTTCCATGGTGCTCTCTGGCTGGCCGACTCCCTCCCTGTCTGGGTCTTTGGGGAAGAAGCACAGCTGCTGTCTGGGACCTTGGGTAATACTAGGATAGAGAGAAGAGGCACTGTTTTGTGCTTGGGTGATAGGATTTGCATTTCTGAAATATTAAAAATACATTCTGTTGATAAAAGGGAATGACATCCCGACACATACTGCAACACAGATGACTCTTGGAACACCCTGTGAAGTAACAAAGCCAGACACTAAAGACCATGTGCTCTGTGATTCCATCTGTAGGCAAGTCCAGAACAGGGTCATCTTTTGAGACAGGAGGTCAGGCCGTGGGCGAGATGGGGCCAGGAGGGAGGGTGGAGCTACAGGTTACAGGGTTCTTCTCGAGGCGTGAAGGTGCTCTGAAACAGACCATGGTAATGTAGCTCACATCGATGCATACACTAAAATCCACTGAACTGTACACTCTAAATGGACAAATTATATGGTAAGGAGTTCTATCTTAATAAAACTTAAAAAATTCAGTCAGTTCATGTGTAAATAAGAATGGCTATATAATTATTAGAGATCTGGCAAGAGGGAGAAAGAGCCTTTCTCTGGTTGAGAAACCAATGGACAATACAAGATGAAAATCTGGGACCCACTGTCCAGAATTACTAAGAGTTTCAAGAAGGTGACTGCCTGGGGTGGCATGCCTCTGAAGTTTGCCTGTGTGCGAGGGCGTGCTGTGGGCTCCATGATTCACTTGCTTAGGGGGGATTTTCTGAAGTCGCTGCAGGGCCACTGCCTTTCCTGACAGCCTTTGTTCCACATGTAGCTTGGTTACCACCGTGATTTGTCCTGTCCGCTGACCTGCCTCTCCTTGTCGCTGGTCTTCCCACCCTACATGTCCCCCACACAGGCACTCAGAGAGGGCAGGGGTAAACCCAGGCCTGTTGTTTCCCTTGTGTTTTAGGGACAAGATAAAAGGTTTGGTTAAAACCAGCCCAGAGGGATGCCTGGGTTGCTCAGCGGTTAAGCATGTGTCTTTGACACAGGGCTTGATGCTGGAGTTCCAGGATCGAGTCCCATGATTGAGTCCCACATCGGGCTTCCTGCACGGAGCCTGCTTCTCCCTCTGCCTAGGTTTCTGCCTCTCTCTCTGTATCTTTCATGAATAAATAAATAAAATATTTAATAATTAATTAATTAATTAAAAAACCAGCTCAGCAGTTATTGGATCGAAGGGCATTTTCTGATCACAGGATCATGATGGGAGTCAGCCTGAGGGTGGGGGTGGAGGTGGGGGCGAGGCTAGGCTTCAAGGAGTTTATACGGTGCTAGGCTCCATGAGACTTGTGGTCTGTACACATTCCCCTTAAATGCTCCGCTTTAGGTCAGGACCCTGAAGAGCTTTACAAGGTAAGTAAGTGTGTATGTTTGCCTAGCAGTCCCGTTGACTTAGGGGTAGAGAGGGGACTTCCCTTCTGTGCGATTTATCTGAAACCTACATAAAGTGTTTTCTCTTCACCCTTCGTAATTTGTACAAAATTCAGTTAAAGTGACATAGTGGTAACCTGGTAGGTTACTCCTTGGTTTTGTGTTCTAACCAGCCTAGGTCTGAATGCATCCGGGCTGTTAGAGCAGCCACTCCTGTAAATGTCCGTGGCTCAGGTGCCTAACTGTGAGGTGTTAACCATCCTCAGCTTGTGTGCGCTGACAGTGCTGTGCATGAGGTCCCTGGAGAGGTGCCCCTCTTGTGTGTTCAGTAAACAGAGCCCGTGTTAGCACCATTCCTGTTCTTAAGTGGTCAGAGGAGGATGTGTCTTTAAAGTAAAACTGTTAGCCAGGACCTGGGAAAGCAGAGTTGGGAACTCAGTCACTCTTGGAAGGCCCAGGAGGGCTCGAGAAGAGCCCACGTTTGTTAGTCTTAAAAGTACACATGGTTTGCTGGTGAAAAGGAGAGGCAGGCAGGGGAGCAGCTGTGTGGAAGGGCCCAGGGGCACTTGTCAGCATCTGTCTGGGAGTGGGTAGCCTGGCTTGGGTGGTGGTGAGCACGGGCTGGAGCCAGATTGCGGAAGGAGAGCCTTGCAGCCGTGTGCTGATGTCTCTACAGCAGCCAGTGGGACATGGTTGTGGGACATTAGGCCACAGATGGCACGGTTGGATTTCCACGTTAGGAGGAGGGCTCTGGCTGTGGGTTTGGGAGGTGGAACAGGGGAACAGCAGAAGTGGGAGTGGGGGAGAGACCAGCCAGGAGGCTGCGCATCCTGTCACCATGCCTGGCAAGGCCTGTGTTCAGTGTGTTTGCAGTCACCCATGGACGTCTCCTCTATGATCCCCAGGTATTGACCGCACTGCAGAAAGACAGTCGGGACACGGAGAAAGGAAGCCCGTCTCTCCGACACTGAGACGGCCGGCAGACTCGCGCTCGGCCCCGAAGCAAGCAGATCTCCGGGTGGCACCTGCGTCGTTTCAGGCAGGCACACGGACTGTGGAGAGGAATGGGCTCTTTTCATGTTTGATCCGAACACTGGAGTTGGCCTTAAACAAAACAAACAACTTTAAAGAATTAAACCAAGGCTTAGCCTTAAGAAGCTCAGTGGAACGATGAGCTGGTGTTGACCACGGCCAACACTGCATAGTCTGCATGGTGTAAAACGAAGGCCGTGGCTAATCCTCCTGCCCCCTTCACAAAAGTTAATTAAATTGTCATGGTTTTATGTCAACTGATGAAAAGTACATTACAGTCTTCCTTAGCCAGGGTGCGTGAGCAATGCTACCTAGGAGGCCTTGGAGGCGTACTGGCCCATTGACATACTTGAGTGAGGAAGGAGTGCTTGATTTAGTTACCGAGAGAATCTTCCTGGGGCCGGAGGTCCCGTGTTTAAAGCCCACCTACCAAAGATAGCATGAACGGGAGATGGGCTCCCACCGGGCGGTCACTCAGAGTGCTCGGGGCTCCTTGGGATTCCACGCGACCTTCGGTGGGCCTTTCTCATGGTCTCCTTGACCAGAATCACAGCACGAGGGCTGAGAATGGCCACGTAGGTTCCGGGGGACCCCTGCTCTGCCCCCTGAGATTGCTCCCTCTGTCTCCTAAACAGGAAAAGCTGCTTGCACCCGAGGCCCGAGACAGGAGACGGGCTCAGACCCCTGCACGTCCCATCTGCCGAGGCTGGGGCGGCGGGAGCAGCCTGCGCCCTTGCTCTCACCGAATGCTGCTCTCCCCTCTGTCACCCGAATAGCAGGACCAGTCCTGAGAACCAGTGCTTCCCTCACGCATCTGGTTTACAGGCAGACTGTCGTGAGGGCTGAGGAGCGGGCCGCACGGTCCAGCGCACAGACGGCCTTGTTGGCCCCCACTGTTTGTCCTGTCGGCCTCTCCCCGTTTTAGCTGGTTTTCCCCCAGGTTCAACAACCTTCTTGTTCAAACTTTTCTTTGACTAACTTTAACAATTGTGTTGTGCTTTGGTCATGCGGATTTGGAGACATGAATAGGTTTCACAGCGGAGAGCCCCCAGGACAGGCGACTCTGGAAACCTGCTTGCATGCGCCGCTCTGTCCGTGTGTGGGTCTCCGTGAGTGCTCGGGAGACCCCTTGGCTGCACCCTCCCCGGGGGTGGGGGGTCCCCTGGACACTCACTCTGGGTGCTGACGTGTGGAGCGCCCGCAGGGTGGGGTCAGGGCCTGTCTGTGGGCTTGCTCTTCTAGGTTTTCTCTGTCCACCACGGCCATGCATCCTGTTTTCTGGAGTGGCCTTTTGTGTGTCGTCACCCCGCCCCTGCCCCCACCCGGTCTTCTCCACTGAGTTTTCCAGGGAGGTTGCAGAGCATCTCAGATCCACGTTCTGCCTCAGCCCGTAAGCGCCAACCCTCCTGGCTTCTCGGAGGAGGCATCCCGTCTTCACCGAGGGCTGGCACATCTAGGCGCTGCCATGCAGCCACCACATGCCGAATGTCACCCCGCCGAGCCCGGGCATGGCCCTTCCTCCCACGCGTGCCGAGCATCCTTCCGGACGTAGGCTTTCTGTTCTGAAAGGTGTATATATTTTCTTACTGTACATACAGATGTTCTTAAGTCGGGACAGGAAGCAACGCTGCCAGGGCCGCGTTCGTGGCACGTCACGCACGTTCAAAACCCAGCCCTTAACACTTCTGTCAGACAGTTTGACATAAGTCTCTGGGGATTTACGTCACCACGTATGCATTAAATTTTTAAACAGGATTCCGTGCCAATCTGGAACACTTACCAAATCTCTGGTTCACAAGAGGTTCGCGTGACCTGATGTTCAGGGAACGCATGGGGTCCTGCCGGTTTGCTGTGTCCGCCTCAGCGGTCGGGCGTTGGGGTCGTGTGGCCCCTTTCCGTGGGGGGGCTACCAAGGGCACAGGGTAGTGCTGCTCTGTTACGACCTCTGTTGGGCTCGACCTCTTTTGGGCTCGTGCTATCATTTAGGAAAATGGGGGAGCAAACTGAAAGGCCGTGCCCCCTGAAGTCTGCACTTTCCGCCCCCTGTCCCACACCACCGACTGTCAGACTCCCAGACTTCGGGATCGGGACCTTGTGCATCGGCACTTTAGTCAAAGGCGTGTCCCCACCAGCCCCTGAAAGCCCATCTAGAAACAATGTTCACTTTCAAAGGTACTTTTTAACTGCTCAGTTTTTGACTATTTTGAATAGTTTGCTGATAGAAACTTCCTGGTAATACTTGCTACATATCATGTTTTAATTGCTTGTACAGTTAACCTTTAATTTTATTTAGTAAAGTCTATCAGATTAGGACTTTTTGAATTGTAAATACGTGATTTTATTAAATAAAAGTCATGTAAAATTGTTACTTATGTTCGCTGCAGTTTGGTGTGAAATTGAAGTTCTCACCTTCTGAGTATGGCAAATGTGACTGAGTGTCGCGTTATTTTAAAACCCACTGGTTTTGCCCAGTTAAATAAAAAAGGTGGTTATGTTAATTTGGTGGAGGGATTTGGGAGTTGAGCGTGCCCCTCGCAAGCTGAAGGGACCTCCCACTTGGGAACCCTGTGTCTGCTAGGCTGGCCGCCACCCATCCCGCTGCCCAGCCCCCCCAGCCGCTGGGCTGCTCACTCTTCTGGGAACCTGCTCCAGGCCTGGGCAGCCCCCCAGCACCCGTGATGACCGTGGGCTGCTCCTGGGCCGTGTGCCCCCCCCCCCGCCAGCTCTGCTGCCCCACAATGGTGGCTGTGAGCGCAGAGTGGTTCGAGGGGCCACGTGTGTCACCGGTGCCTGTTACGCCAGTTGTTGGGGCTGAGTGCTGGAGGCCCAGGGAGAAGCCTGCTGAGTCCCAGCCCGAAGGTTCCACGTGGAGCCCTGAGGGCTGCTGCCACCTCTTCTGTCCCCTGGTCCCCCTGGGGAGTCCCTGTTCCTCCACTGTGCACCCAAGCGCTGCTGCCCCTCCTGCATCAGGAGGCCTAGGCCCATGCTGGGGAACTCAGTACCCTCCGCTCCGTGACGGGTCTCCCGGCCTATCCTCCCCAGAGACCGCACAGCTCCAGTCAGGGTGTTTGCACCCGGGTCTTGGGCCCCTGGCACAGGGCTCCCATCTTTCTCACAAGGGGATCCCCCGGCAGCCCTGGTCTACTGCGAGAGGCTGTGGCCCATGAGGGTGGCCGTGCTGGACAGCAGCCGTGTCCTGGGGCTTGGCTGCCTCATCTGCACCAGGCCTGGCTCAGATGTGCGACCGGCCTCATTTCTCTCCACAGCAGCTCCGACACCGTCCCTGTTCAGAGGTGACGCGGACAGCTGATCTGCTAGGGTTCCGGCTGCCACTTAGCTGCAGGGCTGGGGTTCAGACTCCGGCCTGCTGGCTCCTGAGCCCTTCCCGACCTCTCCCCAGGGAACAGGTTTACTCTGGGGCCTTTAGAAGCCTTCCTCCTCTCGCCCTGGCCTCAACTCCCAAGGGTGGTGTTTGGGGCGAGGCCTGGATTCATTCACCTGAACCCCTTCTGAGTGCAGGGCGCCAGCCTGCTGAGAAGGCCGCAGCCACGCATGACTGCAGCGTGGGGAGGGCCTTGGGGATGCACCTGCCGTGGGGGTAGAGGTTGTGGACTGTCTTCCCAAGAGAAACCAGGGGGCCGGCAGTTCAGAGACCACTACCTGAAGTGTGGAGCCTGCCACAAAGGCCCAGGGAGGGAACAGGGTTCTGCCCCAGTCCAGGGCAGGGACCAAGTTGGACCTTGAGATGAGCCAGTGGTCGGCAGAGGGAAGCCTCAGAGCCAAGGTGGGACCCAGGCAGGAGCTCGCCGCCACTGAAAGTCCCCAGGTGCTTCCAAGAGACCTGCAGCCCCTCCGTGAGCACCACCTCACCTGCAGCCAGCTTGCTCTAGAAGGTTGCTGCTCCCCTGGGCCCGGCCACACCAGGCCCCTTCTCCCAGAATGCCTGAGGCTGTGGAGGGAGGGGCAGTGGCCAACCTCCCCCCTGGCCTGACCTGAGTCTCTCCATTCCTCTTAGACACCATTCCTGCAGCTTCTTGGTACCACTCTGGAGCTCCTGGTAGAAGCTGCTCCAGCCAAAAACAACTGTTGCAGGTCTCATTCAGTTTGAGGTCAGAACAGGAATATTAAAATTCTCAAAAAAAAAAAAAAAATCTCTAAGCCTCTTGTTTCTTTTCTGTAACCAGAGGTAAAAAGGGTACCACCCATCCACTGGCTGGTGAGGATTAGAGTAAGGTGTTGAATTAGGGACGCCTGGGTGGCTCAGTGATTGAGCATCTGCCTTTGACTCAGGGCCTGGTCCTGGGGTCCTGGGATCGAGTCCCACATTGGGCTCCCTGCATGGAGACTGCTCCTCTCTCTGCCTGTGTCTCTGCCTGTGTCTCATGAATAAAAATCTTTTTAAAAAAATGAATTGTGTCATTAAGAGAAACCCATCACCATAGGTGGCTAGAATCATGCTTTTGACAGGTCAACTTTTGGTATCTGAACTCTTGAACTTAGGAATTTTAAAAATTGGTATTTTCCCCCTAATTATTAAAAATGCACGATCGTTGTATATAATTTGAAAATACAGAGAATGAAAATGGTAATTTCACCACCTGGGGAAGAGCTACTTTTTTTCACATACTGATTCTTATAAATTTTTACCCATTTTACAAGGGACATGTTGAGGTTTGGAAAGGTGGAGTGTTTGTCCCAGGTCACAATCGGAGGAGATGAGAAGCCAGGTCAGCCTGATTCCAAAGGCCTTATTTGCAAGTGCTACCCTGTCTTCCTCCTGGAGGCACCTCTGTACTCATCGTTGGCATCCTTTGGGTGAAATATTAGAAGCCTGCATCAGTTAAAGAGTTGCGGGAGGGGGACGCCTGGGTGCCTTAGTGGTTGAGTGTCTGCTTTTGGTTCAGGGCGTGATCCCGGGGTCTGGGATCCACATCAGGCTCCCTGCAAGGAGCCTGCTTCTCTGCCTGTGTCTCTGCCTCTCTCTGCGTATCTCTCATGAATAAATAAAATCTTTAAAAAAATAAAACATAGGGGATCTCTGGGTGGCGCAGCGGTTTGGCGCCTGCCTTTGGCCTAGGGCGCGATCCTGGAGACCCGGGATCGAATCCCACGTCGGGCTCCCGGTGCATGGAGCCTGCTTCTCCCTCTGCCTGTGTCTCTGCCTCTCTCTCCCTCTGTGTGTGACTATCATAAATAAATAAAAATTAAAAAATAAAACATAAGTTCCAAAATGAGGTGTGTTAACTCTGCTGTGATTTTATCAGACAGGCATCCCCAATCAGTGGCAAAAATCTAAATTATGGCTTCAGACCAACTTACAGAAAAAGAAAGCAGGTTTCTCCACTTAGGTAATTTTAAAATCTCAAACGTGGTAAGTCACCAGAAACAACTTTCACCTACCAATGAAAGCGGTTTCCTTTTCAGATGCCTTGGCAAATTGTACATAGGTTGTGTGTGATTCCCTTCCTGCCCCTGCTGTGACAGCTGCCCGTGACACCGAGGGGAACACTTCCAACTCAGACCAATTTTATTTTTTTTTAATAAATTTTTATTTATGATAGTCACAGAGAGAGAGAGAGAGAGAGGCAGAGACAGAAGCAGGCTCCATGCACCAGGAGCCCGATGTGGGATTCGATCCCCGGTCTTCAGGATCACGCCCTGGGGCAAAGGCAGGCGCCAAACTGCTGCGCCACCCAGGGATCCCCTCAGACCAATTTTAAAAAGAAGTCATGAGGGCAGCCTGGGTGGCTCAGCGGATTAGCGCCGCCTTCAGCCCAGGTCATGATCCTGGAGACCCGGGATCGAGTCCCATGTCGGGCTCCCTGCATGGAGCCTGCTTCTCCCTCTGCCTCTCTCTCTCTCTCATGAATAAATAAAATCTTAAAAATAAAAAAAAAGGAGTTTCACATAACGCCTCAGATTTTATTGTGCCTCCATTTTGCAGGCCCTCTCTTTTGGCAAGGAGAGGACAAAAATCTTTAGCCTTTGATTTCAGAGATTTCTAGTCCAGCTGCCCCATCTTATCTTTCTAGAGGGAGGCAGGCTACCTGCTAGAATGGACTGTTTCCTCGTTGGTTCTACTTCTGGAGAGCTCCTCTACCTGTGATTATTTTGTCTCCTATAGGACTTAGCAGCAGCTGCCTACCCTAGGCATTCAAACAACACTTAGTGCCAGAAAACGAGAGTGCCATGACGTTGGCGTGTTCATAAGCCAACAAACTATTGAGCATTGATTATGATTACGTGCTAGGCATCGTGCTGGCTCCGAGGGAGAATCGAAGTCCTTACTTCCCGGGCCTCTGTCTCACTGGGGCCCAGTGGGTGAAGCACACAGTCACAAAGCAGTGGGTCAGAGACTGGGATGGGGCACGCCAGTAAGACTTGGGGCGGCAGCGGTGGTGTCTGTGGCATCCTTCCTCAGAGGCGAGCTAAAGAAACACTTCATGAATGGGTTGCTATTTCGTGATCAGGAGCTTTCCTGTAATTTAGAGGGAACCTCATTATACAGTAATCAACAGAAGATTATTTATCTTCTAATTAATTGTAACATCTCTAGCATGAGATAATGTGGTAATGTGAGAGAACACTGGTAACGTTGCAGCTGAAAGCAATGCCAGCTTCATCTGTCTCTGTATCTTGTGCTCTCAAGAGGCCTGTCTGTCCCGGGTTTGAGGTTGGTGAGGGAGTGCTTGGCTCAGGCTGGGTAATGGCCAGTGGGGCAAGGTCAGCTGAAAATACCTGCTCTCCCCCTAGTGAACCAAAGGGACAGACGGTCTTGCAATGACAGCTGCTTGCTTGGGGAAGGCCTCAAACACATTGTCAGGTTCACTTGAAGCCTTCCCGACCACAAGAACCCCCTGGGCCTGTGCAGCTTTTGGCAGGAGGCATAATAGAGCTGTATTTGGGGGTGATTTCCTACTTTCCTTTGGACTTGATGAACAGGGTGGAGGGAAGACGACAATTGTAGAGGAGAAAGATGATGGGAGCGGGAAGTAGATGCGTTTTACACCCCTCATTGTTACGTCTGTGTGGTTTGGTAAGTGTGATCCTATAAACGAGTGTATCCAAGCTATGAAAGTTAGAAAAGGAATTTAGTCGTTTATTGGCTTCAAAGGGAACACATTTTATGAAACAATCGCATCACTAAAAGAGAAAGTAATTGTGACAATTCTCCCGAGGAACTGACCCACATGCCTAGAGGGGGCTTCCTACCATTCTTTACAGGTGTTCAGCACCAAAAACTAGATCACCCTTCTTAGGACCTACTTAAGCTTAGGGATGGGAGAATGCTTCTGAACCCAAATCTACACGTCCTGAAGTTCAATTTAAAATGAAAAAGAAATGAAAACAGGCCCCTAGCTCCAAGAGCACCAAGGAAAACTGGAAATGTAATCACTGATTCTGGATTAAAGAGGTAGACCTATCAGGTATTTCCTACATTGACACAAGGAATAACAGACATTTTAATATTTGATACAGAGTAAAATCATGTGCGGAGCACGGTCCTGTTGCCAAGGTCCAAAAAAATCTTGCCTGGAACAAAAGGCTTACAGTCAACAGTCACTACTCTGCATATTTTGCACCTGGCCAAACACTATACAATTATCATTTTGTCTTCATTGGAAAACAAAATGTCATGTTTTTGTATAGATAAATGCGTCTCTTTAGAAGATCCAAGAAAACGTTTCATTAGAATTGCAGATGGTCATCGAGCCAGAAACAAACGTTAACGGTCAAGCCGACCGAGTCTCCTCTCCTGGAAAAAGGAAAGATGAACCTTAGCTCCTTTTCCTAGTTATCATTTCTCCTGTCTGCCTCATCCTGTTCATTACCTCAAAGCTGGTGCTGCTTACATACGTTAGATTCATCTGAGGAAATTAGCGAGCTTTGAGTTGAGGATGCGACTCAGGACTACATTTATAAATTCAAAGGGGCTTTAATAATTCACTTAATGCACAGGAACTTTCTTGGTCCCCTGCCCATTTGTTGAACCCTCTGACATATGGAAGAGGAACAATTTTCTTCAGGATCAGGTTCTTGAGATTATGGAATTGCTCAGATACAAAAAGGCTTCTGATAGCTTTTTATGAGCAGCCAGGTCCATGAAGTCATCCCTGTTGTTTCTCTGGACCTATTTTATATTTTACTCAACCCCACGTAAAACCGATTACTAACCCAGTTTTGTTCGGGACTCATTTAGAGGTTGAAAATGATGAGATTTATGCAAAATATAGCTCCAGTCCCAGGATCACAGGCCTTTTAAAGAAGGGCCATACATGGAGAATAAAAGTTAACTCAGGATAAAAGTTGCTGAGATCAAAGATGTTCTGGGGACTCTCCCGTCGTCAGTGTTAAGACGGGAGAAAGGCTTTGGCTTCCCTGATCTTCTGCTTCACGCCCCTGCAGGACATAGTAAGCCCTGCGTGACGACGTTTCAGGGACTCTAAACGCTGCTTGAGCAGTTCCGTCTTGTCCACCTTCTCTTCCATGTCCTGAAGGAGCAGCTCCTTGCCCAGAAGCCCACATTTCTGGTTCAGCTTGGTGTTGTCAACCCGCAGGCAGTCCCGGGCTTGCTTGGTCCTGGTCAGGATGTCCCTCCTCAGGGCCACCCGGGCCTCAATTTCCAAAAGCTGTGTCTTCTTGCATGCGTTTTCTACATCCACAAAATGTAACTTCTCCTTCACGTGGGTTATTATTTGCACATTGTTTGTCACCTTGTTGTGCAGTTTTAAAAGTTCCTCATTTCGCTCCTCGACTTTTTCATTGAAGGTCTGGTTCTCAATCTTAAGCTGCTCAAAATCAATGAGGAGCAGACCCTCCGTCAAGTCCTCCTGGGCCCTCATCCGGGTTTCAAAATGCATCAGGCTCTGCTTCAGCTGCACGTTCTCTAGTCTCACAGCACTCATCTCCTTCTCCTTCTTATCCTCCAGCGCCTGGATCTGCTCCACCTCCCGCAGAGCCGCCTGGCGACCGCCACGCATCCGACAGCTGCCCATGGCCTGCATCACCACCTGCTTCTTGAGCGCCTGGAAGCCTCGCCACTCCTTCTCCACCCTGGAGAGCTCCTCCCTGCACTGCTCCTTCAGCTGGCTCAGCTCCTGGTGATACCAGTCCAGGTCGTCTAAGCCCTGCTTCTTCAGCTCCTCCAGCATGGCCAGATGGTGGAGGTAGGCTTGCTCTTTCTCTGGGGCCTCCGGCTCCGGGCCCTTGTCGGGCACCTCGGCTGCTTCCAGACCCTTCTTCTTGCGCAGCGCCTCAGAGATCTTGTGCTGCAGGTACAGGTTGTAGCGCTGGTAGCTGCTGCGCTCCATCAGCAGCGTCTGGTACTGTTCCAGGAGCTCAGCGCGCAGCTGCTCTTCCTGCAGCCTCTGCATGTCCTCGGGCCACCCATCATCCTCGTCCACAGCCTCACCGCTCTGCTTTTCCTTGTCTTTCGCCGGGCTTCCTCGCACGCCCCTCTCCTCGATTTCCGGGCTCTCCTCGCCCTCCTCCTCCCCGTCCCGCTCAGCCTCTTCCCGGCCGGCGGTGGACAGCGGCAGAGACACGGCCGAGGTGGCTTCCTTCCTCCTCCCCTCGACCGCCGGTGCTGCCGCCTCCTCCCCCGCCTCCCCCGCCTCCTCCTCCTGCCCCTCCCCCTCCGCCGAGTCCGCCGCCCGCTCCTCGGGCTCCGCGGGCCCGCCTTCGGGCCCCGGCTGGGCTGTGTCCTCAGGCCCGGTGTCGGCCGGCTCCCCGGGCTCCCGCGGCTCCGGTTCGGCCTCAGCCTCGGCCGGCTCCCCCGACTCCCCGGGCCCCGCCTCGCCCGCAGCCTCGGTGGCAGCCGGCGGCTCCCGGGGCTCGGCGGGCTCGGCGGGCTCGGCGGACTCGTCCTCGGCGGCGCCTCCTTCGGAAACCTCTACGGTCCCCGGCTCCGGCCCCGGCTGCGGCCCCGGCTCCGGCTCCGGCTGCGGCTCCGGCTGCGGCCCCGACTCCGGCTGCGGCTCCGGCTGCGGCTCCGGATGCGGCCCCGGCTCGGGCTCCGGCTGCGGCCCCGGCCCCGGCTCGGGCTCCGGCTGCGGCTCCGGCGGTTCGGCCGGGGAATGGGGGCCAGAGATGGCCTTGGTCCCGGACGGCCCCGGGGACAGGCTCCCCACATCTCCGCCTTCGCCCCTGGGGTCCCGGGGCTGCTCGGGGCCGCCGTCCATCTCCCAGCACCTCGGCTGGCCGGGCGGATCCCCGACGCCTGCTGTTGGGTTTCCAGGGGCAACCAGGGGCGCGCGCGGTGGGCCCGCCGATTGGCCAAAGGGCAGGCCGACGCCCGGCGCCTTCGCCCCGCCTCCGGAGCGAGCGGACCAATGGGAGGCGGCGAGCGGGCGGCGGGAGGCGTTGATTGGAGGAGGGCGCGGGCTCGCGCCGCGCGGCCTTCCCGCCCATTTCCCAGCGCCCCGCCCGGGGCCGGGGGGCCGAGAGGCGCTGGGAGGGGCGGGCGGCCGGCGGCGAGGGGCGCGCAGGCGCAGGCGGCGGGCCGGGCCCCCGCGAGGTGGCGCGCGCGGAGCGCCTGCGCGGTGCGGCGGCGGCGGCGGCGGCGGCGGCGGCGGCGGCCGGCGCGAGGGCGCCTGCGTGCTGAGGCGGGACGCGGCCCGGCGGGCCGGCTCCGGCGGCGCCTGGGCGGGGCGGCGCGGTGGCGGCGGGCGCGGGTGGCGGTTGCTCGAGCGCGGCGGCGGGCGCGGGCGGCGGCGCGCTGACGGCGGCGGGCGCGGGCGCGGGCGCGGGCGCGGGCGGCGGGCGGGGGAAGATGGCGGAGCTGGGTAAGAAGTACTGCGTGTACTGCCTGGCCGAGGTGAGCCCGCTGCGCTTCCGCTGCACCGAGTGCCAGGACATCGAGCTGTGCCCCGAGTGCTTCTCGGCCGGCGCCGAGATCGGCCACCACCGCCGCTACCACGGCTACCAGCTGGTGGACGGCGGGCGCTTCACGCTGTGGGGGCCCGAGGCCGAGGGCGGCTGGACCAGCCGCGAGGAGCAGCTGCTGCTGGATGCCATCGAGCAGTTCGGCTTCGGAAACTGGGTGAGCGGCGACGCCGGCACCTGCTCGCGCCGGGCTGGGCGGGGGCGGGGGCGGGGGCGGGGGCTCGGCGGGCGGGCGGCGTGCGGGGCCCGGGGTGGCGGCCGCGGGAGGGCCGGTCCTGCCCTGCCCGGAGGTGGCCCTGCGGCGCCCTCGCGTCCGGCCGCCCCGCGCCGCAGGTCCCGGTTGTGCCGGGCTCCCCGCCGGGCCGGGCCGTCCCGTCCCGGAGGAGCGCTCGGAGGTCCTGAACAAAGGAGCACGGAGCTCCGGCGTTGGCCCCGGGCTTCGCCCCGCCACGGGGGCTGTGCAGAGGCCGAGCTGGGCGCGGAGGGCGAGGGGCTCCTGTAGGCCCGCGGGGTAGCGAGCGAGCTGGGCCCCCCGCGCCCTCGGGGCCAGGAGGGTGTCCACCTGCAGGCACTCGCAGAAGCAGGGAGGGGACACGGGACCCGGGACCCTTCCTCCCGAGGTCCTCCTGCTTCCCTGAATCAGGACTCACTTCGTGTTGCTGCCGTGTCTCCAGCAGCCCGCCCTCCTCCTGGGCTCCCTGTGGAAGACTTTCCACACTTGCTCCCTCATACCCAAGCCTGGCCTGCTTTCCTTATCATAAAGTGAGCCAGCCTTCGGGGGCAAACCCCCCTTCTGCGGCCCAGGAATCCTTGCTCTTCTCTCAACTCTGCAGAGATGCACTGCTCTGCGGATCCTCACCTGAGCGCCCACATGGTGACCGCCATCCTCTGAAATCCTCTTTTTGTCTACAAGTGCCTTGGTGCACCTCGGGCCTCAGCTCTGTGCACATTGTACAAGGGCTCTGTGGAAAGAAGGGCAAGGGGCTCGTCTCGTCTTCAAGGGCCTTACAGTGTCAGAACCGTTTGAGTTCCAGCCTTCCACAGAGAGCTGCTGGCGGACCTCCTCGCCGCTGAGCCCACGGGACCCAAATCTCCCACCACCTCACACAGTTACGCAGACTGCAGACTCACGGCCATCCCTCCTCAGGTCCTCCTTCCAGGCTGCACCATCGCCAACGTATGTCCAGAATCTAACCAGAGCTCACGACCTTAGTCCAGGCTGGTGTTTATCTCTTGACCACTTCTGGGGCCTCCCAACTGGTCTTCCTGCTTCATCCCCGTGCCCTCCAGCCCATTCCATAAGCCATAATCAGAGTGATCTTTGAAGACATGTCGCATCACATCAGCCTTCAGTGGCTTCCAGGCCTCCTTAGGTTAAATTTCAGGGCCCACAATGATCTCAGCTGTTACCCCCTTCATCATTTTTTATTTCTTCTGCTTAAAGTGCCCTTCTTCCAGATCGTGGCTCATGACAGGCCTTTCTGCTTCTATCTCAGTACCTCCAAGAGGCTTCCTCTCTTCACTCCATTCTCACAGCCCTTATCTCTACAGCCCTTGCTAAAAATAGCTGAGGTGGCCTGAGAGCTTCGCTGAGTGCCAGGCACTGTGCTGGGCAGCACGTGTCTTGTGACCTCTTGCCGGCGGCCCTGTGCAGCAGGCTTTGAACCGAATAGTTTGACGTCAGAGTCTGCTCCCTGCAGCTTGTCTACCCTGCCTTCTCTGCGACTCTGTGGGCACACAAGGGAGGACCAAGCTCCTTCAAGTGTGTTGGAGGAAGCGTGGGGCAGGAAGGGGGGCATTCTCTAAAGCAGTGGTTTCGGAACTGGCCTGTCCATAGGAATCACCTAGGGAGCCTGTTAAAATGCAGATTCCTACTCCAAGCTAGCAGCAATCTCAGCCATTGCAGGAGACAGAGTTGGAGGAGAGGGACTTGGGCCTGGGTGCTGAGGGTCCTCTCTGCTGAACCCTCAGTGGGTGCCGGAGAACCCGTGGTGGGTGCTGGGGGAGGCCGGAGATTCTGCATGCTAACTGCGCCTGGAGCGCTGCCAGGCTGCGGGCTCTAGAATCTAGCTGAGCTCTCTTGGGCCACCTGCTCTCGCCGCTAGACTCCATTGTGCTTCACCCGAGGCGCTCCGCAGCTCTGAGATGTGCAGTGCCCTTCCAAGCGGATTCCCAGATGTGTGCCCATAAGGGGTATGCCCATGGACACCCTGTGTAGCCTGTGCCAGTCCTGAGTGACAAGTTAAAATACTTGTCTAGGATGCCCTGGCTTTACCATGAGAAAAGGTATCAGATGCAGGCCTGATTCCCAAGTCTGGGCCTTAACCTCTCCGTGTAAGACCATTAACTACAGTGGGGCAGAGGCTGGGAGCTTACTGGTGCAGCTAAAGGTATGGCTAGCCTGGAAGGACTCCTCGGGAGCAGAGTGTTGACCTGGTTCAGTGGGTGGTCCACGAATGGGATGAGAAGCGGGGAGGTGACCAGGGGGCGGGGTGCAGTGTGGAGAGAGAGCACACAAGTCAGTGGCAGTGATGTAGAGGAAGGTGAGCCTGTTCGCTCTCATTTTTCAGTTGGCACATGTGACCTGTCCCCTTCAGGTGGCACTGCTTTGTGTGGGATTCATGGGGGTGGGGCGGTTTCAGCAGGCCTGGGGGAGAGGCTGCAGCTGAAGGCTGGGGCCATTTGCTCACATTCTTCCTGGGGCTGAAGTACGGGGTCCTCCAGGTGTGGCTGAGGGATGCTCGCTGTGAGCCCGGAAAGCTCTGACACCAAGCCCATGCCTTTGAGGCAGGGTATGGAGATGCCTGTGAATAGGACAGTGGGAAAGGGTTGGCAGGTGGACAATGAGCCAGTCACATAACCGGGGGTATTGAGCCTCGACACAGCCAGTTTTGTGGTGGGTGCTACTTACGTTCAGAGTTAGAAGTTCCAGATCTCGCTGGAGAGTGCTGTGGTTGCTGAAGGAACGTGGCAGAGCCAGAAGTTGATGCTGGTCCTCTGACTCTATGCCCATAACCATCTTTTTCACTGGTTCACTGAGTGTGGGCAGACTCCCCTGAGGTGTCTCAGATTCCTGGGGGCCTCCTGGATCTCCTGAACTGGCATCTGTGTGCGTGAGGTCTGGAAACGTTTATAGAATGACACCCCCCGCCCCCCACCCCGCGCAGTTCCGATGGGGCCCTTGGAGCCCTGTTGGAGAAGCATGGAGACCTTCACTTCTCCCCGAGGCAGGAGGCCCTTCCGAGTATTGGTGGGAATGGCCCATCACAGGCCCATCCTGCCAGCCTCCTGAGCCAGGGTTCTTAGCTGCTGTTAAGGGGGGGGGGGGGTGGTAAAGAAGGAGCCTGAGTAGAGAAAGTAGCTAGAAGCGATAGGGTTATGCAGGGCAGTGGTTTTCAAACTGCAGCGTGCTTTACAACACCCTGGAGGGCTTGTGGAAACACAGGTCGTTCCCAGCCCCCCTCCTGGCTCTGCGTTGGTAGATCTGGTCTGTCTGGGGTCCACATGAGAATTTGCCTTTCTAACAACTTCTCGGGTCATGCTGGTCCAGGGACCCTACTTTCAGGCCATCGATGTGGAGTAAGGCATGCCACTTTTTTGTTGTAAAATATACATAACATTATTTTACCCATTTGTCTTAAGTGAGCTCTATGCCCATCGTGGGGCTCGAACTCACAACCCTGAGATCAAGAGCCTCAGGCTCTACCAACTGAGCCAGCCAGATGCTCCCTGTTTTAACCATTTTTAAGTGTCTGGTTCAGTGACATTAAGTACGTTCACACTCTTGGGGCCCCATCACCACCATCTGTCTCCAGAACTTTTTCATCATCACAGACAGAACCTGTTCCTGTTCTGCAACTCCTCCTGCTCCCCACCCCGCCATCCTTGGGGGCGCCCACCACCCTTCTTTGGGTCTGTTTGAATTGACTGCTCTGGAGACCTCACATAGAGGAATTCTAGAATATTTGTCCTTTTGTGATTAGTTTGTTTTGCTCAGCCTAACACCCTCAAGGTTCACCCATGCAGTGGGTGTCACAGTGTCCTGGTTGTCAATGGTTGAACAACACTGCGCTGTTTTTCCATCCATCTGGCTGCCGTGCATGTGGCTGCTCGGGCCTCTGACTGTGGGCGTCTGCTGGGCAAGCATAGGTGCGCACAGGTCTGTTGGAGCCCGTGATTGCCATTCCTGTGGCTCAGTATCTGGATGTGGCCTGGCAGGGCCACCTGTTTACCATCTTGAGGCCCCATTCTGCTCTTAGGCATGTCGTGAGGCTCTCTCTTGGGTTTATCTGACCAGAAAGGCTTCTGTCTCTTGGAGGGCCAGTCACAGTTGTGGGAGCTGGTTCATTCTCAGAGGTTAGAGAGGAGGTCAGGGAACCTGGCAGTGAGGCCTGCGGGACTCTCCAGGTAAACAGATCCAGTGAACAGGAGCCGTGACCAAGGTAAGGAGGGTCCTTGGAATGGCTGGTGACCTGTAAGGACAGAGGACAAGCCACTGTTCAGAGGACAAGCCACTCTTCGTCATCAGCATCTGATGTGGGGCGTGGCACTGACCACCCGTGTGTGTGTGTGTGTGTGTGTGTGTGTGTTTGTTCACCCCCCCCCCCCCCCCCCCCCCCCGGTGAGGCAGGTGGCTGTCCTCTTCCCTCTGAGGATGACCAGACTGCATCTAGAGCAACATGGGGTCAGCTAGGAGAGGAGGGCAAGGTTGGCGACTGGTCAGGCGACACTGGCCCCGCAGGTGCTTGTCCCCCAGCCCAGGAGGAACAGGTGGGTGCCCTGCTGAGCTCCCTGCACAGACACTGCCCAGGAGGGAGGCCGCAAGGCTCTGGGGTGCTGCTGGATCTCCTGCTGCCACGGAGGCCGGCCCCTCCTCTTCCCTCTGGGCCTGAGCAGTCCCTCCTTGTCCCCTCCTTGTCCTTTAGGACAGAGCACCTCCCCCTGCTTCTCATTCTTCCTGGTGCAGGCCTTGCTCCCTCCTGCTGCCTTGGGCTGCCACCTTGCCCAAGCTGCCCCCAGCTGTCCCTGAAGTCCCTGCTCACAGGCCCACTCTGTCTACAGACACTCCCCCCCGCCCCCACCCCAGAGGCCGCAGGTTGGGGTGCTGGGCCTTTTGGAAGCTTATGTCCCTTTGGAGCTTCTCGCTTTGAAAAAGAAGGAAGCCCCAACTCCAAGTGTGGCTCCCAAGCAGTGGGGAGGAGAGGTGGCCCAAGAGGGGGCCACAGTGGCCCTCGATGCTCCTACATGGCAAGGGCACTCTGAGAAGCTAAAGGTAGCTGGCATTTTGGTGAAAGAGGCGGTTTGTACGTGAAGACTGAATGCCACTCTGTGCCTGGGAGGAGGCAGCTAGTGCAGGGCCCCTGCCCTGTGCCCCAGACGACAGAGGTGGAGTGGCTGAGCAAGAAACATGGCATGGTGGTTCTGGGAGTGTGCCAGCCGGGTGTCTGGCCTTGCTCTGCGTTTTTAAAGGATCAGGAGGCATTTGATCACTGAGTTTTCCCTGTGGTGTGCACTGTGTCACCGCCGTGTGAGAGACCCTGTGGCGACAGGGCCAGGTGCTCTGGAGCCGGACTTCTATGGAAACCCTGAGGGCAGTGTCACCTGAGGTGGCTGTTCAGCTGACCAGTGGGGTGGGGGCCACTGATCTGGCCCATGGGGCTGCTGGGGGCCTGAGCTAGATGCTGCATGCAGCAGCACACACCTTCTCACTGTGACAGGTTGTTTTTTTTTTTTTTTTTTTTTAATGTATGATAGTCACACAGAGAGAGGCAGAGACACAGGCAGAGGGAGAAGCAGGCTCCATGCACCAGGAGCCTGATGTGGGACTCGATCCCGGGTCTCCAGGATCACGCCCTGGGCCAAAGGCAGGCGCTAAACCGCTGTGCCACCCAGGGATCCCACTGTGACAGGTTTTATTTCCTCCTTATGAGGCCATGTAATGGGAGAGATCGCAGGCCAGAGTGCTGGAGCCAGAACCTGCACCCAGCCCGGGGCAGGGGGGTTAGCAAGGCTCCCAGAGGGGATGACTCGGGTGTAGGGGAGGCCTGCATCCAGCCCTGGGGTAGAGGGGTCTAGCAGGGGATGACCTGGGCGTAGGGGGCCCTGCACCCAGCCTTGGGGTAGGGGGTGCTACACAGGCTCCTGGAGAGGAAGACTTGGGCATGGACGGTCTGCTCATGGCTTCCCAGTAGCAGCGTTAGAATGTGTGCATCACCTCTTCTACTGTAACCATCACTGGGCAGGTAGCAGTGGTGCTTCTGTGATTCAGATGAGGAGACGGAGGCACAGAGGTTAAGTCAGTTGTCAGGGGTCCTCAGCCGCTAGAAGCAGAGCTAGGACTGGAACCCAAGCCTGCGCACACATAGAAAGGGTGCTTCCAGCAGGGTTCCAGAGTGTGTGGGGTCTGGCTCAGGCCCTCAGAAAGCACACCACGCAGACCTACCTCACAGGGCAGGGCGGCCTGCACCCTCAGACTTCAGGGACTTCGTCCTGCTGAACAAACATTTCAGGGGCTAACATAGAGTTACGGACTCAAAGTCTGCCAAGTAAAGCTGTTAAAAGATTGAAAAGATGCAGTTAATAATCTGTCACCATTTCACAGGAAGAAAGATGATCTTAGTACTGCCCACATAGGAGCGATGAATCTGGGAATGAAGGACTGTCCTTTGAATGGAAAAGTTTAGCTCTAAGGGAAACCCTGGCAGCGTCCCTGGGTTTTTAAAATCTCCCCTTGACCGTGGGCTCGCCCAGTGTGAGAGGTGGGGGGTGCACTGATGGGAGCCTCTAAAGGTTGGTCATCAAGGAGTGACCCTGTGGGGTTTGCACTCATGGGGAGGGTGTGCAGGCACAGCAGCAGACATCTGGGCGCAAAGCTGGAGGTGGCGGCGGGTCTGTGTGCAGGCCGCGGCACCCAGGCAGGGAGCATAGCAGCTCTGGTGCGGCCCACACGTTTCCTGGACTTCCTGTCCCTGCTCAGGTGCTGGCGGCCAGCTCCCGTGAGCCATGAAAAGGCCGGAAGGAGACCAGACCGGCCAGAGAAGCCAGAGGAGTCCTGACTTGCCGGGATGCTCACTTCCTGTCGTGGGGAGCCAGCATCCTGGTGGGGGTCGGGTGACCTCTGGGAGTAGTCGATGGCCCGTTCAGTAACCTACAGTGTATTTGCCTTCATTTCCCAGAGGGCTCTAGGGAAGCAGCATACCTCTCTTATCTTTCTACAAGGGTGTTTTTTTGTTTGTTTGTTTTGTTTTTTGTAATTTTATGCTTTTGTGAGCACAAAGGAACAGAACCTGTGATTCGGTTTCTGTGGACTGTGGTCTACTTAGCCGTGTGCTGCTGTGTGTTGGGGAAAGCCAGCTGTAGGATACAGTTGTGTTCCTTGTTTAATTTTAGTTGTACTTGACTCGAACTTGTCTCACTAAATCTGTTATCCTCAAGCCCACTTTGGTTGCTCCTGCCTGCCCATCTGTCTGTCGGCTTATCCATCTGCCTGCCTGTCATTCCCACCATCTGTCTGTCCATCCGTCTGTCATCTAGAGTTAGTGGAAACTGTGACCTTGAGCACGTGATGGGGAGGCCTGCCCTCCCAGTGCTCTGCTGCTGTCATATGTGACACGAGTACAGTGATGGGACCTTTGTGCCCCTCGCAGGAGGTGGGCAGATCTCGTGTGACTACTGCCACATGAGGATGGGAGAAGACACAGAGTGTGGTGGGCAGGCTGCAGGCCTGGAGTTGGGTGCTGTAGCTCCTGCTATTTATAATCATCTTTGAGAGTATGTGTCTCACTGTAATTTAGCTCCACCAAACCTGTTGGTCCTCTGGATTCTTGTTGGAACCAGAGCTGTGTATTGCTCTCATTTAGACTGTTCCATGGTGATCTTACTCTGTTTCAAAGTGATTGAAAAATTAGGGTTTTGTGTGTTTTGCTGGGCCTTTCTCAGTGGTCATGAAACTGACATGGCAGCTCCCGGGGGTGAGTCGCCTCAGCGGCAGTTCATGGCCAGTGTCCGTGCTGGCCTCGGCCTTTCAGCTGTTGTTGGGCAGCAAGTAAGCTTGACTGATGATGGCGATTCCTAGGCTCCTGGTGACGAGGCGCTAGCCACTCTGATCTGTGGCTTCATATATACTTATAATCAGGGCCCATCCGAGAGCCAGAGTCCTCTTGTTTATGCAGAGAGGGTCTGGGCCACTGAAGTGCCGGTGTACTTGTGCAGCTGGCTGGCCTGCCCACTGGCCGGGTGTGGGGCCCAGGCTGCGGGCGTGAAGTGGGAGAGATGCCTTGTGTTCCCAGCTGCGGTTGCCAGTCACCCTGCGTCCCTGTGGCCCTAGAAGGTGAATGTTCGCAGAACAAGACATGGCTGTGGTACCTGCCTGTGGCCGTAGTAGAGCAACCCGGCCCACCATGGCCAGGGGAGCTTTTCTACACAGCAGGAGAGTCATCACTTGAGTACTCTGTTTTCGTTTCTAATATTTAGATGTAAATCTCAGATTTCTAAACAGATAAGTATAAGGAAGAATTTAACTTTACTTTTTTAGGGGCGCCTAGGTGGCTCAGTCGGTCAAGTGTCCAGCCCTTGATTTTGGGTCAGGTGGTGATCTCAGGGTTGTGAGGTTGAGCCCTGCATTAGGCTCTGTGCTTATTGTGGAGTTGGCTTGAGATTCTCTCTCTCCTGCCCCTCCTCTACCTCACTTTTTCTCTACAAAAATAAAAATTTAACTTTATTTTTAAAACAATTTATTTTTTATTTTTTTATTTTTTAAAACCATTTTTATTTTAGATTTACTCAAAATGAAAAGGTGGTATGCAGAGTTCCTGTATATGTTCATCCTATAAGCCTCCTGAAATATTAGCATCTTGCACAGGTACTGTGTGGTTCCAGAGAGTAGGATGCTGACGCTGACTCAGAGCCATTCACTTCTGCACAGACTGGTCTGGGGTCCCACCCAGGAGCCCCCAGTGATGTCGCTGACTTGTCTCCTCCAGTCCCAGTGGTTGTCTCTTGTGACTGTGACGCGTTTGAGGAGTGCTGGCTGGTATTTTGTAGAATGTTCCATAATTCAGGTTTGGCTACTGTGTGCTGGTGCTGAGGTGCCTGGTCCTGGGCCTGCAGCCATGAGTAGAGTGGGACAGGGTCACTCTTCAAATACTCCTCCCATTGGGGGATTTCTCCGTACAGTTTAGAATTGGATACAATATAAAGATGAAAACAGGCCATAAGCAGGTGCTTAAGCACAGTGGAGTGGCTCCTTCCCAGCTCAGCCCTGCTGTGCTAGGTGGCCTCTATAGTGTCTGGTGGCACAAGCACATAGCATCTTGTCTTCCAGACCTTTTGCACAACAGCAGTGATGAGTACACCCTCTTCTGTGGTGTGTTTCCAGCTGCCTTACGTGTGAGAGGGACCAGTTGCTGGGGAAGGGCAGTGTGTCCCGTGTGTCCCTACTTGGCTCACTGTTCTGAGGCTGCCTTGCAGTTTCCATCCTCTGCTCTTGTTCCCACAGTGTCAAAGTTGATGGGAAGAACCTCCAACAAATTACATACCTTGGTTTGGTCAGTTATGATTTAACTTTACTAGTAAGAATCCTTCTGTTTTTCAGGATTTAAGTTTTATCTGAAATGTGCTCTGAGCATCCAGTGATTTTTAACAGGCAGATTGCTGAGATTCAGGGTGAGCATTTTGTTGGGAGGGCAGCTGGTGGTTCTATATCCTCACTAGGCAGCCCGCTCTACAGGTCTTCTCATGGGGCCAGGGGTGGGGGCAAGGCCTGGGGCCCAACTGCCTACCCAGGCAAGCCTGGACTTGCAGCCTAGGCACCCCCCAGCCTCTGGTGAAGGGGCACCCCAGGTATCGCACCCAGGAGGCTCCCTGGACACTTGATTCTGAATCTGTAGTGGCTGTAGGCTTGTACAGAAGCTACAGTGAGGCGTGGAGAAGTCCGTTGGCAAGGCTAGGCCATACCTCTGACTGCACAGTCAGGCTTTGGAAGCTCAGACCAAGCACTTGGGCATTTCCACTCTCTGGACACCATCATGAGGATGTCCTTTCCTCCTGAAAGGGCAGGTGTCAGGGATGGTATTTTTCCAGCAGAGCTCATCAGGGTGGAAGGATGCCCACCAGCCTTCTGGCCACTCTAAGTGGGACCTGAGCTGGGTCCCTCACTTGTGCAGAGTCCACTCCAGTGCACCAAGCCTCTACACCTTCTCAGTTGATGGTGCTTGGAGCAAGGGTAGGGCTGACTCCTTCCTCCTTTACTGGTACTAACTGGAGGCCCACAGATGGGAAGTGACCAGCTTGGGTCACACAGTGGCAGTGGATGCTGGGGACAGTTGTGACTTGGTTTGTTTTTTTGATTTTTTGTTTGTTTTTTTAGGGTGGGGGGAGGCAAGTGCTCCCTGGGAAAATATAATGAACAGATTTGATGCAAGTAGTAATGTTTTAAAGAAGTTAACCTCGTACACAGTTCTTCCCCATAAGACCAGAATCTGGTGTGTGCTCACCTTCCTTTTCTCCAATTCTCAGAAAGGGTTGTCCCCCACTAGGCCCCAACACTGCCTGGGCCCCTGCCTTGGAGCCCTACCCTCAGCGCTCTGCATTTGGGGGAAGAGTGCCTGAGGCCAGACCTAGGAACACTTCCCTCCCATAGCACCCAGTGAGTCATCTGTTGTCAGCCCGAGTTGATTGGCTGGTTTCTTGGAGTCCAGTTTAGCCTTTAGGGGTGCAGATACCAACCTGATCTTGTGGGGGGTGAGAGTGTTGTGGCGCAGAGTGGCTCGTGTGGGGCCCCAGTGGCGGCCAGAGCCACAGAGCAGAGTGCAGGGTGAGCAGGGCTGGGGGCAGGGGGCTGAGTGGCTGCTGGTGAATGAGTGCGCATTTTGGGCAGCTACTTTGTGAAGTGGCTTTAGCGGTTGACTAAGGAAGAGGCCTCTTGGCAGAAGGAAAAGATTGGGGGAGTTGTATAATTTCCTCTAGTTAATAACCCTGGTGTTCATGGGTCACCTTCTGTAGGAGTGAGCAGCACTCACAGTGTGTGGCAGGTTTCAGCTAGGGAACTATGGAGGCTGTCGTCAGTGACGGTCCCCACCCCTGCAAAAGGCATTTACCTGGTCCTCTGCTGCACCACCAGCCAGGAAAGGGACAGGCTGCCACCCCCTGCTCCCCTGGGGCCATGTCCGTTTTGGTTCCTAGAGGCAGGCAGCACTGCAGAACAGGTCTGTCCTGTGTTGGGAGCCATGGGTGGGGAGCCCTGGTGGCACCAAGAGAAGGCGGGGCACCTTGGGAGCTTGGGGGTCCCCCCCCTCCAGTGCAGGCCAAAGTTGATGGCCAATATATGTGAGCTCTGCTAGTCCTTTGTAAGAAGGACCCAGGAGAGATGTGGGTTCCGGAGTCAGTGCCCCTCCTGATCAGGCGGGGAGCCTCCGGGATCTTCCCAGAGCACTAGCCCACCCCCGCGGCTCCTTCTAGGGTCTACAACCCTGTGGTGTGTCTGGCTCCAAAGAATGTGCCATCAAATACCCTTTGGGAGGGAGTATGACACGGACTGGAAGGGGTCCAGGGTGGACCTGGCGTTACCCTGACACTCGGAATAACCTGTAACCCCTGTCCTTATAGGAAGACATGGCTGCTCACGTGGGAGCTTCCCGCACGCCGCAGGAGGTGATGGAGCATTACGTAAGCATGTACATCCACGGAAACCTGGGGAGAGCCTGCATCCCTGACACCATTCCCAACCGGGTGACCGACCACACGTGCCCTGGCGGAGGCCCCCTGTCCCCCAGCCTCACCACCCCCTTGCCTCCCCTAGACATCTCGGTGGCCGAGCAGCAGCAGCTGGGCTACATGCCCCTGCGTGACGACTACGAGATCGAGTACGACCAGGACGCTGAGACGCTCATCAGCGGGCTCTCAGTCAACTACGACGATGAGGATGTGGAGATCGAGCTGAAGCGCGCGCACGTGGACATGTACGTGCGCAAACTCAGGGAGAGGCAGCGGCGCAAGAACATCGCCCGCGACTACAACCTGGTGCCCGCCTTCCTGGGCAAGGACAAGAAGGACAAGGAGCGGCCGGCCAAGCGCAAGGTCACCAAGGAGGAGAAGGAGCTGCGGCTGAAGCTGCGGCCGCTATACCAATTCATGTCGTGCAAGGAGTTCGATGACCTGTTTGAGGGCATGCACAAGGAGAAGATGCTGCGGGCCAAGATCCGAGAGCTGCAGCGCTACCGGCGCAACGGCATCACCAAGCTGGAGGAGTCCGCCGAGTATGAGGCGGCCCGGCACAAGCGCGAGAAGAGGAAGGAGAACAAGAGCGCCGCCGGTGCCAAGAGGGGCAAGGAGGATGGCAAGGACAGTGAGTTTGCAGCCATCGAGAACCTGCCGGGCTTTGAGCTCCTGTCGGACCGCGAGAAGGTGCTCTGCAGCTCCTTGAACCTGAGCCCCGCGCGCTATGTCACCGTCAAGACCATCATCATCAAGGACCACCTCCAGAAGCGACAGGGGATCCCCTCCAAGAGCCGCCTCCCAAGCTATTTGGACAAAGTCCTAAAGAAAAGGATTTTAAACTTCCTCACAGAGAGTGGGTGGATATCCAGGGATGCGTCCTGAAAGTGTGGGTTTGTGGGCAGCCACCAGGCGCTCTGAGCCCAAGGGACCCGGGCGAGGGAGGGAACAACATGCTTCCCCCCACTGTTGCTCCTTTTTTAAACAAAGTGAGTTCCTTTCTTTTAGGCTATAAATTCTTTTCCTGGTTCTCTGAAAGAAGCAATAGTAACGATTTTATGTCGGATCATGGGGGAAGCCGACATATGTATGTTTTAACTTAGTCCAAAAGTCATACCTTAAGATGACGATTTGCCTTTACATGTTCAGTTTGGGGACTATTATGAGATTGGGTCATTTCCTTTCATGTCTTCCCTTTGGTACGCAACTCTTGGGCTGCGGGTAAAAGGGGCAGCTTTCCGCCGGCCCCGGTTGCCAGCTTGACCCTGTGACATGACCTTTGGCTGGCTGCCGGGGGCACCCCTGGGCCCCTCCCCCCCGGACACCCCAGCACAGCCCCAGCACGCCGCACTTTAGGTGGGGGCCAGGGTGGGGCAGGTGGGAGGTGAGGCTGGAGAACCACAGGATGTTTCCTTGGGAGCCTTAGAGGAAGAGTCAGGTCAAAGTGTCCACATGAGCTTCCCCCTGACTCTTGGCGTCGAGAAGCTGGAGCTTGTCCTTTGGAGCCCCAAACTGCCCCTTGCCTCCTTTGCAGGGGGTAGAGCCTGCAGGCTCACCCAGCCCCTGGGCAGGCTCCCTAGTATGTGGAAGGGGCTCCAGAACTCTGAGCCAGCTTTCCAGGGGGCTGCTGCTTGCTGCTCCTAATACTTACAGGACTAAGTACCCCACTTGGGAGAACTCATTTTAGAAAATGGAATGCTGAGTTCTGGAGTCCACTTCCTCCAGGATTTTCACCGTGGTTGCAATAACCTTTTTCACCGAAGCTCTAGCCTTCTCCCTGCAAGCCTGGCTGAGCGTTGTATTTCAGGGGGTGTGCAGTGCCCTCTGCAGCCCAGCCAGGCTGGACTGGGCTGCCCCACAGCAGGCTCTGGCCAAGCAGGAAGGGAGCCTTCAGGGTGAGACACTGTGTGTGGCTTCTCCAGTCCCGGTCTTGGATCCCTCAGCTTCCACTCCGCTTCCGCCCAGCCCTACTGTTTCTGCAGGGGCCCTCTTCTGTCGGGGGACACGGTACCTTCCTTCTAGAACTTGAGTCAGTTCTTTGCCTTCCTGCTGCTCAGGGTTGGTTCTCATGGTGAAGATCCCACTTTAGTTGGGGTGACTACAGACCCCCAGCACTCCCATTCTTCGGGGAGCTCATCCTGCAGCTCCTGCCCCATAGCGACCAAGAGACTGTTTACCTCCCAGAATGTTTGGGCTTGAAATTACATTAAAGCGAAGTTATTTGAAAGACAAAAAGACCCTCATCATTTCCAAGGACTTAATTAAGGTGCCTTTTCCTTTCTTTTTACATCCTCCTGTTCCCCAGGGTAAATTTTTCAGCATTAAATAAAACATTTCAAATACCTCGTCTGTGGCTTTAGTTGTAGCATACTGCATGCTGGCAGGAAGTGTTCCTGGTTAGCTCAGCCCAGGAGTTTGACAGAAGAAACAGAGAGTAGAGGTTGGACTCCTGAGGCCCCTCCATGTGTCCCCCTGCAGGGTAGCTGCTGTCCCCAGAGTGCCGGTTGGGTCTGCCACTGAGTGGTGATGGCGACGGGACTTCGTTTTTACAGGGTCTTAGCCAGTGGTTCTCACTTGGGCTTCCTGGACCAGCAGCATCTCTGCCCTGGGAACCCGCTCGCAAACCTTAATGGGGGGCCTTTGAGCTGCTGGGATGCTGGCTGGTTGGGCAGCGCTAGCTGTAGCTCCTCCGGGGCTTGTCACTCACCTATTTCCTCCATTAGGTTCCTGGTTTGGTAAGGTTCTCAATTTGGTATTTTATTATGAAATGGTTGCCCAACTTAAGCTTGAGAAGCACAAGGTCCCTGTAAACGAGTGGCCCAGGCTGACACAGGCTGTCCAATGGGAAATTCTGTGCTTAAACAGGTTTTCAGTATGTTATCTTTTTGGGGGTATGAAGAATTTCTTTAGGTTTGACAGTCTTAAAACTCCGTGAATGTTTAACTTAAAGTATTATTAGCAAGCTGTCACATGGAAAAGGTCACTTTGTCATTGGCTATCTCTTACCCCTTTCCCTCCAGCTCTGTGGGCCACATCAGGCCTTCTCATGGCCCTTAAACCTCCATATTTAAAATGTGTCCCCTTAATTCCCAGAAATTAGGGTTTTTCAAAATTTAAACTGTCTTGGAGTCCAAAAAGCTAGATAATTCAGCAACTCAAAAGAATGCTCTCTGGATGGCCCACATTCCAAGGATATGTAAAAATGGTAACTACAATTTTTATCATTCTTTACACATTCAACAAGTTGGGAACAAAGCAGTGTCATTGCTGCATGTTGGCGTGAGCCAGCTTGCAGGGTTAGGACAGGGACAGCATGTGACAGATTTTAGCTCAGCACTTCTGTGTCAAACCAGTTTTTCCTCCAAAGTAGGAGTTAAATTTGCCATTAGGCAGAAATCCCTTCACACCTGCCCTCCTTCCCTGCGAGCAGCAGTTCAGCTGGGAAAGGGCAAGTCTTGCACAGATCCCGGTGGTGAAGGCCCAGTTGTCTGCACCAGATGTTGACGTCTGGGCTGAGGCCCGGCAAACCCTAGGCCCTGGACGGGAATGCGGTCACCAGGTCTGACCGCCCAGTGGAGGCAAAGCACATCCCCATCTGCCTCTGCAGCCTCCCAGTGATGGTGGCTCCAGCTGGACAAGGGAAGGGCTGCACACACTCAGAGAAATTCACTTGAAAATTACTTTACATAGTTTCAGTTTCAAGGAGTTGCAGGAAGGTGAAAGGAGAGCCTCACAGATGAAAAGTGGAGCTCTGACCCCAGTTGGGTTTTCTCAGGGCACTACACTGCCTGCAGTTCTGGGGCAAGTTTTTGACCAAGAATTTGAGATTGCTTATAGGAAAAGAAAAGAATATTTTGAAACAGTATAAATTAAAATTTTAATTATAGGAATACTACCTATATCTCTGAAAATTACGAGTAAACTGCCCCACCTTCTTTACGCAGTGAATGAATTTAATAGCATTGACCTTTAATCGCATAAGTACCTATTAGCAGAGACTGGAAGGTGGTATTTTCTCTGCTTTATGACAGATTGCTCACTTGACTCTGTGTGAATGAGGAATGGCAGGGCCTACGGTGCGGTGTAGACCCATGGGTGATCTTGCCCAGCTTCTGAGTGTGGGCAGGCCCTTGCCTGGTCGCCAACCCGAGGCGCTGTGGGACATCTCCCAGCAGAGGCCAGGTCCTGGGCCAGCCTGTGGCAGGAGGGAAGCTAACATCTGAGTGCGCATCTAGTGTCAAGCACTTCGCTTCAAGATGTGAGTGTAGAATGGAAAAGCTAAGTCACGCTTAGTGGAGGTGGGTCTCCTCCACCCAAGGACACAAAATAGCTTCTAGAAAGTAGGAAAATAAACATAGTAGGGCTTTAATCCTCTTAAATAAAATTTAAAAATTAAACATTAACATTTAAAATATACCAAACGAGCAGTCCTCGGATTTTGAGAAAGTCCATCTTATAAGGGAAAATATCTTCAGGTCTCCAGTAAGTAGCTAATAGAGATCTGAAAATTTCTACAAATGGATGAACAACAGGGCAAAAAAGATTTTCTCAAATTCTGTAACCAGCAAAATAAGGCGGTTAAGACCTGTTGAGATGCATGTGCTCACTCCCGGTCTCCTGGGGGAGCCGGGGCTTGGGCATTTCAGCAGCTGGACAGTAATGAACTATAACTGAACTAACACGTGTTCTTCAGCAGGGGCATCAAGAAGCTTTCCTGGGCGGGAAGGAACGTGCTTAGGGTCTCACCTTCCCTTCAATGAACGAAGGTATGGGCTGAGCACCCGGGACCCTGTGTGCCAGGGTGCCGGAGGGCCTGGTGAGGCTGGGTGGCCAGCCAGCCCAACAGCAGGGTTCCCGAAGGTGTTTTATTTGTTCATGGGATTTGGATACCACCAGGCTTTAAGCAGCTGGAACTTTATCCTTGACACCCCACAGTCCAGTAGTGACCCGCCGGGCTGTTCTCTAAGCGTGCGCAGCTATTATAGGTGTATTAGAAATCAATGAACAGACTCCCAAATTAAAGTTCATGAACACATCTGCGCAACCGGCTTAATTTTCTGTTAGCCACTGGTTACTAAAGCTTTCCAACAAGGTTTGGGAAAGGGTCAAAAGTACTCATAGAGAAAATGAGCCAGGCTTCAAGAGTGACAGCAAGTGATTACAAAAACCCCATGGAAGCCCTTCAGAGGCAGCTAAGCCTCCTTCACCACCCCCACCAGGGCAGGTCTCAGAGTGCGCCCATGCAGCTTGTACCCCACTTTGCTGACCAGTGCCACCGTGCCTGGCTCCTTCCCTTCCACCGGCGTGTGGAACAGGGCCTCGTGCTCGTAGGGATCGAACCTGGCCCCTACGGGGTTCAGCCGGAGTAAGCCATGCTTTGTGAACACCTTCTGGATCTGGACCTCGGTCATTACGAGCCCCTCGTAGAGGTTCTTCAGGTGAGGATTGTCGTCTTTAACCTCTTCCTTTGGGACACTCTGTGTTGCTTTCTCCAAGATGTCCGCGACCTCCAGCAAGTCCTTGCAGAAGCCCTGGATGCCTAAACGAAGTGAAGATACCATCATTCGCATTCCCCATCACCAGCAGGGGCACTAGAAAGCTCTAACCCTGCCGACCTCATGCACAAACTATTGAAAAATAACATTTCAAACTATTCATCTGTCCTCAAATTTCAAAGGTGTGTTTAAAAAAAAAAAAAAAAAAAACCTACCATAAAGCCCAAAAAAGAGATATTTTCTGAGTTTAGACAACAGCTAATTAGGAACGAAGACAAATAGCTCCCAAAGGGCAGAACCATCTCGCCATCAATCCTGGCCCAGGTGAGGACACAACACCTTAGCCATAGGACACCTCACCCCCAAGGACATGATGCTGAGGGAGGGGCAGCTGCCCTGCCAGCACTGTGGGGTCCAAGATCCCAGGACACACCAAAGCCTTAATTCTAACCTAACCTGGAAATCATGTATGAGAAGTCAAACTTCAAGGCAGTGTATTGTATCAAATTGCTTGTGGTTTCAAGAAAAGGCTATAAGGGACGCCTGAGTGGCTCAGTGGCTGAGAGTCTACCTTTGGCTCAGGGCATGATCCCGGGTCGGGGGATGGAGTCCCACACCGGGCTCCCTATGGGGAGCCTGCTTCTCCCTCTCCTTCATGTCTCTCATGAATAAATAAAAAAAATTTAAAGACTACAGATGCTAAATGGAAATCAGGGGTGACTGGGGGCTCCAAGTGGGCATCTGCTTCAGCCAGGCCAAGACCGGGCACAACTGCATCACCTCACACTCAACTCTGCAGGACGCAATGCCAGTGTACAACTTTCTCGTCACAATACTTTCCCCTCCTGCTTTAAAATGAAACCGAAAAAATGTCTGCTTATCTGATAAAATCATGGGCGTCTATCATGGATTAAGCGTGTACCAGTTCTCAGGATGGTCTGCCCTCATGGAATGTATGGTCTGAGATTGGCATCAAATAATCACACGAATAGACACAATTACAAATCCCACCTCCACGAAGGAGCATTCCTCAGGGCTGAGGAAAGATTATACCAAGGAACTTAATCGTTTAGACTTGGAGACTCAGAGAAGGAGTCTGTGAACCAAAGCCTGAAGAGTTATCCAAACATTCAAGGACTAAAGGACAGCCAGTGCACAGGAAGAGGCAGACTCAGAGTAGCTGAAGGTTCCAGGTGGAGTAGCAGAATGTGTGGACGTGGTGTGGTCACACTGTGCAGGCACAACACCTCACAAACACTGTAGTTCTAGCTGCAGACACCCCAACACAACAAGTATCTCATAGAGGGAGTCAAATGAATTTTTTGGTTTCTCAGTACATACAGAAGTTATGTTTATGCCATAGACTATTAAGTGTGCGGTAGGTAGTATGATGTATAAAAAAACCACACATACCTTAAAAAATATCTTTTTGCTTAAAAAATGTTGATTATCATTTGAGCTCTCAGTGAGGTATGACCACAGAGCACAACAAATATGGTAATAATGAAAACCTGAAACTACTGTGAGAATCACCAAAATGTGACACAGAGACATGAAATGAGCAGACATTAGTGGAAAAAATGCTTGGTCGACACAGGGTTGCAACAAACCTTTGATCTGTAAAAACTGCATTATCCATGAAGCACAATAAAGTGAGTTAAGGCTGTATTCCAAAATCACTTTGGCTTGGAATGTGGCAGGGTGAGTACTGAAGCCGCCTGGGATCAGGGTGATGGCAGTGGACAAATGGGGGGCCAGCCACTCAGGGCTTGTGGGATTGGGGAAATACAAGGATGAGGGACAGGAACTGGTCACCTCAGATTCCTGCCCTAAGTAAGCTCCAGGAAAGAGGACACTATCCTCTACTAAAATAAGGAAGAAAAGCAGACAGAGGGAAAGCTAAAATACCCACAAGATATCCAGGGGAAGACAATGGGTAAATGACAGGACACATGGGACTAGAACTCACAAGAAATGTCGGAGCCTCAAAGAACCTGTGTGTGGGTCTGATAGAGAGCAGGCCGCCCAGGGAGCATGTCGAGAGGAAGGGAGGCCTGGCCCCGCTCCCCAAAGGACCCAGACATCTAGAGGCCAGGCCAACAGGAAGCCAACAAATGGCATTTCCAGAAAGAGCAATAAGAAGTATTTCCAGAAGAAACTCATTATATGCTAAATGTGGCAGCATGAGACTGGATCTTGGTTCTCACGTGTCTGTACTTGTGCGTCTGTCCTTGGGCAAGTCTGTGACATGTTGCTGTGAGCCTGAGGGGCTTCTTCAATAACGTGGGAGAATGGTGCCTGCCGGTTCGAGCAGACGGTTCCATGAGAACTCAAATTGCACCTTTACATTTAACTGACACACCACAGGCGTGGTGTCAAGAGCCCTGGCCTCAGCATGGCTACCGCCACTCCCCAGCTTTGTGATTAGCGGCAAGTCATTTAAGCCTCAATGGTCTCAAATGTAGAATGGGAAGGATGGTGACAAAAGTGTCCAAATACTGACATTGCCGACAGCATCTTAGATCTTTTTAATATGTTACTGCTAAGTGAGCTACGGAAATGACCATCAGTGAGGCTGGCCTGCTGAGATGATCTGCAGCCTCAGATTAACCCAGGTCTTCACGTGGAAGAGCGACACACACTCTTCAATGAAGGAATTACACTTATAATTCTAGAGGCAGGTCACAGCTGTGATGTTTGCTCCTCAAAGACCCACCTTGACTGGAGGGAACACACCCAGTAGCCTCCCCACCTTCCCGATTCCGTGGTTCCACACCCACAGAAGTACCCCGCCCACGTTCCCTGCCCCTATTTTTCTAGGATCAATATCAGATAGTGTCTAAAGTTACCATATAATTTTGCCTCCTCCACTAATTTTTGGCTCCTCTGCCTCAGGTTTTCAGTGTCTGCCAAAGCTCGCTTGTATTTCTCCTAAAAAAGGGGCGAAGAAGAAATTTACATTAATAAAGCATGGCACAAAGAAAGCAAATGTGAGAGGAACAAATTCCAAGTCCAAGTAACATCCGTTATGATGTGTGACATCTTAGTCTTCAGGCAGCACAGCTTACTGAGAAGCAAGCAGTTTTGCTGTGTCGCTATTTCCAATGAGGGGGGAGTAGGGGTTGAGGGGTCACTTCCTTGTGTAGCCCCCAGTGACCAGCTGGGTAGGGATATCATGGTTCTGATAGTCTCACTGGCCCGCGGATGGACCACTTACTCCCACAGAATTTTCAAGTTCAGGGAATCCAAGAATGCTGGTCGGGGTGGCTGCACCCAGATTCCACACCTCCAGGAGAGGTTCAGGAGAACCACCAGCCCACAGAAGACATAAAACCCCATCTGTGAGCCGCTGGTATTCTGACTGTTGCCCAAAGGCTGCGTCCCAACACTGAGTGGGTAACAATCACCCAATGCTGGCACCGTCTCCACTTCTCACCAGTTTTCCTGTCATGCTGCTCACCTCCTGAGCACTTCTATCAGAATGCAGACCCACTGCTCCACGTCTCTGCCCTTCACCTGTCCTCCATCTGTAGGTGATTCTAGTGCAGTGGTGAAGAACAACGGTCCTGAGGCTCAAACCTGGGTTCTGCCACTCAGTAGCTAAACAACCTAACCTTTCTGTGCCTAACCTGTTACCTAACCTTTCTGTGCCTCAGTTTCCTCGTCTATAACCAGGGCTCTAACAGTTGACTCACAGGATTAATATCAATAAGGTGGTTAGAATAGGGCCAGCAGAGTGTCTGATATGATCACTTTCAAATATTTAACTTGATTTGTGCCACCTATGCCTTTTCATGTAATGTAATAACACATCCTTCTAACTAGTTCACAAATCTCCTCCCCTCAGGAGGGCACCACATAACCACACCTCTGGCCCCAGTCCATATTCCCCTAAGACCCAGCTTAAGTGCTGCGGTGCTCTTCACTTGTAAAGACTGTCTCAAGTCTCAATTCAATATTATTTAGGCAGCATGTGAAGACTCTCATGACAGAACCAAAGCCACATAGTTCTTAGAAAAATGACAAAACACATCTGGCCAGAGGTCGTCTGAAGAACCTCCCCTGGAGTTCAAAAGATCACACTTCCCCACAAGAACCTGCGTGACCTTACCACGGTCTCCTTCAGCTGCTCTTCTAGCTTGACCTTCTCGTCCATGAGTGTCTTCTCTGTAGAGGGAGTATCTGTCTTCTGTTCATTTTGACCCACATCCTCTTCCAAGTTCCGGCCATTGTTCTTCTGTTTTGTAGCTGTGCACAACAGCCGAGGAGATGGCCTAAACCAAGTCCACAACACTATGAATCAAGACTATGGGCTTTTTGCTAAAAAGTCAGATGTTTAATTTTAGGAATTTGAGATAATTTAAAACTACTTGCTACTGACCTAAGGGGGAGAATTTACCTTAGATCTGATAAAAGCAAATGGTACATTATGTACACAAGCAGCTAACTTACATAAAATCTTCTGTAATGTGTCTAAACTAGTATGTCAGTGTACCAAGGCCATAGTACTAACCTCTTCTTTCCATTCCACATACCTCCTCCTGAGAGATGGTCATGCAGAACCATCACATATTGATGGAGTAGCTACTATTAGAGATGAGGCCCAGTGCTGATGCTGATGACAAAGATGGGCTGGGCAGAGATCTCACCCCTAGGGTACTTACTGTCAAAAAAGACATCTACAAAGTACTATAATTTTGGGTTTTAAAGTGATAAAAGAGAAACCATGCTTTGGGAGGCTCAGAGTAGAATGTAGCTTTGGGGAAATGAGAGACCATGAAAGGCTTTGTACAGAGGTCCTCTGAAAGATGTGTACAAGGAGTCAGCTTTGGAGGCTGGAAAGCTGGGGGATGTACAGAGGGAAACAAAGAGCACTAAACCTAATACTGGAAGTGACTCAAGATGTTATCCAATCTGATCCCCACATGAAAAAGGTTACGTGGTAAGTCCAAGGTCACAATGTTATTAATGTATGACAGAATGGTTTTAAAACTCAGATTTCTTCTAAAAATTCTTCTCAAGCACATTTCAATCTGAAAATAAACTGCAGTCGATTTTCTTCCCAGATTAAAGGAAACTGCCTCAAAGACTAGGAGAGCTATCAGTACAGAAAACGTGTACAAAGACATTTCTGGCAGCACTGGGCAGCAGCAAGCTGGGGGCACCGCGGACGGCGCTGTGCTTCCACAGTCTGGAATGCAGTGCGGCTGCCAAAGTGGGTGTCAAGCTATCCTCTCTGCGATTCGCTCCAGGTGTGCTGTGCAGTCAACAATGCGAGTCAGGAAAAGGGACAAAACATGAAGCCACTTCTGAAAGGGCGAACCAGAAGTCCTGTGTATGCAGACCCGTGTCTTGGGCCTGGAGAAGAACCCAAGGATCCATCAGTCGGTCACTACCAGGCTGGAACGCAGGAACCTTTCTACCATATTTTGTGATTTAAAAAAGCTAATAACTTGTGGTGCGATCCGGGTGTGGCCGTCACGGCCGTCACAGCCATCCCGCCCACGGAGGCGCCGGGAGCAGTGGGGTGGGGGACGCAGCAGGGCGGGCTCAGAGGGAGACAGAGTCAGAGCCCGCCAGCCCCTGCTGGGAGCTCACTCTTTCCACAATACTCGTTGTCGAGGCCAGAAACTAACCCTACCTCGGCGACGCTTTCCTGGCGACTAGCTCAGATAACAAAACCACGAATTACGTGACCAAAAATAAAAGCCTCTCCCCCGAGGCACCCGGGCGGTCGGTCACCCCCCGCCGGGTGTCCCGCCCACGCGGGTACGCTCCTCCGGCCCAGGGTGCCGAAGCCCCGCCGCACACCTCACGGGGCAGGAGGGCACCGGCCGCCGAGGCCCGCGGGCGCTCGAGCCTCCCTCCACGGCGCCCGGGCTCAGGAAGGCACCGCGGCGCAGGGGAACGAGCCCGAGCGCCCCCGCGGCCCCCGCGCGCGACCTGGCCTTGGAGGGGCGCCGGGCGCCGGGGCGCGAGCGGGGTGCGAGGGGCCGCCGCGCGGGCGGGTGGGCGCCGGAGGCCCCGGGCGAGGGGCAGGCGCCGGGGGGGCGGCTCGCGCGTGCCGACGACGCCCGCTCCCGGGCCCAAGCGGCGCAGGGCCCCGCCCGAGGAGGACCCGCCCTGGGGACCGCGCCTCTCCTGGGTCACAGGCAGCCGGGAGCCCCTTACCTGAGACACAGCGCCAAAGCCGGGAGGCTGTGCCGCGCCAGCCTCACGCACCGAGCCGCCATGACTGTCGTCGCCGCCGTCGGCACTGCGCACGCACCGGGCATGCGCGGGGGCCTCTGGCTCGCCCCCTCGAGGGCCCGGCCACTCGCGCAGACCCGTGTCTCCTTCCCCGCCCAACCGCGCCTCTCCAGCCATTCCGGAGCCGCTTCCCCTTTGATGGACAGACGGTGCTACCCAATAATTGTGGGTCACTGCACAGCTCTCCCTCGCCCCGCCCCCTCACCGCCCTGGTGGGCGGGGCCTGGGGCTTCCGGAGACCCAGAAGGTGAGGAGGTGAAAGGTCAAGGGAACTGTGGGAGGAGACGCTCGCGGGCGCGGTCAGGGTACGACCAATGGGGGAGAAGCGTGGGGGGGCGGGGCGCCGGAAGTGCGGCGCTGGGCGCGCGAGACTCCGTGTGCGCGACTCCTCGGCATTTCCGCCGCCTGCGCTCCGGGAGCGGGCCGGGGCGGGGGGCGCGGGGGACCCCTAGGTCCTGACGTACCCCTAGGTCCTGACGTTTTCATTCATCTGGCGACGCCACTTCTACAGGATCACGGGCCCCGAAGCCCAGGTGCCGCCCCTGGGCTGCTGCCCCTCCGAGGGGTCCCGGGAGCTCTGACTTGGCTCCTGCTCCAGCTCTGCCGGGCCGAAGTCCCGTCCGCCGGCGGGAGGGACGGCTGGAGCCCCTGCCCGCGCACCCCGGGTCGGACGGACCGACGGACGGAGGGACGGAGCCCCTGCCCGCGCACCCCGGGACCGAGGGACGGAGCCCTGGTCTCCCCCACTCCCGCAGGGTGGAAAGCCGGAGCCCGTGGTCCCGCCCAGGGTGGGGGACTGGGGAGCAGGTCTCCAAGGTGGATCACATTCCTGAGGACCAAGCCTCTGCTCTTTGCCCTGCTCTCATTAAAATTCTTGAAAATGTTGAACCAACATCTACACTGTGCCAGAGTCTGTGACACCTGCAGGGACAGGCGGACAGCCAAATCCAGGGGTGGGCTGTTCTGTGGAATATGACCCAGCTTATGGATTAATTAAGGGGCTGGAGGAAGAGAAAGGAAGTGAGCCGGTTGACAATGGAAGCTTAGAGACATGATTAAAAGGATGTCTGGACCTTGTTTGGATCATGATAGAGCAAACCACCTGTACAAAAGATATCTGTGACAAACTGAAATGCGAACATAAACAGTATTTTACGTTAAGGAGAGAGGATGGCCCGGTGGGTAAGAGTGTCCGGATTGTTTAGAGATGCAAACAGAAGTATTTGTACTGTATTGCCACAGTCTTTAGGATTGGCTTTACAAATACTCTTGTAAAAAAAAAAAAACAGGATAGGGGAAGCTCAGTGGCAAAATGTTGATAGTTGAGGCTGGATGGTGAATGCCATCCGAGTTATGACTCTTCTTTTGTATATTGGAAATTTCCTCTAATAAAATGTAACAATAATGCCGTATTTCTCACTGGCTGTGACATTGGGCAAGCCACTTAATTGCTCTTGGCCTCAGTCCTTGATCCGCTCATCTGTAAAACTGTGATCATATTTATTGTGAAGTTTAATTTTTTAGAAGATTTTGCATCTTCATGAGAGACACAGAGAAAGAGAGGCAGAGACAGGCCGAGGGAGAAGCAGGCTCCCTCTTGGGAGCCCAGTGCAGGACTCGGTCCCCAGGACCCCGGGATCACGCCCTGAGCTGAAGGCAGACGCTCAGTCACTGAGCCACCCAGGCGTCCTAGGTTGTGAAGTTTAAAAGAGACAGATACTCATTTCCTAACTTCTTTGGGCTCAGAGGGAATCAGATGGGCATCCCAAATAGCTTACAGTGCAGCATGAGGGCAATCAACAGAGAGTTATAGCCACTTGGTCCCGAGACAGAGACAAGCACAGGTCGCTGCAGTGTGATGCCACACTGGGGCCAGTTGGTCCAGGCCTGCCAGGAAGCCGTGCCCTGAGTCTGGGTCCTGCCCCTCGGAACCTCCCTCCACAGGGGCTGCCTGTGCTGCCACCTGGTGGCCATATTGGGAACTGCTCCAAGGGGGAGCTGGGGTATTACATACAAAGATGGCATTTTGCTACTGCTCTAGGGACCCAGCTCAGGTAGTTCCCTGAGGTCTTCATCAACTCAGTGCAAGTCCTCTCCACATGGTGAGGAGGCCGCTTCTCTGGGAAGAATCCTGGATCAGCCCACAGAACACACTTTCAGCAAAGGGCACAGGTGGTCCGGGCAGGGATGTGGGATAAACAAGCTAAATGGTGTATGGTGCCCCCAACAAGGAGGGGGTGACATTTAAGAAGGTGTCCTCAGGTGAGAGTTGTGCAGATAGATGGCTCAACAGCATGTGGGCTGTGAGTGTGATCCTCACAATAGACGAGAGCTGGTGGGTGCCAGGCTCTGGGCAGATGTCCTTTCGGATCAGCACACAATATGGTGATGAGGGGGCAAAGCCCAGCCAGGTTAGGTGACTTCTTCAAGGTAATGAAGGCAGAAAAAGGCAGAGTTTTTTTTTTTTAAAGATTTTATTTATTTATTTATTTATTTGAGACAGAGAGAGAGAGAGAGAGAGAGAGAGAGGCAGAGACACAGGCAGAAGGAGACGCAGGCTCCATGCAGGGAGCCCAATGCGGGACTCCATCCCGGGACTCCAGGATCATGCCCTGAGCCAATGGCAGGCGCTAAACCGCTGAGCCACCCAGGGATCCCCAAGGCAGAGCTTTTGCATATTTCCCTCGACCAATCTCAACTTCCGTGTGGCCGTCAGATGTGAAGCCAGATCCTGCATCTGTCCACCCAGAGTGTTGGCTCCTGCCACAAACCGCATTATTACCATTGTCCCTGAGCAGGGACATGGATTTTCATCCTTTTGTCCAACTCTGAAATAAACCAATAAAATTTTAGCATGGTCGAGGCATCTGAGTGGCTCAGTTGGTTGAACGTCCGACTCCTGATTTCTGCTCAGGTCATGATCTCACCGTCCTGAGATCAAGTTCTGCATTGGGTTCCGTGCTGGTCATGGAGTCTGCTTGGGAGTCTCTCCCTCTCCATCTGTCCTTCTCCCACTTTCTTTTTCCATCTCTAAAACGAAAATGGGCATAACAGGTGTGGTAGCCATCTAAAGATGGGCCCCAAGATACCCATCCTCTGGTTATCCCATCCGACACAAATCCTGATGCTGCTCTGAAGGCACTTTGCAGATGTAACAAAAGGTTCAAGCCAGTTGGCCTTCCTGGAGATTATCCATCCAATGGGGTTGACCTTGGGGAGTCCTTTAAAAGTGGAGAGGTTCCTCCAGCAGGGGATGTCAGAGAGCTTCAGAGCGTGAGAACATGTTGGATGGCCTCTGCCACTTGGGAGCTGGAAGGGCCGTGTGAAAGTGAAGGCAGTGTGCAGCCTTGGGGGCAGAGGGTGGCCCTCGGCTGACTGTCAGCAAGGAACTGAAGATCTGCTGTTGCCCGGAGCTGGACTCCATGGGCAACCTGAAGGAACCTCCTGGGAGCCCTGCCTGCCGGCTCTTGATTCTGTGAGGCCTGGGGTGCACTAGGCCACCAAATAATCATGCAGGGTGGGCATTACCTTTATTGGATTGTGTTTTGGATCTCAGCATGTGGAGTGGATCAGTCATAAGCCTTGCTCCCTTTTTCATCACCCAGGCTCATTCTTGGCCCACTTTTGATTGTTCCTTTGTTTTGGTGGCCAAATCCTCCGCCCCAAGGAAACCAGGGTTGGGAGACCTGTCTGGACGAGATGTTGAAGACCTGATTTCTGGCAGCAAATTGTCCACCACTTGTCCCTAGCATGCTGGATCCGAGTGGAAAGGATGTTCTGGGTAAGAAAATGCCACCAGAAGGGGCCACAGAGGTTCCCATTGAAATAACTGGGCACTTGGGTGGCTCAATGGTTGAGCATCTGCCTTTAGCTCAGGGTGTGATCCTGGGGTCCTGGGATCGAGTCCCACATCAGGCTCCCTGCATGGAGCCTGCTTCTCCCTCTGCCTGTGTCTCTGTCTCTCTCTCTTTCTCATGAATAAATAAATAAATAATCTGAAAAAAGAAAAAAATAGCTTTCTGCAAAAAGCCATATCAGTTGCCCAGAGAAGAAAGTGAATGCAACAGTAACTCAGCACATTTTCTGAGAACACTGGACAGACAGCAGTTAGAACCAGCTGCTCCAGGTGTGGTCAGGGGCCCGCTGTGGGTACAGGCTTCTCTTCCCCAGAGGTGGGGAGAGGGTGGCTTTGGCTTACCTGAAGGAAGGACGGAGGAGGCAGCAAGCCCTTCGAATTCCGGGGAGAGCTTCTTACAAAGTCTGTGGACATGAGAGATTGTTTGAATCTAAGGCTGATTGAATTGTTCACCACAAGCCCCCTGCGTTTGGAACCCTCCTGTGTGTTGGTCGAATTTATCATCAGCCAGAAAGAAATCAGAGCCACGAAAAGCACTGTGGGTGAGGATTGGCAGGACGGATGGTTTCTCATTAGAAAAATAACGGGGATTATTATAGAGGCAATGGAAGATGCAAATGGTGGGGTCACCTCGGTGCAGCAGCCTTCCCCCAACTTCTGCAGCTCTCTTGCATCCCCGGGAGGAAGCTGAGGGCCTGTGTTCTTTGTTTCCCCCCTGACCCTGCGCTAGGATTGATCACAAGCCCACGGGGTCTGTTCTCTCCGTGGTGGATCTCAGCAGCCTATGGTTAGAGGGCCTGGTGCTCAGTGTGACCCCCACTGAGTGGATGCAAGCCCCAGGGCCCCTGGGAAGTCTGAGTAGAAAAAGCTCACTGGTGACTAGATCAGAATGTCATCCTTTTCATAAAATTAGAGCTGTGTCGTCACGGATTGGACCGCTTTTCCCTGAGGTGTGAAAACTCAGAAAACACCTTCTCCAAAGGGAGTTTGCAAAACTAAAGATCTTTTTCCAGAAACAAAGCCAGTGATGGAAGGCCATAGGGAAGCAAACGGGCGTGGCCAGGCCTGGGACCCTTGGGAGAAGCCCATCCTCCTGCCAGTCCTCCGCCTGTCTGCCCACGCCATGAGCCACAAACAGCGTCCTGAGAGCCCCACGTAGTGCCACAGATGGCCAGTGCTGAGCTTTGTTTCTGGAACAAGCAGCCTCTGGGTAGGAAGCAAACACACTTTGGTCCAGAACCTGCTTCTCAAAAATTGGGTTTCAAAAACACACATAATGTTTTATTTTTTTAAAGATTTATTCATGAGACACACAGAGAAAGAGAGAGAGGCAGAGACACAGGCAGAGGGAGAAGCAGGCTCCTTGCAGGGAGCCCGATGTGGGACTCCATC
The DNA here is from genome assembly GCF_018345385.1 of Vulpes lagopus. Classification (NCBI taxonomy): domain Eukaryota; kingdom Metazoa; phylum Chordata; class Mammalia; order Carnivora; family Canidae; genus Vulpes; species Vulpes lagopus. The sequence goes on from NC_054827.1 coordinate 119,393,941, forward strand.
CCAGGAACCCGGGATCACGCCCTGAGCAGAAGGCAGATGTTCAACCCCTGAGCCACCCAGGTGACCCACATGTATAATGTTTTAAGGAGGTTTTGCAGGATGATTTTCTTTTGCTGCTGGTGGTGATGGTGGTGGTGGTGATAGCTGCGGGAAGGGAACATCATTTGCCTGTTCTTTCCGAGGACCCACTATGTGCCAGGGTCCCCACGCGGGGAGACGGGTGTCTGGAGCCCCATGACCTTGCCCGCCAGGCCTCGGGGGAGGGAAGGCGGGAGACCCTGGTCTGAGGGTCCGAGTCCCCATTCCAGAGCCAAAATCCTGTCCCTGGAAGCCCTTTCTTCATTCACGAGGCATGTCCACACCCGTCCCCTGCCGGAAGAGCCACGTACAGATAGGCTCCATTTGCCTAATTTGCTTTGAGCCGGGCTTCTGTCGCTTACCACTGACGGTTGTCCCCATAGTGCCTCCTGATGGTCACATCAGGGGCAGGCGCGGCTGTAACCCCCGTGGACAGAGGAGGGACCATGCCGAGTCCAGGGTGCAGGTGCCACCCTCTGATGCTCTGGGCTTCATGCTCTTTCCAGCACCCACTGTTCCCTGTCTCGGTAAGTGCATCGGGGTCCCACAGTGTGGCTGCTTCACCATGATCTCGATGACAAGGCCAGAACCCAGGGCCAGAGCTTGAGCTGGAGCCATGTCTGTGTGTCTGTGCACGTGTCTGTGTATCTGTCTTTGTGTGTGTGTGTGCGCATACATGCATGTGTGCTCTGGCTCTGTTATTTCACTTTTCAGACCCAATGGACGTCTGACTCCCACTGTGACTTTCGCTGCTACTTTCCCCCTGTTTCCCCATCTGGGGGTTCATCCCAGCTGCGTCCAGGCAGTGTGAGTGAGTCCTAACATCTGTTCAATGACAAGACTGCAGGGAAACCCTCCAGCCTGCCCCCAAGCATGACGCTTGCTTGCATCAGGGGCTCTGGTCCCCCACCTCTGGGCAGGTCGGCGGGGTGGAGGCAGAGTGAGTGGGGCTGAGTAGAGAAGCCCAGGAAGGAGGCCAGATGCCAGGCCTCACCCTGCCCTCCAGAGAACTGTTGAGTTTCCACAGTTTCCATCTAGAAATCCATGGAGAGATGTTTTGGTTTCTACCAACTTATCAGACAATCAGGTAAGATCCAAGTGCCTAGGCCTAAAGACTTTTGAACGTTAAAGGTATCTGGGATGAGAAATTGCACTCTTAGGTGTTCACCCGAAGGCACTGAGAGTAGGAACTCAGAGACATTTGTCATGTTCGTGACAGTACTGTTCCCAGTAGCTGAGAGGTGGAAGAGGCACCAGGCCCTTGGACGGAGGTACAGAAACGCAGTGTGGCCCATCCGTGCAACGCGATGTTATTCAGCCTTAATGAGGAAGAAGATTCCAACACCTGCCATAACATAGTTGAAACTGGACAACATTGTGCTCAGCGAAAGCAAGCCAGGCAATAAAAGGACTAATATTATGTGATTCCACTTGTAGGGAATACCCCGAATAGGCAAGTCTGTAGAGACAGGAGTAGCGGTTACGAGGGGCTCAGGAGGGGACAGGGGGGAGCGAGTGTGTTGTGGGGACAGAGTTTCTGTTTGGAAAGTTCTGGAGATGGATGGGGTGATGGCTACACAACAAAGTAAATGTACGTAAAGTCACTGAGCTGTACTCTAAAAAGTGGCTAAAACGGCTAATTTTAAGTTGTATATATTTTGCCGCAATTTAAAAAATAATGTAAAAAAAATTAAAAACCTGATATGGGTTTGGAAACATTTTGCCAGAAGTGGGAATGGACATGCTTAGGGAAACCCTGACAGAGAATCAGGAATGGAAGGGCGTCGCACCTGCTCGAAGCCTCTTGCTTTGGGCAGGTCCTCTGCATCGTCGTCGTCAAACATGCAAGACCAATAAATTACCTACTTCTCACAAAAACAAGATTGATTCATGTTATGGCCCATTTACATTGTAAATCTACAATGAAGATGAGAAAATAAAAACAAAACCACCAGGTCCAGAACCTTGACCGGGTGTTATGAATTGTGCCCTCTCAAAATTTAAATGTTGAGGTCTTAACCCCCAGGACCTCAGAATGTGACCTGATTTGGAGAGAAGGTCTTTGCAGGGTCATCAAGTTAAAATGAGGCCACCAGGGTGGGCCCCAGTCCAACACAGTAGGTGTCCTTATAGAAAGGGGACATGTGGGGGCACCTGGGTGGCTCAGTGGTTGAGCGTCTGTCTTTGGCCCAGGGCATGATCCCAGGGTCCTGGAATTGAGTCCTGCATCAGGCTCCCTGTAGGGAGCCTGCTTCTCTCTCTGTCTGTGTCTCTGCCTCTCTCTCTGGGTCTCTCATGAGTAAATAAATAAATAAAATCTTAGGAAAAAAAAAAAAAGAAAGGGGACATGTGGACACAGGGAGAGCGCTGTGTGAGGATGGATGTGGAGATGGGCAGCCTGTCTGTGGCCAGGGAGAGTGGAGGAGGCCCGCAAACCCCAGAAGCAGAGTGGTAGAGAGGCCCGGAACAGATCCTCCCTCAAGGCCCCAGGAGGAGCCAAGCCTGCCCACCTTCAGCCTCCAACGTTGTGAGACCAGGAGATCCTATGGTTAGAGCCAGCCAGTTTGTGGTCCTTTGTCACCTACCTAGGAAACTCAGATGCTCGGCTTCAAACAACAGAAATTATTTCTTGCTGCTACGTCTGTGTCCAGATTTCCCTTTTCTTTTAAGGCACCAGTCATATCAGAGTAGAGCCCGCTTGACTCCTTTGGGGCTTCGTCCTATCTAATTACACCTGCAAAGTCTTCTTTCCCAAAAGGTCACATTGACAGGCACTGGGGCTTAGGACTTCAAAGTGTCTGTCGAGGGGATACCATGTAACCCACCACAATCTGCCCACCAAATGCATGCCCTTCTCATATGCAAAGTACATTTCCACTCTCTATCCCACAGCCCCCCATCTCAACCCTTCTGGCATCTAAGTACCATCAGATCAGACTCAGACCTTTACTCCTTTCGGTGTCTTGAGGTCTGGGCGGAGGACACGCTCAGGGAATGTTTGGTGGAGAATACAGAATTCCTGCTCCCATTCCAAGAGCCAACTTCTGTGCCACGCTCTGCCCCAGGGCAAAGTAGAACAACCGCCGCCACCACCACAAGCATTTACTGGCTCCCTCACCATCCCTGCCCACCTACTGGGACTGCTCTTGGGATCCTGCCCTGTGTCAATCAGAGGGAATCCTGAGGCTGGAAGGAAGTACTTGGCTTCTTCCATCAAGATGCTTATCTCACTGTTTTGTGATTGTTTACCTAAAACAACCTGAAAAATGTGCAAGTTTGCATTTTGTAAAACTGAAACTGTTTCTGCTGACTTTTGTTTCTTCTTGCAGAGACTTCATGTCGCTAGACAGAACTGAAGTGTTTTTTAGTCCAAGTCTGGGGTTTGGATACAAACTGAGCAAAAATTAAAAAAAAAAACAAAAACAACTGTAGGATCTGTAATGATGTCATCTTTCAGTCCTGGTAATTAGCACTTTCTCTCTTTTTTTTCCTGATCTGTTTAACTAGAGTCTGTAAATTTCATCCACCTTCTCAAAAGATTGGCTTTCGATTTTACAGATTTTTCTCTATATTGTTTTTTCTATGTTCTATTTCATTGATTTCTGCTCTCATTATTATTTCTTTTCTGCTATTTACTTGGAGTTTCATTGGTTCTTCTATTTCCATTTAAGGGAGAAGATGAGGTCAATAATTTACCTTACTTTTTTCCTTAACGGTATTTTCTTAGGCAGCTTTATTGAGATATGATTCACACACCACAGCTCACTTTTTTAAGGTGTATCCTTCAGTGGTTTTCAGTATATTTACAGACGTGTACAACTATCACCACAATTAGTTCTAGAACATTCTTGTCACCACCAGAAGAAACCCTGTGTCCATTAGTGGTCACCCCCCTCCTTTCCTCCCCTAGCTCCCGGCTACCTCCTATATAGATTTTCTTCTCTAGGACATTTCATATAAATGGAGTCATATACTATGTAGCCTTTTGCGACTGGTTTCCTTTATTTGGCAGAATATTTTAAAGGTTCATCCATATGGTAGCACATGTCAGTACCTCATTCCTTTTTTTTTTTTTTTAGTTTTTTATTTTTTATTTTAGAGGCAGAGAGAAAGAGCACAAGCAGGAGCGGCAGAGGGAGAGGGAGAGAGAGAATCTCAAGCATCCTCCCCTTGAGCATGGAGCCCCATGCGGGGCTCAATTCTGTGACCCCAAGATCATGACCTGAGCTGAAACCAAGATTCAGATGCTTAACTGACTTCACCACCCAGGCACCCCAGCACTTCATTCTTTTTTATGGCTGGGAATATTCCACTATATTCCATTGTATGGAACTAGTCCATTTGATTATGCATTCACCACTCAGTGGACCTTTGGATTGTTGCTATGTTTTGCTACTATGAATCATGGTGCTATAAACATTCATGTACATATTTTTATGTGGACATATTTCCATTTTTATGGGGCACATCCCCGGGAGTGGAATTGCTGGGTCATATGGTAACTCTGTTTAACCATTGAGGCAGCACCAGACGACTTTTCAGAGCAGCTGTACCATTTCCGTGCCCACCAGCAGTGCGGGAGGTTGCCCATTTCTCCACAGCCACGCCAACGCTTGCCGCTACCTGACGTTTAGACTGCAGTCATTCTGGAGCTGCTCAGGTGCTGCCCAGGATGACAGCTTCAACAGCTGTTGATAAGCATCCACAGGCAAATGCTGTTTTTCATCTTTTCAGAGCTCATGGCATTGTCTCTTCCTGCTGGGCCTCCTCCTCTCTCTTCTCTCCATGACTGGTCTCATGGGGGTACTTCCCCCTGCCCACCCTCGAGGATGCACTCACATCTCCTATCCTTTATCATACGTTGTGAATGCCAGCACGAGGCCAGGCCACTGTCTTTGGGGAACAGCTAAGGGAACAGGTGGTTCAAGTGCAGACTACCATCCCAGATGGTGGAAAGGGAGGAAACAGAAAGAGAAGGTTCTGGAAGGAAGAGCATGGAATGCATGCAGGGCAGCTGTTGGGGGAGCCAGTGAGAAGAGGGGCTTGGAGGGTAGATGTTAGCTTCTGCCTCTGCAGGATATTCTCTCAGAAGGGGCAATGTTCTGGATGGGAGGAAGCATGGCTTCCAGTGTCGCCTCTGCCACTGGTTTGCAGGGTGACACTCTCTTGACTCTCTGGGACCCTGTTCCTGTCTGTGAAAAGGGATGAGGACAGCCTGCTGAGACTTCACACAGTTGCTGTGGTTCATTCATTTGCTCAGGTACTGAGCCATTTCGGGACGGGGGAGGGGGGCAGTGTCAGACAGGAGGAGGGATGCCAGGTCTCAGTCTGTGGTAAGTAGCTATAGTTATTGGTTGACGTAGGGCCCTTCAAGTCAAGCTTGCACCATGAAGGACCTGTGGGTAGAAGGGAGGGGTTTGGGACCCACATAAAGAACGTGATCACCAGAGGTAGTGAGCTTGCTGTCAGTGGAGGAAATCGGGCAACTGCTGGCTGACCTAGCAATTACAATGAAAGGTGATGCGTAATGTGGTGAGGATGCGGAGGAAAGGCCCAGAGGGTGAGGGCAAAGTGACAGGGAGGTCACTCAGATCGGACTTTAATCCTAGCCCAAAGTAATGGGGATCTGGGAAGCCACTTGGGCAGAACTTCAGAGTCATCAGGATGGCAGGTGGATTTTGCAGGGGTGGCAGCAGCTGTCTGCAAGCCCCTGGAGGGAGAGGAGGCTGCCTTCAGGCTGAAGGGAACCCCAGGTGGACCACTGATGCCTGCTGCGGTGGCGGGAGGGGGCGCGACAGCCCTTGTGTCACAGGCCGACTGACCCTGGTGCATTGTCCCCAGAGGGAAGGACTAACCTGTGTGTTCCCCGGACCATGGGGTCCTTGAAGGCAGGGAAGGGATCTTTTATTTTCATTTCTGGATCCCCAACACCCAGCAAGGAGAGGGCCAGGTACACCTTAGGTCTTCGGAAACAGGGGGTGGGGTGGCTGGCTGTCTTGGGGGCACACGGTGTTTTGTGATCAAATCAGAGCCAGGACCTTGCAATGGTCAAGCTTATGTGTCAGCTTGGCTGGCCTCAGTCAGGGATGCTGGATAGATGGTGGCACGTTATTTCTGGGTGTGTCTGTCTCTGGAAGAGATGAGCACTCCCCAACACGGGGGGGCTCTCTCCACTCCACCGAGGGCCCCAGGAGAAGGCACAGGTGGAGGAAGGGCAAATTTGCTCACCGTGCTTGAGCTGGGACGTCCCCCTCTCCCGCCCTCAGACGCTGGTGCTCCGGGTGCTCCGGCCTGACAACCTGCCAGCTTGCCTGGGCCTCTAGCAGGTGGCAGATCATGGGACTTCTCGGCCTCCATGAGCTCCTGAGCCGATCCTGCAGTACATCTCTGAGATGTGTATCTCCACACATCCCACTGCTTCTGTTTCTCTGGGAAGTCCGACTCGTAAGCACCTACACCTCTGCTCCTGGGCTGGCTGTTCTGCGCAGCGGCGGCTCTGAGCCAAAGCAGGCCTGGCTGGGAAGCCTTGGGCCTGCTTCCCAGGGCATCCCGGCTGCGTATGCAATTCAGGGAGCAGGGATTTCCTTTGGGCTGAGGATCGCGGGTCAGGCTGCCTGACTAGTCCTCAGTGTCCTGGAGCCCATTGTGTCTCCTGACGACACATGAGTGCCGGGCATGGTGGGACAGACCCTGCCCCTACTTCCCTGGGAGGCTCTGGGCCTCTATCCTCAGGCAGCCTGCTAGCTCTGCCAGGACTCAGCAGCTGATGCCGCTCCCTTCCTGATGTGTCCTGCTCTTGGGGAGGGGACTCCAGCATACCTTGGCCAGCCTCCCTCCTCCTGTTAAGGGGAAGGGAGCTCACGTAGGAGGTCTGCTAGCAGGGACCCCATTTTCTTCTCTGGGCCCCATGGTGAAAGCCTGCCCACACTGAGGAGGCTCAGGCCTCAGTGTTTGGAGACCCCCTGGCCAGCAGATAGAAACCACATTCTCCAAAATCAACTTGCTAGGCAATAAAGGGAATATTCTGGTTTCCCATCTACCAAGTGGTTTTCCTGATTTCTCCCCTTGTTCAGAACAGAAAGGAGCCATTGTAGGGGCAGCAGGAGGTTGGGGGGGTGGGGGTAGGGCTGCGCTGCAAACTTCTGATTAGGTAGTTCCTTTTCACTGCCTCCAGGTGGCTCCCTGGTGCTGTCAGGATGCAGCTCACATCCTAGGAAGGCTGGCCCCAGGGACCCCTGCCTCCATCAGCACACTGAGCATCTTGCAGACCCTAGGTTCTCTCTAGAGTCTCAGCCTGGAACATTACCCCCCCCCCCCCCAAGTCCCTTTGCCTGGCTAGTAAACTATCTTTTGACTCAGAGCCTAACCTGGCTGTCATCTCCTCCAGGAAGCATTTCTGGATTGCCCAAGCTACTTCAGGTAGCTTCATGCCTCCACCTCATCAGGGTGCTGGCCACACTGGGAGGCCTTTGTTCTTGTCTGGGCTGAGAATGAGAGCTGGGCTCGACTCCTCTGGGGGCTGTTGGCCAGAGCTAGCAGCTTTCCTGGGAGGTCTGAAGGCACTGTGTTTCCCTCCATCCTTCCTCCATCACTGCTCCCTCCTTTTTTTTTTTTTTTTTTAAGATTTTATTTATTCATTCATGAGAGACACACAGAGAGAGCGAGAGGCAGAGATACAGGCAGAGGGAGAAGTAGGCTCCATGTGGGGAGCCTGCTGCGGGACTTGATCCCTGGACTACAGGATCACAGCCTAAGCCGAAGGCAGGCGCTAAACCGCTGAGCCACCCAGGAATCCCCCACTGCTCCCTCCTTGTCCCTTCCTTCCTCCCTGGGTTCCTTTCATCCTCCCTCACGTGCTGGGATCAGGAGAGCACTCCCAGGAGGTCTCCTTTGGGGCCTCTGACACCCCCTCTTGGAGGCCAGCCTTGTCTCTGGGCTGCCCCCGCCCCTTCGGTTCCCTATGTCAGCCTTGATTTACTAGACATGCCGGGCCTGCTTGCTGGGTGTCTGGCCCCGTCTGGAAGTAAGCATTTGCTTCAAGGTGATAAACAGGGCTCACCGGGGCTGGGCCCCCAGCCAGCGCTTCCAGGCCAGTCCCCCACCACCCTGCTGTTTTCCCCAACTCCGTTGAGTTCAGCCAAGAGAGGTGATTTAAATAGGTTGTCCCCAATTTTTCTTTGTTCCTTCCTGGAAATATCTTGCACACACTATTTGTGTTTTGAAAAATCAATGCAATAAATGGCACTCAACATGCTCCGTAGCTGGGAAGGATGGAATCCTTTCCATCCCTCTATTTCTATTCCTGCCAATAGGGAAGGCACCTGTGGCAGATAAATCCCCACATGAGAATGCTGGAGGCGGTTGGAATTTGTCTTCAGGAAGGTGGGGAGGAGCAGGAGCTCCAATTGCCTTGCATGATGGGAGGGGAAAGCAGGGGGGCAGGGGTGGATATTCATGCCCCTGGCCTCATGAATGAAAAAATGTATGTAAAAAAATTAAAAAAAAATTTTTTTTAAATGTGAGCATGTGCCCCTAGAGGCCCCCTCTTCTGGGCCCCAAGCTCAGGGGGGGCCAGGACATCCCTGTACCCCGAATCCATCTGAGCAGGGATGCTCACCGTAGCAGACACACAACAAACACCACAGAACACCTGCACACGAGGCTTGGGAAGGCGCTAAGCACATCATGCAGCCCTGGGTGGCTGGGTGGGGAGCACATTCTACATCAGACGGGTCACACTGTGGGTTACAGTTTTCGAAAAGGCAAAACGTAGGATTATTTACCAGAACTCTAACTTTGTGGCCACTCTTGTGATGAGCTTCGCAAGCTGTCTGGGACTCGGAGCAGAGGGCTCCCCCTGGATATCCCGGGGCCTCTGGCCGGGCCTCCCAGGGCCAGCCTGACTTCCAGCTGCCTGCACCTGCGCCTCCTTGCCCGGCCCGCCCTCAGGCTTCTGGGCCCAGCTGTCTCTGTGCACGGGGGCTGCCTGCGAGTGTCTGGGGATCAGCCCATCCCGGGATGTGGGGGGCTCTGAACCAGTGGCAACACCCACTCAGCAGACGTGTGACCTGCACGGTGCTGACACTGTGGGTGCTGGAGGTCAGCTCCTGCCTTCAAAGTACTGACCGTCTACGGGTGAGACCGTTAGAACGGGGATTTATAAGTGAGAAATTTTCCCCCACAGACCTCTTCTACAGGGTCCTCCATTGTGCGCAGGGCCAGTCCCCCTTGGGGGCTCATTCCCCAGCCCCACACAACTGTCTTCTCCACCCTCTCCTTCCACCTCCAGCCCCCCGCAGACCCACCTCCAGTCTCTCCACAGCTTAGAGCGCTCTGGGTTTGCTGTCAGTGGGAAATACCCATTTCTTTTGCTTGGGTGCCTTACTCATCCTTTAAGAATTGGCTCTGGCACTACCCCCTCCAGGAAGCCTTCCTCGATAGCCCCTATGTGGGTCACATGCCTCTTGGGCCTCCACAGACCACAGTACTTCTCTGGCACAGCCCCATCAACCTTCATCAATATTGTCTTGTTGCATTTCTGTTTTTCTGGCCTGAGCTTCTTGAGGATGGCTCTCCGCACAGAGGAGGTGCTTAGTAGTAAGTCCTCATAGAGACAGTGGATGGTGGGTGGATGATGGTGGATGGACGGACGGATGGACAATGAATGGATACATGTACAGATGTGTGGGTGGATGAATGGATGGGTGGGCGGATGGGTGGACTCACAGAGGATGCATGAATCGATGCTTGGCTGTATGGATGAGTGGATGGAAGGATGCTCAAAGCCAGCACATTTCCAAGCGAATATGCCCTCTTCAGTCTCAAGTTTGCATCCTGTCTAGCTGAGCCATCCCATACTCCCCCTATGTCAGCCTCCCTCTTCCTTCAAACATCCAAGTCACGGTTTCCTGGGGGCTTTACTGGATGGTGCAAGTTCTCTTTGCTGGCTGTCCCAGGAGGCCTGCGGCTCTGTAGCCCTGGAGTTAGCAGGGTGGGCGTGCAGGTGTGCTGCTGGACTCCTACTGCACTGCCATCTCCCACACTGGGTGACCCACTGAGTCTGGGGTGGGGGTGGTAGAGACGGTGAGAAGGTTGGCTCCACTCATCTTATTTGAAATATGTTCTGTTTTCTCCTAATGGCAGCCTTGGTCTCTGGACAGGAACCTGAGTGGCATGGTCATCGCGTCTGAGGGAAGGAGGAACCTAGAAGGAGGAAAGAAGGAAGCAGCGGGACCCAGGGCTGAGGAGCAGGGGCAGTCGTCCGGCACCCCTTCCTGCGGGCTTGGCTATCAGGCACACAGGGCAGTGGGTAGGAGTGTATCACTGGGTCTGAGCAGACCCTTATCAGGTGTGCTAGGAATGTGTTTAGCTGCAACTGAAAACCTGGCCTCTAGTGACCTGAGCCTATAGGAGTTCCGTCCCTCCTGTAACCAGAGGTCTGGAGGGAGCAGCAGGGAGCACCCCCAACATGATGCCATCAGTGCTGAGGCTGCCACGTATCTGGACATCACATCTGCTCCCAGCCAGGGGGGTGGAGGCAGTGGAAAGGCCTTCCTTCTTCCTCATATGGTCTTAGCATTTGTGGTCCAGAAAGGAAGCTGCTCCCCACTCCACACAGACCCCCCCCGACTTTCCTTCACATCTCATTGGTCACCAGTGGGGCATCTGTCCACCCTTTGATCACAGGCCAGAGGGATGGGGTGGCACAGCTAACGTGGACCAATCATGACTCACCCTTTTCCCAGCATCCGGAAAGCTCAGGTAGTTGGGGTGTGGAGGGCAGGGACGGGGTGGTGGCTGGGATGGGGTGGTGGTGGGTGGTGGTGGCTTGGAGAAGGTAGTGCGACATCTGTGCACACGTGACCCTACCAGGTAAGAGCGGGCCACGTCCCCCTGTAGTGGTTGAGAAAGGAGGGTGAGGCGATTAATTCCACACCCAGGGTCACACCTGGCTGAGATCTCCTGAGCTTGCCTGGTCTGTGCCTCCTCACAGATGCTTGAGTTGAGCCTGGCAGGGAGAGTCCCTCTTGAGGACACCTGACCTTCTCCACGGGTGGCATTTCTGTTTTACAGGCCTCCTGTGATGGGGAGCTCTCTACCTGTCCAGGCCTGGAAGCTCTAGACAGGCACCATGGGCATAGAGAAGACGTGTCCGTCCCTGGGGAGACAGACACTGGACCCTGGGCCAGGAAAGTCCTCTGCATCATCCATACCTGCCCATCCATACCTGCCCATGGCGTGTAGAGAAAGAGCCTAGGGAAGTGTAGCCTGTGACCCTGCCCTGCTGCCCAGAGGCCAAGAGGTCGAATTGTCCAGTCGCAGCTTTCAAGAGGTTACAGAGAACACCTCTGCCATCCCCTGTGCCCTCCGCTGCCCTCCACTGCCAGGCTTGTCCTTGACTCACGGCTGTGGGGGTTGAATCAGATCTAAGATGGTCTTCAGGACACTTCCCTCCCTCCCTCTCTCCTCAGCCACCCTCTTTAAAGCTTTGGGAGATACTTAAAAAGCGCCTTGAGAATTTCCAGAGCCTGCAGGGAGTTGCCAAGAAACCTGTTGAGACTGGAAAACAGACAGATGGCAATGATCCTTCAGCCCAACCAAGGAGGGTCTGAGGACGATTCACCCTCAGCCTCCTCCTTGACTCCCCACCAGAGATAGAACCCGGCCTCCAGGAAGGTCCCACAGTGGGGACCACGCTGTCCTCAGCGGGTGCTTGGGTCCTGTCTTCCCTCCTCCCTGGGGCACAGAGTGGGTGGTGGCTCCAGGGTGGCCACTCAGCTACCTGAGCCTCCTGTCCTATTCTCCAACCAGATTAATTATGTTCCCAGCTTGGTGGAATTATGCTGCTGTTATGCCCAAGCCCTGGGGGCCTGGAGCAGAGGCTAATGTCTGTTCAAATCCCACACTCCTCCCAGGCCAGCTGATGGCTCAGGTCGGGTCCCCCAAAAGTCGGCCTTGAGATAAAGCTTTGACCTTGGCAGTCACCTGCCCAAATGCTTCCAGGCCTCTGCCCTCCCACTCCCTTGACGTCGGGTCCCAGAGACACGGACATGGGGTCTGGACCCCACCTGGAGACCTGTGTCTGTCCCAGCAGCCCCTCCCCGCGTCCTCCCCGCCGGGTGGTCAGGCCCCTCTGTGCATGGCTCTGGGCAGCCTGCACGCCCAGGAGAGGTAGTGCAGTGCCACGTAGCTGCGGGAGGCCTCTGGGCTGGGCTGCCGGCCTCCGGATCCGGTCATGCTGTGACTCTGCTCCCATGGTGTCGCCAGACCCCAGGAAGTATGTGCAGAAGGAGCAGGGGGACTGTTGTCCACACAGCTGCCTCACTGCACGGCTGTCACTGGAGGGTAGGATCCCCCGTGTGACTGCACTGGGTTCATTTCCACTCTCCTGCCACAGCCACCGACTAATACTTTATTTTATTTAAATTCAATTAGCCAACATGTAACACCCAGTGTTCATCACATCATGTGCCCTCCTTAATGACAAACTAATACTTTTGATGATGACTCTATTTTGTCCCGAAGGACTAGCAATTAGTGGTTTATGTGCAAAGCCCCTGTTAGGGTTCCCTGGCCTGGTCTCTCCTGGGTCAGTACCATGCCGAAAATTGTCCCCCCAATCTCATCCTCTCCCTCCTGCTTTGTCCCCACTTCTCCACCCCTCTTTTCTGTCCACATTTATTTAAGCCTTGGTTTTGGTGTTGGGTGATTGAGGGTCCAGAGGTGGAGGACCCACCACCCTGCCCCTGTGCTATGATCTTCCGGGATGACTAGTCATAGAGAGATGATCCCCACTGGTTTCCAACCCAGGTGTCAGAGCTGGAGAGAGTCAGAGAGAGCCTGATGGTGTAGGCGGGGCCTGGGAAGGTTGGGGGGGTAGGGGGGATGAAGGGGAGAGCCCCGGCTCCCCAAATTAGGAAGCACAGGTGTACAGCGGGTTCCAGGCTCTGCTGAAAGTGCATTGGCTGGCTCTGGGTTGTGCCAAATGTCACATTCTGGGTGGATGGTGACCCAAGTCTTATCTGTGCCCCTTTTCTGGTCTCTTGTGTGCCTCCCAGGGTCATTCTGAAGGTCAAATAAAACAGTGGTCGTGTAAAGGTCTCTCTAAATACAAAGGCCTGTACATAGTTTTGATTTTAAGAATCCTACCTTCCCATGTGAACGAAATTTTCTTGTTTAAACTTATTTCTAAGTTGTGAAACTAAACTATGCTATTGAAAAAAGTTGAACCATAAAACAAGATGAAATCAGAGAGGGAGACAAACCATAAGAGACTCTCTAAGAAACAAACTGAGGGTTACTGAAGGAGAGGGGGTGGGGGGACGAGGTGAAGGAGGGCACGTGATATGATGAGCACTGGGTGTTATATAGACTGATGAGGGGACGCCTGGGTTGCTCAGCAGTTGAGAATCTGCCTTTGGCCCAGGGCATGGTCCTGGGGTCCCGGGATCGAGTCCCATGTCGGGCTCCCATCATGGAGCCTGCTTCTTTCTGCCTATGTCTCTGCGTGTGTCTCTCTCATGAATAAATAAGTAAAATCTTAAAAAAAAAAAAAAAAGCCTGTTGAGTCAGTGACCTCTACCTCTGAAACCAATAATACGCTATATGTTAATTAATTGCATTTAAATTTGAAAAACTTTTTTAAAAAGCTGAGCCACAAGCTGATAAAATGTGGAATGTGGAATATGAAGAGTTTCCCTTGATTCCCAAATTCACCACTGTGAACACTGCATATGCTGTAAAGACAGAAACATCTAGAAGGTTGAGAAAGCTCCAGCCAGACAGGCTGGGCTTGGCTCTGCCCACCACCCCTCGCTGGCCGTGTGCTCCTGGCGGGGCCCAGAGCTCTTGGAACCGTGGTTTTGCCAAGTTCACGTTGGGCTGAGAATCGTCTGTACCTCGCTGTGTTTGTGCGGGGATTAAATGGTCTTTACCGGGCCCAGCCTGACTGCAGGCAGTGTCAGCCAGGCCCGTGGCCGCCGTCCAGAGCCAGGGCGAGCATGTAGTGGAGCAGGCGTGAGTTGTGACTAGTCTTGCAAATGCCAAAAAAAATCATGACTCCTGTCATGATTCCAAGAGCGATTTCCGTGGCTTGTGAACAAGCTGTGCTGTTGGGCTTCCCCACTTTGTTTGCTGAAGCCATCTAACGTGTCCCATTCGGCTTATTTCAAGTCACACTTTCCAGGTTTTAAAAAACATTGTGGTAAAATCCACATAACCTAAAACCATCGGAGCCAGTGTCGAGCGGCCCATTGGGTGGCATATGAGTGCATTCAGAGCGTCGTGCAGCTGTCCTCACCCTCCACGTCCTGAGCGTCTCCAGATTTCCAAACTGAAACTCCGGCCCTGGCAAACAGTGACTCCCAGAGCCCTCCTCCCGAGTCCTGGCAACCCCTCACCTACCCATCTTACTTCCCATATCTATGAATTTACCCCCTGCAGGACTCCGTATTTGTCCTTGCAAAGGGCTTATTTCACCAAGCTGGATGGCTCAGCCACGTGGCACCGTGTGTCAGGATTTCCTTCCTTTTTAAGGCCGCATAATATTCTGGTGTCAGGAGGGACCATGTTGCACTTAGCCACCCATCCACATTGACAGGCACTGGGGCTGCTCCCACTGTTGGCTCTCAGTGAGCGCTGCTGCAGATGCAGGTGCTCACAGGCCTGTCCAGGACCTGCTCTTCCTTCTGTTGGATGCCTGCCATCTGGGTACCTCAGGCCCCTCTGGGTGCCAGGCCTGGTGTCAGGTGTGTGTGGGGAAAGGTGAGAGGGTGGATGGTGATTGTGACGCCGGCACCAGGCTTCAGGTCTGTGGAGGCCTGTCCACCGGGCTGCTCCCAAGACATTCTTGTCTGCACTTGAAGATGGCAGGAGCCCAGTGCCCACTGGTTCCAGCAAGGAGGTAGCTGGGAGCTGGGAGCTGGGAGCTCCTGTACCTGGGACAGCAGGAGCTGCTGGCTCTGGGCCCTGCTGCATCTGGGGGTGGGGCTCTCCCTGCTTATCTCCCCACTTCCTGGGGAAGAAGTTCCTGGCTTTCCTTTCAGCCTTGGGCTTCACTCTGCGGTCCTTCCAGGCAGCTGGGAAGCTGAGTGCCCAAGATCCAGGCTTCTGTATCCTCAGAACTTGGGGTCCCAGGGCAAGAGAGAGCTCCTACACCCCTGGGTTCAGGCAGGCAATCCTAGGAATTTCTCAGGTCCAGTGCTGGGCCAGGAAGACAGCCGTTGGGCCAGCAGGCTCAGCGTCGTGCTGGACAGACAGACAGACAGCCCAGAGGCCCCAGGAGCAAAGAGGGAGAAGCAGGCGGGCAGGAAAGGCTTGGATGTCCTCATAAGGCATGTAAAGCTTTGATGGCAGAGCCCAGACAAAATGAAAATGAAACACAAAACACAAAAATCTGCTGTGGGCTGCAGAGGCCCACAGGCTTTCATCTGGGGCAAACCCGAACCCACCGCGATGAAGGGCTGGAGTGGAGGGAGCGCCTTCCTGAGGGCCTCCCTAAAGTTGATCATCCACAGGGATTTCTGTATGAAAACCTTTCCTGTTTTGGGTACAATATTTTCACTTTGGTTTGGCGGTGTGCAGACGCGGACTTCTGCCAACATCTCTCTGAGCAGAAGGGCCTCCCACTTCCTTTGCGAGCGTCCCCACAGACTGTGCCCACCACGGTCGCCCTGGCCAGATTGTGGCCTGGGGCCCGGCTGGAGTCCAGATCTGACCAGGGCCTGGTGCCGGCTCTGCGCCCGGACTGCTGGTCCGCCTCTGAGGTGGAGGTCCTGGTGCGCAGCTACCCGGGTGAGGGTCGAGCCCAAGGCCAACGAGAACGCTTGACAACCACAGGGCCATGACGAGGATCTGGAATCCTATGATCGCTCCTCTCCCAGCAGGAGCTCCTCTGCCCCTCCTGGGGCTCTGGCTTCTGCAAACACCCAGTCATCTGAGGAGTGGAGGAGCGAGGACAGGAGTTGGGGTGGTGGCAGCGGCGACAGGGGCGTGGATGGAGGGCGGTCTCATCCGGGGACTGTGTTAGGGTTACTCTAGTTTAGAAGGAGGGGTGAGGCAGGACCTGGGGGCGGTGGTGCCTCGGCTGAGCCACCAGAGGCCTCACCCTCTGGGTGAAACAGGGACCATGGCATCTTTAAAAAAACTAACAGCATTGTTGAGATATAATTCTCACGCTGTAACCCACTAATTGTCTAGGCAATTAAATGGATTTTATTCACAGAGCTGTGCACCCACAACCACGGTCCATTTTCGAACATTTTCATCTGGTCAAAAGGAACCTGGTGCTTTCAGCTGTCACCCTTGTCTCTCCCATTCCCCCTCTGTGGCCCTAAGCGGCCACTCGTCTCCGTTCCGTATCTCTGTATTTCCATTCTGGACGTCACGCACCAACGGAATACCCAGTACATGGCTTTTTGGGGCTCCTTCCACCGAGCATTGTGTTGTCGGGGCTCACCCGTGTGTGCTGCGGCTTGGTTCCTCCCCGTGGCTGCGCATCGTGCCCCAGTGTGGATACGCCACATGCGGCTCGTGCCTTCAGGTGTTTGGCTATTGTAAGCGGTGCCGCTAGGAACACGCATACGCAGATCGCCACGTGGTCGACGTTGCTCCAACTGGAGGAGGGACAGGTCAGTGGTTCTTGTTAAAGTTTGAGCTTTCATCACGTTGGTGCAGGAGAAAGGAGGTGTGGGCCTTAAACTCACGAGCGGAGGCCAGGGGGCTGGCCTGGTGAGGGTGGGGAGCTGTCGACCCCTGCGGAACTCTCTGCTTTAATGTTGAAATAGTTTCAGGGGAGCTGAACGTCAGCTTCCCCTAATGTTAACATCAAGCCTCATTTTCAGAATAATTAGTTTAGAAATTTAATAAGTAACTTGTGTACATAGCTCAAAATTCAGAATGCACAAAAGGCGTGCCCTGAGAGGCCAGCCTCCCTCCCAGCCTGCCTCTCTTGGGGCTCTTCCCGGGAGGCGGGCATGGCCGGCCCCAGTTTCAGGTCCCCCGCTGACCCTGGCAGTCTTGTCCTTGCCTGGGAGTAGGGTTGCCAGGTAGGACACAGCGCTCCAAGTTACATCTGAATCCCAGATAAACAGTGAATAAATACTTTTTTTTTAAAGTATATCTCAAATAATGTATGGGACATACTTACACTAAAAAAAATTATTTGTTGTTTAATCTGAAATCCAAATTTAACTGGGTGTCCTACATTTTCGTGTGCTAACACTGGCAAGCCTGCCAAGGAGAGAAAGAGGCCCATGAGAGATTCGGCTTCAAGAATAAAACAAGTGACTCACAGGAAAAGCTGCTTCTGGGCAGTATTTGTGTTCCTGCGGATTTTTGTTTGGGTTATTTTATCCACATCTAGCAAATTGTTTCTACATATCTCATCTTATTTTCCGTGTGTTCATTCCTTTATTCAGCCCAAGAAGCCTCCCGTGTTCCCGCCTGGGGAAAGGCGAGACAGCGAGCCCCACGCCGCCGGCTCTTCCTCAGGTGCTGAGAGGGCCCCCCACCAGCAGGGTGGCACCCCCCGACCCTGCACACCCTCTCTTGCTTCCCCTCAATGCGTCAGCCCCTGAGACCTGGCCCCGCGTGCCCAGGCGCTGCCTGATCGCTGCTGCGCAGAGCAAGGTCTAGGACACAGCAAGCTTTCCATTGATATTTGTTAAGTGAGTCGGAAAATGTGCACCAGGAGTTAACAGTGTCATGTGACACTCAGCGTGGTGATGGGGGAATGCCCCCCCCCCCATGCAAAGCACCCCTTTCTTCGGTAATTTCGTGCGATACCTTTGCAGGGAGATGTGTTTCTGCCAGCTTGCATCTCTCAGGGATATGACAACAGCTCGGGTTCTCTTGTCATTTTGTCGTGAACATGTCTGCTGTGCCGGCGGATTCCAGAATCTCACCCAGGCAAATGTGTCCCTGTGGGGCCCCTGGAGGCATCATGCCCTCCTGGGTCGTCCCCTCCTCTCC